>NC_137191.1:19868396-20333396 GCF_960531495.2 Zeus faber
ACCCATAGAAAAAGGGTTACTTATCATAGTGATGAATCTGCTTATGTAACAATGCTTATGTACAAATAACTGTACATTTTGGATATTAGATTTGGTCTAAGCATGAATCAAATACACATCTGGATAGTAATCTCATCAAGCAAAACAAAACAGCCACATTTGTTACATTTTGGAAGGCTTTGACCTTACAAAAATGTTACTGTGGTGATGAACCATTTCAGTTTATAGCGACAAGTTGCGGTCATCAGTACACTACAACTAGAAGGCCAATCCACTAGCCACGTCTACCCCTAGGTGTCCTCATAGGATATTCTGTGAATCTTCTCAAAATTGCCAGAACATAACCCCCCCCCCGGCCCACCCTCCCGTTAATCAAATACATACATTTTAACCACAACCTCTGTATGTATTTGATTTATTTATTTATGTATTGATTATTATTATTATTATTATTATTATTATTATTATTATTATTATTATTATTATTATTATTATTATTATTATTATTATTAATAGTAGTAGTAGTAGTAGTAGTAGTAGTCGTCAAAGTCGTAGTCGTAGTCATAGTCATAGTAGTAGTAGTAGTAGTAGTAGTAGTCCTAGTAATACTATTAAATATATTCTGGAGGCAACACAGGGTGCAGTGTCGTCATGTTAGGTTTGTATTACAGTTTTCGGGGTTCTGTTAAATGCAACACGAGTTACAATTTTCCGAGTTTACCTTGAACACTGCATAGTTTATTCACTCGTTGTTTCCTAACTTTTTTCAAGGTTTTCTGAGATTTGTTTGTTCTTTCCTGTAATACAAGTGTGACCAACCTCTAAGAATGAATGTTCTGTCCACTCCTTCTCTCCTAACTGGCGATGCGACTCGGTCAGGTTGCACTGAGAAAAACCTGTTGTGATTGAGGCTCGCTCCAGTCCACCTTGTCCAATGGGAGGTCGGGGCAGAGGAGCTTTTTTTAATGTAGATTTAATGTTTTGGAAATAAATTGTGTATAAATAAAGACATGTTTACTTCAAATGAAGTATCTTATTTTTCATGTATTTTTTCCAATCAATCGTCTGGACTAATCACCATGCACTTACGTCACTGAATGTCCCTCTTGTCTCATTTAGTTTAAATATCCCTCAAGGACGGTGTTTTAACAATTACGATCGATCCTGGATCATTCAGTGCGGACACAAAAGAAAGGGACAATTCCTCCAAAGGTTCTCAGAACTTCCTGTGGTGCGGAGACGCATTCTGTGACCCATTATAGTTTTTGGGGTTTGTAAAACGCATTACGAGTTACAGTTTTCCGAGTTTCCTTTTAACTCAGCATCGGCCCAAGTTGTCTATCTACGTGTAACAAGTGGCTGGATGTGAATAAGTTCCGAGAGACAAAGCTTGGACTTATATTACGTCCGATGATTATGTCACAAAGCCGGCTGCTCCTAAAACGTATCAAATCGATCAGAACGTTCTTCTACTTCCAGTAAAATTACAAGTTTTTTTTTAATTTATCCACCAAATGGACATCGATATTGATCAAACCTGTACGACAAGACGTCTGAAACATCCCGGTTCTAACTAGACTTAGACTTAGATCATGTCCGTACATACTGTGGTTGTCGTGTTCCAGATACTTTTAGCCCGAAAAACGCCAAGAAGATTAAAAATAAAAATTACGAGTAATAACATTATAGGGCTAGGACCCCTAATAATACTACTACTACTACCCGCACATTTTTAGTACATTAGATGATGATGTCACAAAGAGTCTTATTCTGAAACTCATCTCATTCCATTACCGTAGCTTTTCGAACGCGTTGGTGAAGAAGGAATGTTCGGCCACTTTCGGTCAAATTCTGTCGGTTTTCTACTATTTTCTTCTCCGCACGTGGCTCGATTTGGAAGAAACTTGAGCCACGGGATGTCTTTGATGTCCCGGTTCTAACGACACCTCAACCGCGTCCGTAGCGTCAGTGGTCATTCGGTCATGACAGTTTTAGCCCTAAAAGAAATCTGAGGACAATAATAAAAATCCGAAAGAATTACAATTCTGCACATACATTCTGCACAATTATGAGGGGACCGTCCCTTCGAGGTGGACCCCTCATAATACTACTACTAGTACTGATAGAAATAATAAAAACAATAATAATAATAATAATAATAATAATAATAATAATAATAATAATAATGGTAATGGTAATAATAACAATAATATCTCTTGACATTCGTGTATTACTGACAAATGATAATTGCACGGACATGGACACGGTGCTCCTACTTGTAACGCAGCCACGTCCCCCGCCGTGGCCGTGCGTCCCTCACGCACTGCAGGCCTTCTGCTGCAGAGCGGCGCGGTGACGTCACAGGCGCTGGAGCGGCTTCAGGCTGGAGCGCAGAGCGGCGGACAACATCCAGGTGAGACGCGCATTACAACGCCTTTTTGCGGCCACGGCGGCGTGCGGGGAACGTTCCCCAATAGCGGCTTGTTATTGCAGTCGCGCTACGCGTTCAGAAATTGGGGCAAAATGTCGCCACATTGGATTTAAACGATGGGTAAATGCTGTGAAAATGGGAGAAGAAAAAAAAAAAAAAAATCTCCTTGCATGCCAGGGGCTTAGTGGGGATTTTGAAGTCCTCACACTGACTGTCATATTATGCGTGGATGTGGATTAACACGTTGCATATCTGTTCGCTTCAATTGCGTTTGGTTGCTCATCCCATCATATCCATACCCGTGTCATCAAATCACGATTGTATGATACACAGATCATTGGGTATTCACCACACCCATCTGATGTATAGACGTGATTGAGCCACGTGAATGTAGAGGTTCATTGCCAGCTATTTATATATTCATATTGTAATAATCAATTGTCCACGTGAAGAGTGGCTCAGGTTGGGATAGTGACTGCACCTGGACTGTCCTGGTTGACCTGATAGTAACACTGGTGATCAGAACATGAACGTACAGGGCCGTTTTCACGTTCACATCACAAACACAATCATATTCATATTCATATTTTCCTTCTGCCATGTTCTACCGGGTTGAGTTATTCAGGCGGAGAGCAGCTTTGCAATATTTTCCGAATGCCCATTTGGATGGAAGGTAAGGGTCTCAGAGGAAATCATGACTCTGCGTCGTTCAGTTTGGGGGCAATTATAAGAACCCACCGTGGCTCAGATACTGGAGCAGCTCAGTTGGGCAACAGACAAGCTGCTGGAGTTTGGAAAACTGCTCTGAGACCACAGTGTATAGTCATCTGTCCTACTCGGCACAACTGTTGGGTGAATACAGAAAGAGAATAGACTAGGCTTCAAGAGACAATTCAGAGTGGAACAGATAACCAAGACCGGAGAAACAATCAAAGCAGAAATGGCAGTTTTTGTTAAACAAGAAAACATGCTATTATGATGGAAATCTATCTAACTGTATTGTACAACGCCTGTGTACACACTCCTACTGACTTAGTCATTCACTATATACCAGTAAGTGAATGAAACACACACACACACACACACACACACACACACACACACACACACACACACACACACACACACACACACACACACACACACACACACACACTTTCACACAACATTCTTATCTCGGTATATGCTTTCCTTAGTGGTGACAGATGGGCAAACCCAAACACTTGTCAGGGGGCAGCACTGTACTTCACTGGAATATAGATTCCATGAAACCTCAAGCTAAATATTTGATTCCCGTCATTTGTACTATTGCATTCCGATTCCCTTGTAGTTTGGGTGTAGAATGTGTGTGTGTGTGCGTGTACGTGTACGTGTGGGTGTGTGTGTGTGTGTGTGTGTACGTGTCCATCCATTCACTGTGTCCCCCACTAACTTCTCCACATCCAAACCTCCTCCCACTTTGCTCTTCTCCTTGTCACTGGTTTCCCCGTCTCGACCTCATATGTACGTTGTTTCTGTTTGCGTTGAATTGTGACTGTTTCTGCTGAATGGATTTTGGGAGTTGGTAACATCTGTGATGGCCAACACTCCCCTTCCTAAGCTTTCCTCCAAATATACCCCTGGTA
The DNA here is from genome assembly GCF_960531495.2 of Zeus faber. Lineage (NCBI taxonomy): Eukaryota > Metazoa > Chordata > Actinopteri > Zeiformes > Zeidae > Zeus > Zeus faber. The sequence goes on from NC_137191.1 coordinate 19,872,453, forward strand.
ATAATAATACAGCAGCCTGACTCACGAGCCTTCATTGAGGGGTTATTTTAAAGGCGCTACGAAGAGTTTTCCACCTCAGTTTTCTCTTGTTTTTTTAATGCGTTGTTGTAACAGACATTAGAAAATTTGACCATCAGCAGTATCATTGGCAATGTATGTATCATAGATTATGCGTTACTGTCTCAGCTGCCATTCAGAACTAACACTCTGTCTCCCAGAGATAACAGCAGAAATGCATTCTTTATTCTGGGAAACTACACTTTTGTCCAGCGTGTCTCTTACTATCATCAAAAGTCCACAGCTACTCAGAGTACATTTAACTAACTCTGTATAGCTTGTTTGGTCCTGATCATTTAGTTCATTTGACTGTCTGAAAACATTTGCATGACTGGCTGACGATAAAAAACAGTGTTTCGCAGGCTTTGTTAAAACCGAGTGATCGTCCCAGAGAGATTGACCCATGCCCAGCCAGCCAAACAAAACAACCAACTAGTTCGATGTTTTAATTGGCTTATCATGTCAGTCAGGAATTTCACTCCAGGCTACCGTAGTATTGACATGTTCTAAATATCCTTCCGTACACCAATTGTATACTATCAACTTAGGACTCATGTCACATAACACAAAGAGAAACCATGCATACCACAAGAAATACATATGATTTAAGCTCAACACTAATTTCAGCCAGACACGGTGCGACTATGCAGTTCATTATAGTGTTAAGGGGGCTGCTTTATTGGATTGCCATTATCGCATAAAGATTAAGTGAATTGAGTTTGAGAAGAATAATATCACAGCACCAGGCAGGGCAGATTGGGACCCTCCTCATTGACATTAGACCGAGACAGACATTATATCAAACCACCCCATGACCTCAACCCTAAACTCAATCTCCACCCATTAGGTTGATGTGACTTCCAAGTCGAGATGACAGAACCGAAATGTCTGGAGTCAGAAGGTCAATAGCGTTGACGCTTTTAGCTTCAGTGTGTTTGTCCGGTCCCCAAAGTCTCCTGCTACCAGACAGGTCTTCTCCGTCGTGTTGCTGCTGGAGACACAGATGTGGGACTGGCTTTGAGGTGTCCGTGTGAGTGTCGTTGCGTTCTGTCGGCGGGACGGGACACGTGGCTTCCGAGCAGCCTCGGTTATCTTCCTGTCGCCCAATTAACTCCCCCAGACGGCCATTCAGGCTGTGGGAACGCCTTCCGTCTACACCATATTGACTGTGAAGCAAAGTCGCCCTGCTATAATAAGTGGGTGCGTCAAGCCAACACACTCCCCGTTGCATTCTCGACTGGAGTTCTAATGACAGTCCTGCGCTTCATTTGTGCCTTGTCAGGAAATGTCAAGACGCGAGTCGTCTGCGAGAAAGAGCTGGTGTGTGTTAGTGCGTCCATGTCTGCGTCTGGCCTTCTCCTTAATTGATGTAGAAAGTGTTGTCTAATCCCTAATGGCCTGAGTTGCTTAATGCGCCTGGTCTTTGAACCATTACGCCGTCGCGTTACTATCTGCGGCCCAAACCTGCGGAACAAGGCCGGACACCTTGTTTTCAATGCTCTTTGGGGAAGTTCGGAGGAGAGATCAGCGAAATATATATGCGACTACAACAGACTTGTGTTCCGGGAAAGTCAATCCTTTGAGTTTGTTCTCGGGACGAGACGGGGACGGGAACTCTTTAAGTTTGCCGCCGCCATAGTGTCATAGATGAAACAGCCGCTGGGATATCTGGGTCGGTCCAATTAACCACGTCGCCGACTGACACGTGCGTAATATTTCAGAGTGGGACGAGTAGTCGAGTACACATCTGGACGACGAAGGGGTGTTGGGAGATGACCGGATTCTGAATTTGCTCAGTTTTTAATTATTAAATGGATGCACTAAAAAGACTAAAGTGAAGTCTGTCATATGCATGTCTGTCGTTATATTCCATACAGTATATCATTTTGGGGTATAGTGAAACGGAACAATGGAAAGAAACTTGTTGTTCCACAATGTTTACCTTCCAGTAATGTGTCTGATGCAGTTTAATTGTGTAGATTACTACTTTATGAGCTCTCAATTGTATTTTTGTGTCATATTACTAGTGGTGTAACAGAACGTAGTTGATCCATGATTCGGCTCACATGTGAACCATGGATCATTTGCAAAATGTGACCATCATAGTGAAATAACAGTTTAAATGCCGCTGTTACTTTCGAAAGTAACAATTCCCTGAATCTCGATGCAGAGTTGCAGTGAAAAGACGATAAAGACAGATATGTGCTGTGTTTTACTTTCAAGCTCGGTGATTGGTTCACAGGGGCGTCACGATTCAGATTCCAAATCGAAAAAATCAACCGAAATGAGGGTTCAATTCCGAGCCTCAAAATCGCAATCATGTTCGCGATTCTCCCCGTAATTTTGTGGGTAATATTGTCCGACATAAATGTGATCAATAATGTAACGTTATCTGAAAATAAACTGTGTACTGTGTTGCTGAAGCGGAGCTTTGGGAGGGGGAGGAGGGCAACCGAAGCTCGAGCCGCAGGAGCCGGAGCTCAGCTGGAGCTCAGCTGGAGTTCAGCTGAAATGCAGCTTGTGCCTTCTAAAAAGTGCGCTCCGATTCAATAAAATATGATATATTTTACAATATGTCCAGTTGAGAGGGCAGAACAGGAACCGGCAGCTTGTGAGAAGTGCCGGTACGCACCGGTACACGCTCCATAAGAGTAGTTAACATCATGGATCTGATTTGGATTGTCATAACAAAGATAAGATAATAATGTTCAACGGAACATGATGCTGTGGTATGATGAGTCGAATTAGGAAAAAAAAGTCAGATTAGAGAAGAACGTACGGAGCGGACACAGACGTGGAGGAGAAGAGACGCTTGCAGACAGTAGTTTTGAAAGTTGGTCTCTTTTCAGCCGGCTCTTACGGCTCCCAGGCATTTCTTCTATCTATGAAGTTGTATGAAATATTTCGTTTATATTTATTCCACTGCAAAAAAATAACATTATTTATAATGATTTAATGTGACTGGACTCAAAGTTACTTATTGAGAAACAAGTGTTTTTCTTCACAAATCAAGGCTAGATAGGGTGAGGGTTAGTGCTGAAAAAATTTAGAAATCGAACATGATACTGGAATTAAATGTAAACCCTAACCCTAACCCTAGTTCTCATCATATTTTTACATTCACTACCATGTTTAAAGGAAGGAGGTATTGTGTGCCTCATATTGCAGTTTAATTTTACAGTTGAGGCTTGAATATTTTACATATTTCAAGATTTTATTTAAACATTGGATATCTTGGATGTTGTTTTAAGTGAAGACAAAGGGCAAAAGTTCCTTGCTTTAAGCAAAGTTATATTTGTCTCCCTTTCTTTTTTTTTTTTTTTTTTTTGTCTTGCTTATCCATGACTCAAAACCGTGATATGATCCGAACCGTGAGTTTTGTGATCCGTTGCGTCCCTACATATTACTGAGGTCAGTGTTTTCTAGCATCTTTTCATTCCCTTATTGTGTCTTAGGCCATTCGGTGAGCTTATAACATATACCTGTACATATGTATAAGGTATACTATAATGAGTTAAAAGGCTGGATCCATCTATAGACTTTAGTAAATGGGGGTGAAATCATAGGGCAGTTGAAGCGAAGTCATGGAGAAAACATCCTAAAACAAACGCCTTTTCTCTTCTCTTTTCTCCTCTTTCCTCTTTAACATCTAAAGGGGTCTGAAAAGTGTTCACAGCAGTTAGGCAGCTCCTTGTACTGTACAAAGCTATGAATGTCCTGGTATATTTAGCTGCTTTGAAGAATCCCGTTTTCACATCACGTCAGAGAAGGCATTGGCGTTATTGATCATTCTCTCCAAATTCAGCCTCTCAAAAGATGTCCGGACATGTGTCTTTTCTCTTCTCACGGGTTTTTGTCCCTTCTACCATCACATGGTAGAGATGTTGTCAAAATTGGGTGCCATCTTTCCTCCTTTTTCTTTTTTAAAAAGATGGCTTTGCCATTTTTTTTAGATGATCTAGCATGTTGTATAAGGCATGTAATAATGTGGCAAGATGTAACAAGCTGGGAGGAGATGGAATGTTGTCATAACAAAGGCCCCCCACCCCATGTGAATGTGGGGATGGGTGATTTAACCCGTGCTCATCAATTGCAATGATGAGCAACAGGTGAACAGCCACCCCAGATCCTGGGCCCAATTAGCTAGAACCAAGACAGGTGTGGCTGCTTAAATCACACCATCACCACACCAATACTCAACTGCTATTCATTACTTTTATCCCATTTCACTACTTTTGTCAATCATCATCATCATCATTAGGCATTTTATACTAGTATGGCCTTCTCACTTTAAGTATGAATTACTGTTTTCTCTGTATTTTCAGGACCTCAGGTGGGTGACGTGGAGACATCCAAGACAATGGAAACCCAGTAAGCAGGCGCGAGAAGACACCATGTGGATCAGCGTTCTCACAATGTCGGGTTATGTAATGGATCCAAGCCCTTCCTTTGCGTCTCGCCTCTCTCTGGATCGCCCCGGGTTAGCGTAACTGTCCACCATGAGAAGATCAGTCTGGTGCTCGGCCGCCGTGCCTCCGTACCGGCGCTGCCGCTGTGCCGTGTGAGCTCCGCGACCCCTCCGGCGGCCGTAGCGCGGAATGGCCTCTCTGGACCTGCCGTACCGCTGTCCTCGCTGCGGGGAGCACAAGCGCTTCCGAAGCCTATCGTCCCTACGCGCCCACCTGGAGTACAACCACACGTACGAGACGCTCTACGTCCTGTCCAAGTCCAACAGTGTGTGCGAGGCCGCCGCTCTGCTGCCCCTCGTCGCAGAGGGAGCCCTCCTCGCTCCGGCCAACAACAACGACCCCTTCGAGCCGCTCCGTCCCGCCGCCTTCAAGGAGCGGCGGTTCCCCTGCCGCGAGCTGCCCTGTCCGGACGACCTGGGCCTGACCTCGGCCAACACCAACGCCGCCGCTCGCTACATCCCCAATGTCGAGTTCCCTCTCGGGGAGATCTTCATGAAGAAAGCCATGACATCCGAACACCCGGGTTCCCATGGAAACCCCAGCACGGCTGTAGCGGTGGCGGCTAACGTAGCCGCTAGCGCGGTGGAGGCTGCGTACGAGGAAGGCCTGGCCAGGCTCAAGGCACGGGCGTTCGAACGACTGGAGCTGGATGAGAGGCTCGAGAAGCTGTCTGAAGAGGTATGTTTGATCAGTAGGACCATGCAGCGTCTGGAGAAAGTGGTGTTTTGTCTATGGTTGCTGAGCTTAATGTAATTGGAAATGCAAAGTGAAAATGATATTCCATCTCCATGCCCCCGTCTTCCTCGTCTTTGTAGGTGGAGCAGAAAATAGCGGCGCGGGTGGGCCGTCTTCAGGCGGAGCTGGAGAGGAAGAGCTCCGAGCTGGAACGGGCCAAGCAGGAGAGCGACCGCCTGAGCCAAGAGAAGCAGGACCTGGAGGACAAAGCCTCTGAGCTCTCCCGGCAGGTGGATGTCTCTGTGGAGATGCTGGCAAATCTCAAGCAGGACTTGGTCAACAAGGAAGAAGAACTCAACCACAAACAGCAGTAAGTGAATTCCTCTCCTCTTTCTGTGCGGTTGTGTCAGCGGGACCAGGAGATCATTTTTAGGTAGGTTTCTCACCATCTCATGTTGAAATGTTCCAAAACCAGAAAATTGGGACAATTGGGTCCTTTTCTCACATAGTGTAATACGGAATAGCCTGCGGTCTCCCCTCTCCCTCCGTGACAGAAGGTGATTCTCAGACCGCCCACCGCCCTACAGATGTTTTTCTGCATCCAGCCCATCACCGTATCCGTGTCTCCCAGTGCCGCCCAGTTCTGTCGGGCTGCTCACACTGAATGGAGCGCCAGGCCAGAGCAGCTGGGCTGGAGGCGCGCCAGTCCGCTTGTCATCACAACATCAGGCCTTGCTGTCTGGCCCCTGGCTGCAGGAACTGCTTTACTGCTTTAGAAACGACATTTCTGGTTACTGGGAGTAGAAAGTGGACTTGGACATTAAACTCAAATAGTGGGAACATGGTACGTACGGTCTAGAATTTAGAAGCATTTGAAGGGGTTGATGGTATAGATATAGAAAATGTTGGAATGGACGGTGGAAGATTCTTGGTTTTTTAATGTTGACAGAAAGTTCTCTCATATGGAAAAATGTAGCGGAGAGAACTTAAGTGCTGGAAATAGTGGAACGCATTGGAAGAAATCACGAGACCCTTGGATTAGAACCTGATCCAGTGCTTCAGGAGACGGACTTCAAAGCCTTTGCAGCATAAAATCCAGTATCGAAAAATAGCGGAGTGCTATGTTGTTTCTCCCTCAATAAGCCAGAGGCAGTGTAAAAAAAACCACATACCTGTATAATCCACTTCCTACCAAATGGAAGTCATACAGTAAGCCAGCCTTTCACATCCACACGAAAGATAAAACCATTTTACTTGATATTCTTTGCAACATAATATTAGACTTACTTGGCAGGAGGAGTGACTTTATGCCACCCACCAGTTTCCTCTAATTATAGGTAAGCAACTTTAAATAACGAGTAGCCTTTTCAAACTTGCCCATTTAGAATTGTACAACAGTTAATCTTTACCTCTTTTCAGGGTCAAAGAAACAGGCGTTCAGGCGGAAAGTTTCATGAGGTTTTTAATTTGCCGCGCACACACGCACGCACGCACGCACGCACGCACGCACGCACACACACACACACACACACACACACACACACACACACACACACACACACACACACACACACACACACACACACACACACACACATCAGGCCCAAACTGCAGCACCAGTGTTCAGACAGAAAGATGCTTTCCACAGCGTCCAATCAAAACCGACTGTCGACACAAACTACAAAATGTTCATTTCCTGGAAAATGGACCGGTGCTTAATCCACCATACCATCACGTATTCCAATATAATGTAAAATAAAGCAATGGAATTTCAATATTGACAGATACAAATACCATCGATATTCCCTGTCTAGTTTCCACCTGGGACCAGCTCTGTGACAAGGTTCCCTTTTTGCTTTTTATCACTAGAAAAATACAATTCCATTTTATCGTATCTTGGAGTCAGTTAACGTAGCTAAAAATACACAGAAGACCAATACTTCAAAACGGTATGCTGGTGGTTTGAATCTATAGCTGCCGTTGGTTTTAAATTGTACCCCTGCTCTTCCTCATCTGTGCCTAAATTACGCTGCGGCTGTGCATCCCAAACCTATCAATAAAAAACAGAATACTGTCTGGGCTTTGTCGCTGCCTTCCTGGATTGGTACGGACTCTCTCTCTCGCTCGCTCGCTCTGTCTCTCTCTCCCCCTCTCTGTCCACTCGCACTATTTCTTCAAATGGAAAGCTGGCAGTCAAACAGTTGGCTCTTTAAACACTGTAAAGTATACAAAATGGCTCTGGGATGGAAAAAGAACATCACAGATGGCGAAGGCTCGGCTGGGTCACCTCGGAGGATTTGGCGAGCAGTTGTCACCAGAGCTTCAACTCTGAGCTGCAGGCCTGTCTCACTGTGTCAGCAGCCATGTCAGTCAGAGGCATTAGATAGATATATTCGATGGAAAGCTATATGGATGAATGGATGGATAGGTAGATTGATAGATCGATGGATGCATGGGTGGGTGGATGGATGGATGGATAGATCGATGGATGGGTGGCTGGGTGGATGGCTGGATGGATGGATCGATTGTTAGATGGATGGATAAATAGATAGATAGATAGATGATAGATAGATGGATGGATGGACGGATGGATGGATGGATAGATGTATGGATAGATGGATGGATGGATGGATGATAGATGGATAGATTGATTGTTAGATGGATGGATGGATGGATGGATAGATAGATTTGATGGATGGATGGATGGATGGATAGATAGATGATAGATTGATTGTTAGATGGATGGATGGATGGATGGATGGATCGGGAAAATGCACTTTCTCCCGGGAAAAAACCCAAGTCACGCTTTTGAATAAACTCGCTGTTCGCTTGTTTATTCAAAGTTATTCATATTACACCTGTGGCTTGTCTGCACCAAACATGCCTGTTTGAAGAGGGCCAACCGCTTTCACGGGAAGCCCCGCCCTCCGCCGGCTCGCTGTTCCCCGTTTATTCAAAGTTTATTCATAATACATGTGTCGCTCGTCCAGATTGCACGACACTGCAGGTCCTCGGGTCCCCGGCAGCGCAGCGTGAAGTCGATCAGATGAACGGTTGTTGAGATAATCGAAGAACATTATAATCGAAGGACATACAGACAGACAGACAGTAAGAGATTCCCTGCCTGAAGCGCGACGTCTATTTCTAGTTTTAATGTTATTTGCCAGATGCTGAAAGAAAGCGGCTTTTTGGGAGCGGCCAAATCACCTCCCTCTGTGCCTTGTAACCTGTTAAGCGGGTTGAAACATAGATAAATAATAAACGTCTGCGTGTGCGTTCAATCAGCGGGGGCTTCCACGCCTGCTTCAGCCTGATTACCTTTGATTTATTCGTTTTATTCATTCATTTGAAAAAACATAAAAAATGACAGCATGTTTGAGAAAAAAGGAAATTCTTTTCATGATATTCCCCATGATATTCATTGCAAAAAATAAAACTTTTAATGCTAATTGCACTCATTTTGGAACAGCTAAGTTGCACTGTCATTCCTATAAAAACTATCTGTACAATTAACAGTTACTCTGCAACTTGTAAATGACTCAACAGATTGATTGATTGATTGTTGATTGATTGTTTGGGGTCAGATGGTTGAGACTAAATTGTAGAGTATTTTTGCAAGTTGTGTGCAGAGGGTGCTATCAGCAGAAGGCCGTACTGTATGTGAAGGCATTAAGACACTGATGCTGATGGCTGACGTCCAATCGATCAGCTCCAACAGCGAGGGCTGGATTTATGGGATGCGAGTTCTGTTGTTTCTCCTCAAATGGGATGGAGGGAGGGATCGGTGGCTTCCTGAAACAACAGGAAAGGGAAGACGCGTAGAAAACATTCCTTACGCACTGATCTGAAAGTGTCAGCTCTTTATCTTTATTCTGTATAATTATACATAATATGATAAGTGGATTAATGTTTTTTTCTTGAACAGTCGCTCTTTTCTTTTGTGAGGATCCGAATCGCTGTATTTGCGATCACTTATCAAAACTCTTTCTCGATTGAGGGGGGTGCTTTTGGAAGATGTGGATTTCTTTGCAAATAAGCTTGACTGTTAGTAAACAGCAATAAATCCTAAAGTGAGCGAGTGTATGCGTCTAATTTGCATAGGTTAATTAGCATAAATACACACTCTGGTCATGAAATTGGTCATGCTGCCATCGCCAATTAAGAAATGAAAATGTCCGTGCAGATGATCATGATCCAGAAGCTTGGGGACCCCTATGCACTTCTTCATGCTGCCGCTTAAGTGCTGTTAAACAAAGTGGTATTAAATATGATCATCTTTATTTGCCCTGTGAAATGTGCTTATTGAATATGAATGAGTAGGCATTGTGGCGAGAGTGAAAACCCCAGCACGGAAAGAGAAAACACCAACAAAAATAGATATCTAGAAGACTATATCAATGAATGCCCGGATGTTACATAAATTTGCCTCGACTGATGCTTTTACGCACAAAATAGTTCTGCCCATTCATAAATTACACATAATGGTTGTTGGCGAGAAAGTAAAGCCCATGTCAAAGTATTTGCAGAGATCCGTCCAAATCATAGCATTTAGGTGTAAATATTAAATTTCTGCTGCAGGTGCATGGTAGCGTTTTTAAACCGATTTTAAATTCAATTCTAAATTGTGAGTGAGGAGAGAGGTGATGGCAGAGGAGGGTTCGTAAGGTTATTGAACCTACTTGAAGATATTTGATTTTGGCCATCGGAGCTCAGGCCAGAATTCACGGCTCCTGTGGAGGACGCTCATTGGCTCTGACGTGTGCGTTGTGGTGATCGCTGTGTTTTCCTTTTCCTGTTCGGCTTTCCTTGGCTCTCAGATCATGTTGCGCTCCTCACACTGAGGAGAGCGTGGCAGTTCTGCTTGTGTTTGTTGGTGTCCTTATTGTCTCTTAATCCTCATTGTTCCCCATTGTCTTTTATGACGTCACATGTTTGTGACAAGGATGTTGAAATCCTGGGTCTTTCTTTTATATTTATGAGACTATATTCATCAGACTATTAATAATAGTCTGTTGTACAGAGAGATGAGGATACAGAATATATATATACAGAATATACAAAATGTTTTCTATGCAAGTGGCAGTATAGCAGCTATTGGGTGTGGGTATAAATATAGATTAGATATTTATGTACTACATATGTATACAATAATATGGACATAATGGATGAGTTTGTCTAAAATATTACAATGTTATTATTTAATTATCACAATGTTATTGCCAACCAATGTTTTTACTAAATTCTTACAAAGTTACCACTCATCTCACCTTACTGTCTCTACTCTGGCCCAAGCCACCCGTGCTGCCTCTTTTCTTTGGGTGATAAAGTCCTATCTCATCTGCGTGTATTAATGTGCGTTTTTTAAGGTTGTCCGCGCAGATTGGGTCGTCCTAAAATCACTTAATCCACCGCGTCTGATCCAGGTGTCGCAGCAGAAAGGGAGACGAGGAGCCGCTCCCGCGTTTCAGCTCGCGGAGCGACGCTTCGCACAATGGCTTTGTGTTCTCCACCGTCGACGCTTTTCAATCAGTCCTCTCCTGCTTATGAATATTGATAAGGAATAATTTTGAATTAATGGCCGACGGGCGGTGGCAACTGAAAGGAGGCTAACGAGGGATTGTTATTATGTAGAGACAACTCTCTGGAAGGTCATGTGTTATTCATCACGCCTGTTATGGTCCTCTCCTTAAACTTCCTCTGTCATTCATTAAGTAATTTAATGGAAGTACGTCATGGTTTGCACAACCTATTCCAAAAACATATGAATGTATGAGTTAGTATATGGACAAGTAAGTAAGTATTTTATTGTTTTTTCCCCTACTGTTTATATCATGCATAATATGTATGGCTATAAATGTTGAAAGTAGACTGCTATTCACTTCAAGTCTTCATATTAACAGTGTTTTTCACATTATTTTTCTTACTTATTTGGGTCATATCCAATACACCAAAATAGTTATTGTTATTGTTTCACACTGGAATGCCCACCAGCATTGATAAGCCATTGGGATTGTCTGGACACATTTAGTGTCCTCATAATCCAAAATAATATTTCTTCATAATAATGTCCCCATAATATTTTAAAATTGTAAAGTATTCGATATGCTTCTGCTGACACTCTTGTGATTCAAAAGCTTGATTCAAAAGTGCTGTTTTAAGTGTGTGTGTGTGTGTGTGTGTGTGTGTGTGTGTGTGTGTGTGTGTGTGTGTGTGTGTGTGCGTGTGCATGTGTGTGAGAACATTGAACTACTATAGAAACATATACATGTGTATATATATATATACATATGTGTATATATATATATACATAGATCAAGCTCTACAAAGAATACCAACCAGTGGGACTAAAAAATGTAATAGAAAAACAAAATAAAACAAGAAAGCAAAGCATAGAATTCAAAAAGGACTTGTGTGTTGAGTCCTTCCAACTAGTTTGTCTACATCAAGAGAAAAACAAACCAAAGGCAACAAAAAACGGACTAAATAACTTTTTTTGTGTTAATCAACTAAATGGAGTCTGTATTTCGATGACACATCCAATGACCATAAAAAAGTGAATAAACATGTCTGCCAAGGACTTTATGAGCTGGCCACCTGATCATTGATGGCGACGAGGCCGAGGAACCTTCCCCTGGGATTCCGATTCAGACGCTGCTTGAGCAAATTCTTAAATTCAAAATTCTGCTCCTCTCCCTGGAGACGTGTTGACTGTAAATTCCGCCATCGTCCCAATCGGAGACGTGTGCTCGTTCCTGTTTCTTTTTTCCTTTTTTAAATTTCTTATTTGTTTCTGTTTCTGTGCCGCTTCTAGCTCTCACCTCCTCTGCTTTCACACGGCTGCTCCTTTGCTTTCCCTTTTTTTGCCATCTGCTGCTGATTGGCCGCTCTGAAGATGATGATGATGATACTAATAACAATATAATAATTATAATAATATTAATTATAATTATAATTATAACAATAACGATAACAATAATAATATTACATTACATTATATAACACATATATATTATATAACATTATATAACAATACATTTGTACAGCTATAGTTTTTTCAAATGCTCAAAGCATTTTCTTCACATGGAGTAAAATAATGCATAAAGAAAACAGTTAAAACATAGAGAGCTTCATACATTCAAGCACTAGTAACGTGCAGTGTTATAGCTAAAGTCCTCCCTGAAATAACTCTCATATCTTATAACTTACAACTTTTATATGCCTCTCCATAGACGAGTGCTTATGCATTTTTTATTTTTCAACAAGTGTATAACATTTTGCAGCAACCAGTTAACACTGAATTTGGAAATAAAAAAAATTGTGTGTTTTCTTTTATATGAATTATGGGTTGTATTTAGCAGAGGTTAAATGACTCGTACGTCTGCACTGCTTTGCTTCACCCAGTGATTCCCCCTCCATGCCGCATTTGCTTTCGGGCACTATATCCCACATCATCCCAAATTCAAGCCTTACGAGGCTGACAATCTGAAAGGCGGAAAATGGAACTCAGTCTGCGATCCTGTATCCCGTTCCTTAAATATGGAATGAAATCTTAATGAAAACCAGATTAGCTCCAGAAACACCATAATCCCATTTTTTATATTATAACGAAGGGAGTATCATATCATATCATATATATGAAGCAAGGCTTCCGCTATCTCTGTCTCCAGGATTGTTCTTGAGCATATATATTGGAATACGGGATATTGGAATACGACCATTTATTGTTTTGGATCGATATTTATTGTGAGTGTTTGTACTAAACGTACTGCCCTGTTGTCTCGTCATTAGAGCCGCTGTGGTGGTGTAAAGGCATATATCGTATTTCTTCAAGTGCTGCATTCGATACTACTCTATGTGGGATTTAACAGAGGCCCCTGGGTGAGAGTTTTTGGGACAGTGAGGATGAGGTGGATGCCATAGCTTGTAGAAACACTAAGATACTACATGAACTAGCCCACAGACGCAGCCACACTGTTTACGACTCAACCGTTACAAAGCCCTAAAACCCCAATATAATTCATTTAATTAATTATAGAAAACAGAAAACTCTCCATCCAATTTTGGAGTCATGTTTTGGAGAACTTTGCCTCAAGACAAGAAAGGCAAAAAAGAAAGTCATTGTATTATTTTTAGCCCAATATGTCCCCGTTTCTGGAAAACACAGCGGTGCCAGCACTTGATGTCTGGTGGATCGAACCATCAGAGCCGTGCGGAGCCCGGACACCAGCTGCTCTAATGGCTCCCCTTCCTGTTTGTAAAAGCAATACGTTTTACAGATATCTTGACCATATTACAAACATACTGTGTGGGATTTTGCTCCATTTGGATGTACTATAAGATAAGTCTTTATTTCCCCAGAGGGAAATTCAGGTGTTACAGCAGCAGAAGTCAAATAATAAAATACTGTTTATACACATAAACACAGGAGTTTACAGGGAGCAGCGCCCACGAACTACAGGAGGTTATAGTCAGTAGTGCATAATACTATACACTGATCAGCCACAACATTAAAACCTCTGACAGGTGGAGTGAATAACATTGCTCATCTTGTTCCAATGGCACTTGTCAAGGGGTGGGATATATTAGGCAGCAATTGAAAAATCAGTTGTTGAAGATGTGTTGGAAGCAGGAAAAATGGGCAAGCGTAAGTATCTGAGCGACGTTGACAAGGACCAAATTGTGATGGCTGGATCAGAGCATCTCCAAAATGGCAGGTCTTGTGGGGTGTTCCTGGTATGCAGTGGTTAGTACCTACCAAAAGTGGTCCAAGGAAGGACAACCGGTGAACCGACAGGGTCATGGGCGCCCAAGGCCGATTGATGGATGTGGGGAGCAAAGTCCAGCCCATCTGGTCCGATCCCACAGAAGAGCCACTGTAGCACAAGTTGTTGAAAAAGTTCATGCTGCTATGATAGGAAGGCGTCAGAACACACAGCGCATCACAGCTTGCTGTGTATCGGGCTGTGTAGCTGCAGACCTGTCAGAGTGTCCATGCTGACCCCTGTCCACCACCGAAAGCACCTACAATGGACAAGTGAGCATCAGAACTGTACATGGAGCAATGGAAGAAGGTGGCCTGGTCTGATGAATCACGTTCTCCTTAACATCATGTGGGTTAGTGTCCAATCAAGCATCTATGGAATGTGCTGGAACAAATAGCCTGATCCGTGGCCACCACACCTCACAACTTCCAGGACTTAAAGGATCTGCTGCTAACGTCTTGGTGTCAGACACCACAGGAAACCTTCAGAGGTCTTGTGGAGTTAATGCCTTAATGGGTCAGAGCTGTTTTGGCGACACGATGGGAAGCTACACAATAATCGTTAATAGTGAGTTATTAGTAGTGGTTTTAATGTTGTAGCTGATCGGTGTATACTAATATTATTAGTAGTAAGTTATATTTTGATCTATGCTATGATATGCTGGTATAGTAAATATATGTATAGCTATATAGTAGAAATACCGATAGTATAGTAGTGATGATCATAATAATAATCATCATCATTATTCATACTGATACTAACAATACTATAAGATATTAGTTTGTTACTATTAGATAACAGTACTAACTATAATAATAATAATAATAATAATAATAATAATAATAATAACAATAATAATAATATATGCATGCTTTATATACATATTTATATAGAATTATATTTAACATATTGCACAGGTAACTTGGGTAGCATTTCGTCTGTGCAGTATATGAAGCTATACACACTAGCTTCTCTGCTCACAACCCATTTTGACATAAAAACAAAACCCAGGATGTTTTTTGTTGTTGTTGCGATTTAGCTGAAAGCGTTTCAAATATGTGAAATGTTTGTGGTGAGGTGCATTGACAGATGCCAAATATGACTGAACCTTGGCTTGGCTCTCTGCTGCTAGTGATAATACAAACAACATAATGGGATCCAAAGCAATGTCTAGTTCTTTTTGAGCCATTTTGTACAAAAAAAGAGGGATAATGCAGAACAGTATACCTTTCAAAAGGAACAAGAAACCGATTCTAGCTATTTGAATACCGACACGACTTCCGTGTCCCAATTTTTGTGATTGCAGTTTTGGCCAGATCCAGACTCGTGTCTCATGAGCTGACCTTTATCCGTGCCGATGCCAAATATCCTTGTTAAAGCTCTGCTGAAGACACTGTTTACTCAATTGCGGCTGCCACAGAATGCGGATGAGCGACAGAGAGATAGAGAGAGAGAGAGAGAGAGAGAGAGAGAGAGAGAGAGAGAGCCGGGAGAAGCCTGTGTCACCCTGGGAATACCAGAATGCCGTTTCATGTTAACAATCTCGGAGAATAAAAGATGTGGAGTTGTAGAAGGAGGGTGCGGTCTGAGAACGAACAAGATGTAGAGATGACAAGGAATTGTGAGGATTCAGTGGGGAAAACGTGAATCTAATTCACTCCCGTTGCATGGTGATGGTCATATTATGACTGATTTGTCGTGGTTTTCTGGGTTTCTGCAAAATCCCTGACACTAGTTGGATGACAACTAAATAAACTGTCCAGTTGGTTGGACTTGACCTCTGCACACGCTCTGTCTTTAGGTGGAGGCTAGATCCTATCAGTGTCCAGACCAGCCGTCTCTGTTGGATGGAAATGTTGGTGGGAGATTTGCTCTAAGTGGCCTTCAATTTTTTTTATATTTATCCCATATATACTTAGCTGCCACTTTATAAGAAACAGCTATTCAATGTATTTTGCATTATGTAAGTGTTCTCCTCCTTATGCTGTTTCCATTATTGGTGACGGTGTCCGCCATGGACAATAAGTGAAATTTCAAGTGACAAAAACAAATCACTCGATCAGAAGAAGGCGTACTTTAGAAGAAACCATTCGTGCCAGGATAAGGCGAGGGTAAAACCCAGATGTTGAAAATGGTTCTGCAGATTTGCACGGAATTCTGGGACCTCTAGTGGAATCCACCGAGCGATTGCCACTTGGATTGCAACGTTCAGTCTCCCAGACAGCGTTCAAACATGGCAAACATGGAGTGTTCGCCGTTGGGAATAAAATCCTCTTATTTCCACCTCCAGTGTCTTTTTCCCATGAGTTCAACCTACTGTCGGATGAGCCGATCTATTTGCCGTCGCGCTGGACCTTTGACCCGCCTGAGTAACGCCGGCATTCCCCCTCCTCCCCGCAGGGAGGTCGCCCAGATCGACCAGTTCCTCCAGGAGACGGCGGCGCGCGAAGCCAACGCCAAGGTGCGCCTGCAGCAGTTCATCGAGGAGCTGCTGGACCGCGCCGACCGCGCCGAGAAGCAGCTGCAGATCATCAGCAGCTGTGGCACGACGCCCAACGGCAGCCTGGGACGCTGCAGCCTCCAGGGGTCAAAGGGTAATGGACGCCAGGTGAGCGCGGAGGAGGATGATGGGACACTGTCCATTATGAACAAAATGCAGGATGTGGACACGTGTCATTTTCTCCTCTCTTATGTGGGCTTGTGTCTCCACTAACTGTTCCTTATCACTACAAAAAAATGGTTTGTTCCATTACTGTGGGCTCTCTTATCAAATTAGGGATTGTTTCGGAGAAGACACAAGGCCTGTTTTAAACACGTCCCTTTTGTCCAGAATGTTGTTTGGCCCAACATCTTGAGAGCTTTTTCCTTCATCGCGTTCTGACCGTCATCAAAGAAGCTTTTTAGCTGTTAATAATTCATGAAAGTTGATTAGTAAATCACGGGGCCAAACCATAATAGACTCAGATTGCACGACACAACATACATTACGCTGATTGGCACACAAACCCAGAGGCTGTTTTGACCGTAATTGCTTTGGTTCGCATAATACGCTGGATTTTCCACCATGAGGATTGTGATGAAAATAAACCAAATTTCTTTCTTTTTACATGAAGTATATATAGTAATTATGAGGCGGCACAATCAGGGGGTAAAGCCCCTGGCTAAGTGCCTTCATCTGTGGTGAATTCATTGATGCTTCAATTCATTTTGGCTACTATTAAGGCAATGGTTTTGGGTCCTTGAAAAAATAAGTCATATTGAGAGGGACACTTTTTTTTTAGGAAAAAGTTGAACAGTTTTCTTTATTGAAATGATTGTTTTTTTTGTTTGTTTTTTTGGGGGGGGGTTTTGTCAGCATAATTTCCAGAAACCTCATTACCATGCGGTTGCCAAGGCGATTTTGTTGTCTAAATCCATCTGAGAGACAGAGGTGAACTCTTCACTTCCTGTTTGATATGACAGAATACAACGTTCTCCTCAAATTGTTGGCAAGATACTGCTCCCTGTGTGATCTCATTCGCTTCACATCTGTAGTAGCTTGAAGCCTCTTTATCTGTAAATGAGCAATGACAGCTGTATTGATTTTCATGCCATTTTGGCCCTCGCACAATCAGTGACATTTGAGCTTTTTCAATTAAAACGGCATGAGTTATTGTTTTTTTTAAGGGATATAAGAAAGGGATTTGACACGAAAGGCTGGCTCCGGCAGAAAGGTGTTTTTCATGGTAAGAGCGGCCGACACACGTCTCCGCTCGAACGCCGTGACGAAACCGGCGTGACGGGCCTAAAAGTGGAGCGGCGTCTCGGCGGGCACCTCGGTGCGGCGCCGGACGTCACGGTAGAACTAGCCGTAATTTCTCACTCCATTTCTTCAGTGTCCACGATGTAATCAGCAAGGTCACCCCCATCTCCTAGGAGATGGCTTCCCACAAAGATGCCGCTCGGTTATTTCTGAAACGAGCAGAAGGAGAGGAGGGAGGGATGACTGGTCTCCCTTTGCTTGTCAGTTTAATCACATCTGAAGGACATTATTTCATGGTTTTGTTTTGGAAAAAAAGTGTTATCTCATCTTATCTTGATCCGTCATTAATTTATAGTTTTCATAGATTTGCAAAGTCATATTTGGTATTCCAGTATCGAGGCTTGGGCACTCCATTTCGAAATTTCCAAACAGGGCGGCGGGACCACTTGAAGAAGTCATATCACTCACAAGCACTTACACTAACTCTGCCGCGCTGTGCTGTGGATGCTCGGCCAAAATACTGGTAATATCTGAGGGCCTTCGTTTTACATTTCACAAGCAACTTTTTTCTGTTTGTCCATATTTGTGCTTTTCTGTATTTAGAGAAACTCCAGCATCTCGGGGAGCACCAGGGGGATGTACCAAGTGTCCGAGCGACGCTCCTCCCCCAGCACGGGGTAGGTACTCTTTTGGGTTTGAACAACGCAGGTCAGTGTATGTGTGTGATGAGGCTTTGCGTTTGAATATCAATACCGTCACACTTCGCTCTGAGCGACTTAAGATAAGACGTAAGTGTAGTTGGGACTTTTTGCACAAGTAAAGCACAGCAAGGAGAAGTTCTGACAGTATCTGACATATTGTAAGTATTGATATGACTATGAATTATGACTGTGAATTCCCACATCCTCATACCAGATTAATTCCTCCTGTACGATAGTTATAATTTAACTGGTATGCTTCAAACACAGCGCTAGCTCTTTAGGGAGAACTTCAGTGGCTGCTGTGGAATGTGAGGACATGGGGCTAAAATTGAGGATTAAAACAGCAATTTTCTGATCATAAAGGTCTCTGAAATCACCAGCAGGCCATATAGCCAGTAGGTTATGCTTCACATAAATACATTAAAAAAATGCGAAAATCATAAAACCACTCAATATTGAAATGCTTTAATTAACATGATTAGAATAAATAGTCAATAATAATGATAAATATCAATAAAAATCTATATACAGTATACCAATAATAGCTTGTCTAAATAAAATGTATTTTTTTATCTGCCTAGGGAACAGAGCATGCAATGTCGTAATGCTGTCAGACTGTGCCCACTGCACAATGATAAAGTAGAGATTGTTTCACTTGTTATTGCTGGGATTTTTTTATTTTTTATTATTTTCAATCTTCTCAGTTTTTCAGGCTAAAAGTATCTGGAACAAAACAACTGCAGTATGCACAGCCATGGTTGAGGTCTCGTTAGAGCCGGAACGTTTCGGACGTCTTGTCTTTCGCGTTTGGTCAATATTGATCTACATATGGAGTATGTAGATTAGACTGTAAATGAAACAAAAGTTGAAGAATGTTGGTGTTCCTCGACTAGTTTGTGAAGGGAGGGGCTTTGTGACATGAACCGAGTCGGAAACCAACTTATATCATCTCTGGGTGCTCATTCGCATTCTGGGGTTGCGCGGCGCAGACCGCATAGTGGTTGCCCCGCGAGATGAGCAACCAGGAGAAGGCAGACCGACGGAGCCGACGCGGTGTTCAATTTAAACTCGGAAAATCGTGCTCCGTTTCAGAGACCCCGGAAAACTGTAATACATACAGTACCTAATGTGAATAAACTGGACCCTGTGTATTGCTGCCTGCAGCTATATTTATTTTTTATTATTTGTATTATTATTATTATCACAATGATTGATCTTAACAAAGTTAGCTACCTTGTTGATGGATTGTATCCCATAAATTCAGCCTGAGTTGCCTTTTTCGATTTCAAAACTCATCAAAACTGAGTCGATAACTGTGAAACTGTGGCTTAATGGATTTGGACTGAAAAATAAATGTGATCAGGAGCTTTATTGGAGCTATTTCTAGTGCATATTATATACAAAATACCTGTATACAATTTCAAAGTAGTTAAAGAATATTAAGAGATGTCAGTAGTTTGCGCTCTTGAAACTTGATTAAATCAACCTTCATGCTCTTTGTTTATGTGTATAAATTTGAAAGGTAAATAAACAACAACAAATATGCCTGACTTTGTCTGTACCTTTCCTGTATCTAGTTATGTAACAGCCGCTCTGGGGCTAAAGGCTGAGTTCCTCCTTTGAGTTAGTTTACTTCCCAGACCGTGGGCGGATGACTTCTAAGCAAAAGAATCTGGTTGTTGGATTGTTCCAGTAGTTTTGTGTTCTTGGTTCTTCACTGACTCTGTCGCAGGAGTCAAGTTAAGTAGTTATATGAAAATTTAAACAAAACAGATCATATCAGGGTTGATGATCAATTCTTCATCAGTTTATTCCCTGACATGCTTTGTTCAAAGTTACAATATAGTTTGGTGTTCATTGTGTTTTCTGTCTTTCTTTTTTTTCTATTTTATAAACAAGGATTTGTTGTACCAGTTGAAATGTACTGTTCTGAAGGTTGGTTCCTGAGTTCATATCAATGCTGTGATGAAATTTCTTGCTTTAATGTTGATGAAAATTTGTTTTAATCAGATTGTTCAAATCAAATGAAAGTGTTAATACAGTTCTATTAAGACTTTGCTTCAAGATTGGCTTATATAAGGATATCGGTATAAATAATTGGTTATGAAATATGTGTCACATCAGAGACATGATTAAAAAATGTACCGATAGATAAATAGACTGTGCCAGCAGCTCACATCAACACAATAAGGCAAAATGATAATAAAGCAATACAACAAAAAGATAAATAAAAGGAATATGGCAATGTATGGAACATTTGGGAAATCTGCAATAAACCTAAGAGTTAACTGTAACCTAACATAAAAAGAACATAAAAACAATAAAAAATTATGTATGTTTTGGTGAAGCATTGACAATAATTCTCTGACTCGTCATGAACTCATTATAGCTCATTTCCCTCCCCAGCGTATCGAGACGTGTAAAGTCGGTGTCTCAGGGCTCGGGGGGCTACGACAGCGACAGCGTGGAGATGCATCCCATGGACGAGGGTCCCGAGTCGCAGTACTACCACGTGCAGTGTCGGATGGGCGAAGGCGGCTACGAGCGCTCCCCGGGCGGCGGAGGAGGAGGAGGAGGAGGAGGAGGAGGAGGAGGAGGAGGGTCTCGGAGCTGGGGTCTCCGGAAACAGGCCATTCAGAACTGGCAGCGCCGGCCGTACCGCAACAGCACCGAGGGGGAGGAGGGCGACGTGTCCGACGTGGGCTCGCGTACCACCGAGTCCGAGGTGGAGATGTGGGAGCACGAGAGGCGAGCCATGGCCGAGGTACAGCAGTCGGCCCCCCCGCATCCCCACGGCCACCACGGCAGGGCAGGGTACCGCCCCAGTGCCGGTAAGAGGTCCTGGATGGAGGGATTGTAAAACCTTCATTTACCTCCACCTACATCAAAACCATCAAACATTAGCTGCCATCGGCATTGCCAACACTCATACAACTGAGAGCCAAGGTACCCAAATCGGACAAAAGATGGATAGATGGATATATGAATAGATAGATAGATAGATGGATGGATGGATAGATAGATAGATGGATGGATGGATGGATGGATGGATAGATGGATGGATAGATAGATAGATAGATAGATGGATGGATGGATGGATGGATAGATGGATGGATAGATAGATAGATAGATAGACAGACAGATAGATAGATAGATAGATAGATAGATAGATAGATAGATAGATAGATAGATAGATAGATAGATAGAACACATCAGAAAAAAATAAAGATCACAGTTAAGTAATACATATTGAAAATACAAGGAAAAAATTGCCCTATACAAAATATTTTAAAACTTTACAATTGAAAAAAATGGCAACATACAATCAATAATAACTAAAATACAATAACTCATTTATATACAGGTATATATATATATATTTATTCTGTATGAGTGAAAAATTATGTAACAGTTGTAGCAGTGGCAGGGCTTAATTGGTGCTGGATCCTGCTGGAACACCTATTTGATTGGATCCAGCACCTCCACACAAGCTGCGGAGCTGCGGCTCGAGCTCCACATTCCCCGTTTCTCCAAACAAAACAAATAGAAATAGTGTTCGAAATAAAAAAATCGATTCGGCTGTTCAACGCGAACAAGCGGGCCGGGCGGAAGCCGGAGAAGGGGCGATTGGGGCGCATTTCGCACACCTGTCTTCCTCTCCGACGGTGCAGACGAAGTGTGAGTCAGCGATGGGGTGACCGGTGATCAGTGATCAGTGATCGGCGCGCCACAACTGCTATTTTACATCTCCTTACGGAACAAAACGTGATTATAGAGTGAAACCGTGCGTAATGGGGACACTTTCTCCGTGACTCTCCCCCCTCTCCATGCGTTAAGTCTACAAGTTGTTCCTCCGTGCCCTGCCCCTGCACGGTTTTTAGTTGTTTTATTTGGAGGAACGGTTCTCGGCGATCGGGACGCGCGGAGAGCCATTATCGCACATATAGAGATATATTTACAATTTAGAATTCCCCATTGAAATGTTATCTCTGTGCAATTGGCACTCTTCTATCTGTCTTATCTCCTGTTTGTAATGCACACTGACTGACAAAAAAAAAAAAATACAAAAAGAAACACTGCTCGACCTGAAGAATCTCAGTCGACTGACGGGTTTCCGAATGATGATTCGACTCATTGACTTTCAGGGGGCAGCGCTAGTTATTTTTTATTCACATCTCCTAAAAGAACGAAACAAAAAAAAAAGCCTGTGCCACGTCGCGCATGGCAGCTTGAGCCACCCCGTGCGTTCCGTGACTTTTTTCCTCCCCCCAACCCACCGGATTCAGCAACCTCTCTGTGTTCCGGCACCTTCTGATTTAACGATTAAGCACTCAGCAGTGGTGAAAAACAGTTTTGAACGTCCCTCTATCCGACTGTAGATTCGGCAGCACATCAGATCACAGCTGCTGCTGCTCTCCTTATCCTCCAGCTGATTTTTGGGTTCATTGTGATGGCAAGTTCCCCCGTCCGCGGTGCGAAAGTAAACCACCAACCAACTACATCTACCGCTTATGTTTGTGTGGTCGGACTCCTGTGACACATTAAAATAAATTCTCCTCTGCGGTGAATCATCATGTTCATGACATTCTCCTGCTCTGACGCAGTCGTCCATATTGGAACGGCCCTCGCCAGCTTCTATCAGATGGTGTTAATCTGAAAAATCCCACATTTTACTCCCGAGCCCGGAACACACGGAGGGCTGCACCACTCATTTGGCAGGATTAAAAATAGGATGTATAGATGGCTGCCTGCCTGTGTGCGTGCGTGCGTGTGTCTGTGTATGTGTGTGTGTGTGTGTGTGTGTGTGTGTGTGTGTGTTTGTGCGTGTGTGTGTTTGTGCGTGTTGCGTTCGCCTTTGAGTGAGGCCGAGAGAAAGTGTGAACGAGCAACGGTTCAAAGCCCCGTTGCTTTTCAAGAAAAGCTCTTTCCAAGGCCAACGGCGACATGATTCATCCCAGCCATGCTGCAGGAACAAGGGTGGATCTGCCTGTACATGATGGAAATAGAACATTTTTTAAAATCCATTTGCATAGATATATTCTGATTTCGTGTGAGTTGGAAAACGTTGCTACCACGTGGCATTTAATGATTGTTTCACGACTTAAATTCCTCAGCTTTATACGGCTTTATAAAAAAAAAAAAAAAAAATTCATTTTTCATTATCCTGCATTTTTATTTTATTTTATTTTGTTATTTAGTGAGTTCGTTTTACAGGTTTTTATTGCTTAATTGTTTTTTTTAAATTCAGGCCTATTTTATACCATCCTGACATACTTTAGTGTGTAGTTAACCGTGAGTTTTATTGTATATTTCACTTTCTATCTATCTGTCTATCTGTCTGTCTATCTATCTGTCTGTCTGTCTGTCTGTCTGTCTGTCTGTCTGTCTGTCTGTCTGTCTTTCTGTCTGTCTGTCTGTCTGTCTGTCTATCTATCTATCTATCTATCTATCTATCTGTCTATCTATCTATCTGTCTATCTATCTATCTGTCTATCTGTCTGTCTAACTACCTAATACGTGTACGGGCAGGCTTACTTGAAATGAGTGGCATTTTCCAGGGTCTAATAGTATGACACCCCGCCACCTCCCCCACCCCCACCCCCGCCCCGCAGGGCGATCGGAAGGAGCGCACAACAAGTCGTGCCGCTACGAGAAGAGCCCGTCCAAGTCCAACGAGGTGATCCGGCCGGAGATCCTGAAGATGCGCGCTGCACTCTTCTGCATCTTCACCTACCTGGACACCAAGACGCTGCTGAGGGCCGCCGAGGTCTGCCGCGACTGGAAGTTCGTGGCCCGCCACCCAGCCGTGTGGACGCGGGTGCTGCTGGAGAACGCTCGCATCTCTTCAAAGGTGAAATGCCGAGACGGAGGATTTCTGTTGAAGACAGCTTTGAGGACGGGTTTTTGCTTAGGGTCTGGCTGGTTCGACCGCTCGCCTTGCATTTCTGCCTTCTGCAGTCGATCTGCTTGCGAGGGGAATTAACTGCGAATCGCTTTGAATGGCTTCCAAAGCGCTAAATGAATGCAACCCCCATTAATCCTTTTTCTGTCTCCTGCTCAGTTTTTAAGCACACTGTCTCAGTGGTGTACCCAGACACACTCGCTCATCCTGCAAAACCTCAAGCCGCGACAGAGAGGGAAGAAGGAAACCAAGGAGGAGTACCTGAAAAGCACGCGGTAAGTTGTGGCTACATCTCCAATATGATCAGGATGTCCATGACGATTATAATGTATGTATTTCTGACAATGGGAGTGACCTCCCACCAAAAGAACTGAAAAGTAGGGTGTGTGCTCTAGGTGTGAGGAGCTGGTGTATGTGTGAAAGAAATGAGTCAGAGATGGTATTGCGTCCTATCTTCAGGTCCACTTCTTCCCCCGGCAGAGCCTTAGATCCGCAATGTATTAAAGTAAATAAAAAGTGTAATAATTATGACTTGTGAGAGTCACACCTAATCGAATACAGTGTAAATGTCGAATCAAGAGTTGATTAATTGTCAAAAATTATGAAGTGACACATTTTCCCTCCCAACCCTATTGCTGATGGAAAAATACCTCCAGTATGTGCTTATTAGGAAACAACAAAGTAGAATTCAGAGCCGGGAAATGGAAAGAATAGATGGAATAGATAGTTGAATAGGTAGTGGAAAGAAGCCCAAACTATAAACCCAATTTGTATACCTGAAAAGGAAACTAAACCTCATCAGCGAAGCTCTTCATTTCGCTTCTCAGCTCTGTGCACGTTTGTTTGCATTTGCCTATTTCACATTAATTAAAGAATCAATCACATTATCTGTAGGATAACACTGGTGGTTAAAAGACATTTTTCCAGTGACGTATTGTACGATGCATTGAACAAGACACAAAAAAAGAAGCGTCGCCGCCTCATTATGTTCCTTCTCCCTCATCCCCCGTTCCTCCCCTCCATCCCAGTGGCTGTCTGGAGGACGGCCTGGAGGCTCTGCTCAAAGCTACTGGCAGCAACCTGCTGATCCTGAAGGTTTCCCATTGTCCCAACCTGCTCACCGACCGCTCGCTCTGGCTGGCGAGCTGCTACTGCCGGGCGCTGCAGGCCGTCACCTACAGGTAGAACCAGGACTCCACTCCGTTTACACTCCCCGCTTTTCTTGCAGGGCCTCACTTTCAAAACGTGCGTACTATATCATTTGGATGGTACTTACGAACGTTTCCACAAACATAGTGCTCTACTATATATTTTTTATTTGAATTAATTATGAAAAGCATCAAAATATATGGATTGGATGTTTAATAATAATAATAATAATAATAATCATAATATAATATAATATACTATAATATAATATTATATAGTTCATTTTATTTTAATTTATAAAATATCAATCAAAATATATGGATTGGTTGTTTAATGATATAATATAATATAATATAATATAATATAATATAATACAATATAATATAATATAATACGATATAATTGTGGCAGTTCGCCTGCCACACGCAACCCGAGTGGTGTTTTCAAGGCCCTCCCACACAGAGATACAGGAAGAGATGTTGCAAACACACCAGTTTATTTTAGAGAGTGGCAAGATGTAACAAGCCGGGAGCAGATAGGGAGTGGGGATGGGTGATTTACCTGTTTCTCTTTGATTGCCCTGACCGGCAACAGGCGTACAGCCACCTCTGATCCTGGGCCCAATTATATATATTATAATATATCTTATAATATGTTGATTTTTTTCGTATACATTTCTTTCTGTTCATTTGTGCAATCAAAATGAATGGATGTGGAAACATACCTTTCCAAAGGAATGTGTTACGCCGATGTGGCTTTTACTTATTCTTTCTGCAAAATCGATTACCTTCGTCCCAGAACTGACAGTAACTCATAGTAAATGTTAATAGAATATTGAACATAACCATACCAACAAAGCTTGGTTCAAAACCGTTATTAAATATATAATAAAAGACCCAAGAGCACAATATCGGGCCCAACAGCAACGTGTATGTTTTTTAGAGAGCACTTTGCTCGCCGTGCCATGGGGAGAGAGAGATGAGTGATATGTTCACTGAGAGGGATTTTCTTCTCTTCTTGGGTCCGTGTCTTGTTTGCACCCGGCCCTTCAGTCTGGAGGCCTTCATGGTGTTGACAGGGTGTCTCTCTGTGCCCATCATCGTGAAGAGACACGCACATTCGGCTCAGCAACGATTGATTCATCGTCTGGTACACATGGGGCATCCGCAATGTTTGACCAATCCCATGTTGGTTTTTCCATCGGCGCCTTTCTAACCAACAAAACTAAGAAGAATTTAGGAGAGGTTGGGTGAATAAGACCCCTTGTGAACAAAGATGATCTTGGCACCGAAATCATTTGAGGAAGCTGGACCCTGAGCAGTAGTTTACAATCTGGTTCCTGTCACTGTAATGTGATTTGTGTTTTTTAAGCGTGTAATTTAATTCAAACATCCAGCGTAATGCATGTGGATCTGGACATTGTATGTTTATTGTTTTTCCAATGCAATTTTATTACATTTTCCATTTTTAAAATTATAAACATTTATACATTCCCAGCACCCTTTCTATCCCTGTCTCCCTTCCTCCCCAAAGTACGCAGAACACCCCCCTGACCCACCCCAAATAATCCTTGGGTCAAAAAATTTAAAATTAAAACAAAGGGTTAATAAATAAGATATATACAGTAAAAAAAAAACAGATTGATAGACAAGAGATATGTCAATTAAAAAGTAAAAATAAAAATTAATAAGTTGGTGCACAAGCTCATTCTCAGGTAGTTTACATCGGACGTTGTGCATTGATGTAATTTTCTCTGTTTGTCACTGCACCAGGAGCGCCACCGACCCAGTTGGTCAGGAGGTGATCTGGGCGTTAGGAGCAGGATGTAGAGACATCATCTCCCTGCAGGTGGCGCCGCTACACCCCTGGTAAGAGGCAACAGGCCGACCACCGTCATGGTTGATAGGATGTTAAATTATAGCAACGTACAACTCTTGTTTGTTTCAGCCAACAGCAAGCTCGCTTTAGCAACAGATGCCTGCAGACCATCGGGCGGTGCTGGCCGCATCTCCGCGCTCTGGGCGTGGGTGGAGCAGGGTGTGGCATCCAGGGACTGGCCTCACTGGGTGGGTGCTATGAAGAATGGCTTTTCACCACTTTTCATTATTATGTGTAGTGTATGACAATATGCCAAAGGTTGAGATTCCTCTATGTTATTTAAATTGATATACTCTAATATAACTTTTACATTTGTCTTACTTTAATGCTGGTATGTTGTCCACTATCCTGACACAGTCACTTACTTGAGGAGTGTGTTTGTACTTCACATATTATGTTTGGAGTGTTTACTAAAATGGATGGCAATTATCTTTTTTTTATTATCTCCACAACAATTTGCCATCTCGTTAAAAACCTCATGACCCCGTTTTTTATTTCCTCCTCACATTTATTTTATTTTTCATGAAATGTTGCCCCCATATTTCATTCCATAGAAGATAACACTCAGGCTAACTCCGATGACCCGGATTTCTTACTCTTTTTTTCATGTTTGTTTTTTCTTCTTCTTCTTCTTCTTCTTCTTCTCCACCTCCCAGCGAGGAACTGCATGCGTCTGCAGGTGCTGGAGCTGGACCACGTCAGTGAGATCAACCAGGAGGTGGCGGCAGAGGTGTGCAGGGAGGGCCTGAAGGGCCTGGAGATGCTGGTGCTCACCTCCACGCCCGTCACTCCCAAGGCCCTGCTGCACTTCAACAGTCAGTTTAACAAGTTATTATAAAACATAGATACTGTGACTTTGATACCAATTCCTGAGCCATACTCCCTACAGTAAATAATATATAACATATTATAATATATAATATATATATTATAATATATTCTATTATACATTATATATTATAATATATAATTCTGGTATATATATGAATATACCGGAAATACTGAGTTCAATGACATAAACTTGGTTGAAATATAAATTTCTCTACTTAGCTTTTTAAAAACCAGAATTTTAATTAAATGCTGAAAAGACAATTTAGCATTAAATGCCAGAGAAAGTTTAAATACTCATGTTATGACTTTGATGCAATTCAGCGGATACCTTAAAAGTATTGAATTTTAATACCCAGCCCCGAATGAGTGTTGCACTCTTCAGCTTGTACAAACTACATGAGGAAATCTTTCTGCACCTCTGACAGTATTGGGATTGCAAACAATGCAACAGTTGTTTCCATGTATTTATGGGCTCAATGAGTAAGATCTTTTCAGTATTAGAGAGAGAGTGCTAGGAGGAGTACACACGAGGCGCTGCAGGTTCCACAATACTGTCTGTCTATCTGTCTCTTTCATTCTTTGTGTAGGTGTGTGCCGCAACCTAAATTCCATTGTGGTTCAAATTGGCATAGAGGACTACTTCGAGGACCCGAACAGCCCCGAAGCGAGAAAACTCTTCGATGAAATGGTGAACAAGCTGCAGGTAACTGTCAGACTAACATTAATAATAACGTGTCTTTTTTCAGTTTATACTTCAATTTCGTTCCCTTGAAGTCTCGCTATTTTATTGACCAAAAGCATTTAGCCCACGATTGAGGTATTGGCAACATCTGACCATTACATCAGTCTGTTAAGTAGCTATGAGTAAAAATCGGAACATTTCTCTGTCGCTTGGCTTTAAAGTTTGAAGTTGTCCAAAGAGCCTTGGACGTTGATGCCTTTTTGCTGCTCCCATCGAGCAGAAGGGGAAACGGGGCCACCCACGCAAATGAATCATCACTGTCCTCCCCCGACCTCCTTTTTCAATTCCAGGCCCTGAAGAAGAGACCCGGCTTCTCCAAAATCCTCCACGTGAAGGCCGACAGCCTCTGCTAACGTCGTCGCCGCGGCTCGGGGTCGTCGTCGGTCCCTCCACTTCAACAGTCCCGGTCATTTTGCATCGCTGGAGAACACCGAGCGACCGCGGGGCCAACGCCACGAGGAACCAGAAAACTCGTTTTTTTTTGGGGGGGGGGGGGCAGCCGACGGAGGGCTGCGCGGCCGCTTCAGGCGAAACCCGCAAAACTTCAGGTTTTTTCAAGTTATGAACTCCTGACCAGTTCCTTCACCCACCCGGCGGGGGAAGTCAAACCTTTTGCTTTAGGCTGCGATGAACCGTAGATATCGGTCAAAGGGTCCTGTTTTTAATTTGCCAAATAGGAGTCCCCAACAGGAGGGTCGTAATTGAAGTAAAACAACATCTCTTTCTATTCTGGAGCCGAGTTGTATTATGCATCTAATGCGTCTGACCTGCACCCGAAAACCACCTTAGACGGCGGAACCACTGGAGAGGATGTCAGAGGATGCCATGCTCCTGGTGGCTCATTTACCACCAGGAGGTTTTAGAAAACAGTGAGAAAGGTTCTCGACATCTCCAGTTGCATACGACGTTCCAATAAAAATTGGGCTGATTTAATTTACGTAGAGGAAGCTTTATCTGCGTGAGTTTGGCGAAGAAACAGACGGTTCTCTGCGTTCAGATGATATCTCATATGGGCTTTTCAGAATCCAAACCCACCGGTTATACACGGACGGTCTTTATCTACAATCCTACAGTCGCTGCATGGTCCGGTTGCCATGGCAGCAACACATTTTGCTTATTCTGCTGTCTTCTTTTTCCCATGTGAGCAGGATTTCCCTTTTTTTCTTTTTTTAATGTCCACGATCGATATTGGTAGAGCACAGACCTACAGCTCACACATCCCGACATGTGCATTTATTCCATTTCTTGCTCTCAATTGTTGATTTTGTTTTGTTTTGATTACCATAATAACCAAATGCAGTATCTGATATTTTTTTAAACAGGGCTACCAGTTTATTTCTCTTTTTATTTCCTACACAAAATCGGTGCCATTTGCAACGGTTTGTATGCACTCATTACAATGAGTGTTTCCTCCAATGTGCCATTACCGTTAAACAGAGATATACACATGTAAAGCAGGGCGGGTTGATGACCTGAATTCACAAGCAACTAAAAACCTGTAAAATGAAAAATGATATTTGGAGAATTTATATATTGTCGTAAGTGGATGTTATTCGTAAGAAAAGCTGTAAATGATGTGGTATAATGTGACCATTTATCCCGCTTGATTTCCGTTTTAGTAGTTCAGCGTTGACATTTCTCCCTCAATGTGAGCGAGAGGGAGCCCTCCTCTGGTGGATTCTGTTACAACTGACTGGTAATACTGAAGTCATCTTGGAGACAATTTGCCCTTTGGAAAATATTCTTAAAATGCACAGAACCACATTAACTGATGCTGTGCGCTCATAAAAAAAAAACCCAAGCCATTTTTTCTTCAGTATCATATTTATTCTAATTTCGACTGAGAATTTCAAATTATTCTATTATTCTATTATTCTTGATAACAATCAACGCTTGCCTGTCCAGCCTGGACATGGCCTCATGTTTTTGCAAGAGATTGTCAGTAGCACCTGTAGTGGCAGCACTATAAACCCAATAGACTTCAACCATAACTGTTATAACTAATAGGGCAATTGCATATATTAGCATCTGCATTATTTTGATGCATCCTGAGTGCAGATATCAAACCATGCACATTCGACTGCACTTACCATTCAGTATAAAGACTGAATCACACTTCTTCCTCTCTAACAAACCTATTGCGGGTGCTATATAGATTTTTTTATTTTTTTATTGCAATTCACTTGCTTTGCCATATGCCTTTTGACATTGTTTGCTTCCAAGTTCAGATTTTTTGGAATACCAAGATAAAGTATATATATATATATATATATATATATATATATATATATATATATATATATATATATCTATATATATATATATGTGCGTGTGAGTGTGTGTGTTTGTGTGTTTGTGTGTGTGTGTGTGTGTGTGTGTGTATATATATATATATATATATATATATATATATATATATATATATATTTATATATATATACTTTATATATACTACTACACTATATTCAATTCATCGATGAAGAGCTTTCAGGCACTGTTTTGGTATCCACATATATCCAATACCTAATTACAAGTTGGATAGTTGCCTGTGGTCGTATCAATACACTCGTTTCAAATCGATATGTAAAACAAGAAAAAAAAAAACAATTGACCGTGTTTGCTATTGAAATATCTTCACCAGTTTGGTTTATTCTGCTAAATATGCGGTGGAGTCGTCAATATACTAATATCATAGATCAGTTCTACAGAGGGTCATGTGTTTCAGGTTGACACACTCGAGAAAACACATTGCACTTGTTTTTTTTTTTTGAGTTTCAGACAATCTTGCCTTTGCGAAGACTTAAAAACTGTACATAAGTTGTTTGTATAGAAAAAAAAGTATGATATATATATATATATATATATATATATATATATATATAGAAACCCCCCAAAAGGGATGGATCAAGTTAAAAGTTTACAGGTCTTCAGTCTGTAAGCGTATTGTCTTCAAAGTTGATAAAAATATAAACATAGAAAACTTATATTATGTATTACAGTAGTGTTGAAATTGCAGTTGTGAACCATAGATACTTTATATTAAATGTGCATCAGAGTTATATAGAGATGGAGATTATTTAAGAAAACGGATGAAGATAATAATTCAGCTATTTATTTATATGAAAAGACTTCTAAAAATGTTGGCATGTTTGTGTTGGAGCATCAATCATTGAGTTGCCTTTCAACTGTTCTGCTATTGTGGCCGGGAAATGACTAGATGTTTCAGAGCTTTGATTGCTTGCAGGTTAAAACCATTATGTCTTTCTTTGATCAAGTCTACTTGTTGCACTAGTGAGAGATTTAAAAAGAACAAAAAAAAAGAAAAAAAAAAAAAAGATGTTTATTATTAGAGTGTTGTTTTTAAATGTTCAGATATATCTTAGAATTTGAAATAATATAATGCACTTTTTTTTCTTTTTTCTTTTCCCTTCTTTTGAGCGCTTTTGATTGCCCGTTAAAACGGCTGTTGGTCAGGATCGCCCCGTTTTTCCCCCCCTCGGTCGTTGTACGACGCGGGGCCCACGGGGGATCGACTCTCATTCCAACCATTTCACGCCCCGGAGGGAAGACGCACAACGATCTGGAGCGAAGCGCCGCCCGCGAATGACTCCGTACGGGTCGGACTCTCTCTCTCTCTCTCCCTCTCCCTCACCCTCCCATCGGTCGTGCGGGTCGTCTCCGAACCCGATCGGACCGACGTCTAACATTGATTATTTATTTTTGATTTTTTTTTTTTCGGTGCTTTGCTTTCTCCGTGGGTTCGTTGGCGTCACGCTTCCATCTGCCTTTGCTGCCGAGGAGTTCGAAAAGTCCACACGACGCGGCGCCATCCGTCGGACCGGACGCTTCCGCCGTGCGCTTCGCCGCGCCGGTGCAGCCGCTCACCTGACGCAGCCGCTCACCTGACGCAGCCGCTCACCTGACGCGTCGCCCCGCGCGATCCCGCTTGCGGGCGAATTTGATTTGGCGACATCTTTTTCACATCTCTCTCCATGTTTCCCGTATGAATGATTGTACTCTGCCCGCTGGTCTGATTACTATTGTACACATTACATTACCTCAACACTTATCTGGGCAACTAAGTGTGCGCTTTTATTTCTGTGTTGTTGCTTCTCTCTCTCTCTCTCTCTCTTGATGTCATTGACAGCTGATGTTGTTTGATTACTTCATGAACTTGGACTCACTTTGCCACGGTGGGAAAACAACAACAACAACAGCAACAACGACTGGGTCTTCTTTGGTTGCTCCCCTTGAGGATGGACATTTTGAGAAAACTGCAATAGACGACAACGGTTTACTATTCATTTACACTCTTTCCATCTCATCAATAAAATTACTGAATTACATCCACGTGTGAACTAAGAGCATTATTCATCCTTGAGAATGGAGGCTTGATTCTATTAAATGTTTCTTCTAAAGCTAAATGAATTGAACCAGTGGAGACTAATGGATCTGGGTGAAATGAAGACCTCTCCGAAGACCTTCCCAAACGTTCCCCCTATTTCTTATGAGTAAACAAGCCATTCTTGACGTATTGTAATTTACACAGGGCGTCACAATCAAAACATGGCATTCATCTTAACTTGCGTACGAAAGCCCAAAGGCGGATGGTTTTCGGGAGTTTGTGGACTAAAATAAGGACATTGGGACAGGTGAAGACCCAGAGCTGATAATGAGTATATGATTGAGTAATGTATTTACTTGTTTTTTATGAAATGCTCTTTACCTGTTGTATTTATTTTCTTCGTTTATTTTTACTTTTTGGTTGCATGTTGTATATGAAAGCTGCTGTAGAAATATAGTGTATTATTATTATTATTATTATTATTATTATTATTATTAAGTAGGTGCATTTAAAACTGCTGACGAATTCAGACCAAACCAGCTTTAAGTCATTTTATCGATTTGCTAACTTGACACACAATAATAAGAAAGGCTTGTGTAGAGCTACCTGTTACTGTTATTAACCAAATATTACCAAAACTATTATTAAACTGCCTGTGTTTCAGTTTGACACCACTAGGGGGACCCCGCCCACTGCCAGTAGCCATTTTAACGG
Source organism: Zeus faber (assembly GCF_960531495.2). NCBI lineage: Eukaryota > Metazoa > Chordata > Actinopteri > Zeiformes > Zeidae > Zeus > Zeus faber. The sequence goes on from NC_137191.1 coordinate 19,906,420, forward strand.
CGCAAGGTGAGGTTCCAGAACATGCCTGCTTCTGAACAGGAGAGTGGTTTCCTTTCCCCCCCCCCTGCAATCAAGTTAAAATAACACAATCAGACTCTTTTTGTCCCTTAAGTAATTTGAAACTGTGAACAAAGCGGGGTTTTTTTTTTTTTTGTTTGTTTGTTTTTGTCTTTTTTGCCTCTGGTTTCTCAACTCAGAGCGGATACTGTTAAACAACACCTCAGGATTCGGTCCCGGAAAAGGAGACATTGAAGTGGAGTGGAAGTCAATTCAAGAAGAAATGAAGTGAAAGGTTTTCTCGGCGTGAATTGAAAGATTCAATCGCGGATCATTATTATTATAATTTTTTTTTTTGTATTTAAAAGGCCTTTAAGGACCCCAGATCGCCACTTGGTTGGAAAAGGAATGGACGCACATCCTCTGGACATGTCTCGGACAGGGAGGGAATTGGGGACAGGTTTATTGACCTTCAGTGTAAAACAGCAACATCGGCGCTGATATAGCTACAGAAGCAGGAGTGTGTGATACTCTGTGTTACATCTTCTCCCCGGCGTCCTCATCCTCGTTTCTAACCGTTTGGCACACCAGAGGAAAAACACAGCTACACAGGAAGTGACCCCTCCTGACCCTGACCTCAGTAATGTGGAGAATGGTGCGATGTTTACTACTTTAACGTTTGTTGTTTATTGGGTTAAACTCCCCCCCCCCCCCCAATTTCCCAACTTTTACAATAAGATTAGGTACAGAAGGCACTTACAAAAAGAAGAAGTTAAATAAGAGGATGCCGTTATTATTATAAACAATATTACAATAAGTGGTTAAAAAAATTATAAGACAAAATAAATGACAGCACCCTTGGCAACTTGACAGTACATCTCAAATAAAATCTATTATGCTCATACAGTACGGTTTAAAATTCATTTTTGTTTGTTTGTTTGCTTTTAATGTAATGCCCCAGCTATATAACTTAAATTATTTTATTTTAACATAGAAACCCACACACACAACCGTTTGAGTTGTCGATCACTAGTCAGTGGTTCTGTTTTGTACGCGTTAGGCTTGGGTGGTTTTCACGTGGTGTAAGTCCTGGTACATCTCCATCAGGCGCGTGGCCTCTCGCTGTCCCGACAGCAAAGCACCGTGGGTCGTGGAATAGTATTTCCTGTGAGTGGCCTCGCCGGCAAACAGGACTTGTAAAGGCTGCGGGAGAGAAGAAATGAGAAAATCGGAGAGCGTTAAAAAGGGGAGAGTAGAGGAACATAGATGGATAGTTTCTTAATTCTGGCATTGCAAAATGAAATTCAAGTACTTTATTAAGCACTATTTCTCCATTTTCTTGATTCACGTAAAACAAATGTAATACATTTTCAATGTGATGTTTATTCATTTAAATATAATATTATCTTAGTCTCTATGTCTATTATATATATATATATATATATACATACTGTATATACTTTTTTTTTATATTAAAATTGTTTACTGGGGTGAATTGACAACTGGGATTTTAAAGGTTAGGGCTAGGGATACATACATATAAATATTATTTTTTTTAATATATAATTCTGGCTGCACTCACTGACATGGATGCACATCTTCTGGACATGTCTCGGACAGGGAGGGAATTGGGGACAGGTTTATTGACCTTCAGTGTAAAACAGCAACATCGCCGCTGATATTGCTACAGAAGCAGAAGTGTGTGATATTAATGGCCGCTACCAGCTGATCAAATTAACATTGTTTGGTCAATTGGTGGTGCTACGGCAATCATATAACACAGTCAATTAATTCTATTATATAATTATAGAACCCAGAATTGCGATTGTGGCGCCTCCCCTTGCGGCTGCCTGCGCGAGCACCTTCTGTCGATTACGCACATTTTGGTATTTTTTAGTATTTTTAGAGGTTATAGAGCTTATTGTGCGTAATCACCGGGTGTCATGACATTTCACTGCATATATTATGTATGACCGTATGTGTATGTATGTGACAAATAATCTCTTGAACTTGAACTTGAACTTAAACTCAACACCCAGTTGTAGCACTGTTCTCCCTCTTCTAAATACACAAAAGCGACCATTGTACGCTTTGTGGAATAACAAAGGGAATACATTGTTTGCAGGGAGAAATAACGGAATGTACTCAAATAATAACAATAAAAAAAATTATAAGTATAGCTTTTTTTTTTTTCCAACCATGCTGGATTACATTTCATGCATTTCCCTGGCAAAATATTTGTCTTAAAAGCGATTCTGGACATTTTTTTTTTTAATGTTACAATTTCACTAACAAAAACAGGGGGAATATCACAGGTTTTCAATTACCGCATTTTTTTCCAAGTGCCCTTTCAAGCACCTCAGCACAGAAGAGGCATTCCAGGGCTAACATTTCTGAGGAAGAAATTCAAGCACTTCAAGATCCTCAAGGACCTTGTCCTCAAGGACCCTGTTTATTCACTTTTCACACCATAAGAAAAAAAGCAGAGAGCAAACAGTAGACAAGGTGAAGAAAACAGAGGATAAATTCTTGATATCGCCCTCTGAGCAATCATTTATTCGATTTCTTAGCTGCCCGCTTATTCTACCTTTTAGGAGTTATTGCGTCATGTTACAAATTTAGCAGACGTGGAGGATGTCACACTGTTCCTTCTTGAGCCATAAGTGGACACACACCATCCCCCTCCACACACACACACACACACACACACACACACACACACACACACACACACACACACACACACACACACACACACACCAAAAAGCATCAGGTTTCGCGGTGCAGACGCTGGCAGGGAATCAGGATTCAAACTCATATCTCATTCTCCCCCGTGGCCGTGTTGATGCCGGCACCGTTCAGTGCGCTCAGGGGTGAGAGTGCACGCAGGGGATTGTAAACAACCACACACACAAGTTCAGGGACAATACTCCTGCCATGTCGCTATACTCCATTATCCTTTAACAATAACACATGACAGTGGAAAGTTATTTTTAAGTGAAAGACTTTGTGTCTATAGAGTGGGGTTATTTTCCCACGTGGTTAAGCCACACCCAGGTGGTTATATTTGTGAAATACTTCTGGAAAGTCCCAATAGTGGAAGAAAAAGTGGAAAAAATTGTTACCTGGAAGTATACTAAGTATATTTAGTATACTTACTTACTTACTTATACTTATGTCTTCACAATTCATATAATTTAAAATAAAGTTGTGTTGAATTGAAACCACTTAAGTTGTACTTAGCGTGTTACAGGTTGTATTTAAGATGTGCTTAAATATATTGAAGTAATAATTTTCATAAATCTTTTCTTACTTTTGATGACTAGAAATAACACTTTTACAAATATATTATACATAAAATATATTATATACTTTTCACAAGTGTAGAGTGTATTTTCTCTCCACTGACAGCGTAGTAATGACTAGTATGCTACAGCTGTACTTCAACTCACATAAAAGGAAGGAAGTACTTCCAGTGTTCTCACAAAAAAGAAAAAAATGGTAAGAAATGTACTTTTAAAATACTTCATGTACTAAAAAATGCACCATGAGTCCGGAAAGAAACACTTTTTTTCCCTTCGGGATTGACATAGCACTTAAGCAAACAGAAACGTCCAAAGACACTGATTAAAGCCTCTGAGACCAAAGGTTAGGGGCCTGTCTGACAGAGTGTAATTAAGTCTAAAAGTGGAAAAAAAACATAGAAAAGGGGGATAAATATCCCTTCATGCCCAGCCAGCCACGCAGACGGACAGACACATATACAGTATCATCGGGCCTCGGAGGCTCTCCTCCTCCTCCTCACCGGGGCCTTGGTGCTCTTGGCGTAAGGCAGTGGCATGGCGAGCCTCTCGAAGTCAGCCCCGCTGGACCCCACCCGGGTGAAGGAGTAGGAGCCTCGGATGTAGGGGTCGCTCCCCCAGGAGGAGCGCAGCACCTGCCTCGGCTTCGGAATGTTTGGGTTCCCTGCGGAGGGAAAGGAGAAGCGACAGAGGACCATGAGAAAGGCAGGTTTAAAAAAAAAAAAAAAAAAAAAAAAAAAAAATCAGCCCCGCAGGATCAAAATTTCCGTCTCGATTGTGTCGACAGGCCCATCGCTCCACAAGCCCCTGCAGGGGAAAAAACGCATAGGCATCTAATTAAGCGGCAGCTGAGGTCCATACCAGGAATGCGCGACCCTCTCGGCGCCTCTGCATGTATGCTTGAGCGAGCCTGGCGGGTTTAAATTCAAGTCAATCCATCCGGGAGGCCCACTGACCCACTCAGGAAGTTATACTGGGATTCCTGACTGGGAGTTTCCACACGTAGTTCCCAACTCGTGACCCACTTCCTGAGACCGAATTCCTAACCAGTGGTTGAAGAAGAGAATCCAGAATGGGAAACACTTGGGAAAAAAAAGAGTCTCGAAAGGTTGAAAGGTCACGCACCGACATCGCCGGTGTGGATCGCCGGATGAGCCGCCGGGTTGTTTGTGTGAGCGCACACCCGCTTTGGGTGTCGAGGGCCAATCCGAACTGCGGGGATTTATTTTAAGGTTGTGCTTAATCATCATTATTATGTTATTGTGAGTATTAGAGCAAAGAGAAGAGCACAATAGTGTGTAGACAATTTATCAAAGACTGTTTTGATAAATTGGTTAGATGTGTTGTTTCGAGCCTCACAAAGGCTTCTTTTCATTGCTTATGTGTGTGTGTGTGTGTGTGTGTGTGTGTGCGTGCATCATAGCAGAGAACCTGACAATAGTGATGGTGTGCAGTGTTTACATGCGGGGTTGTGGGTCACCTGGGTGGTGACGCACGGACTCAGTGATGCATTTTTGCCGTTGTGATTAACGGACATTATTTTTTTAGTGAAGTAAGAGGAAAACAGCCGGCAACCAGATTCTGAGTAGACCTCCCTTTCTCTACCCTCCGATGTGTTCCTGGAATGAAGTGGCCGTGTGAAATTGTCAACAATGTAGTGTTTCTTTTTGTGTCAGGTAATGGGAACGGTCGTTTCCATAGCGCAGTCCCGGGTCTAGTTTTTTTTTTAATCTTTTTTTGTTTCTGTTCAGCCACTCGGGGCTGAAAGACAAGGGTATAGAATAACTCCATAGCTTTACCTATAGTATGTATTGCCAGCACCAGGCCCTGTTCTAGGTGGGTCACGACCAGTTGGCATGACACATTCAACGGAAGATACACGGAGCCTGAGTCACACCGGATTGTTACTGTGGTTATACAATGTACTCTGTCAGCCTTTTCTTGGGAAAAATAAATAAAAATAAATTTCCTTACAGCCAAGGCTGATGTCATTTCCCTTATCTTACAACACAAAGACGGAGCAGCGGATGAAGCCAGTGTGGAATGAGTCACTGCGCTGTGATTGGCTCAGCGGGGCAGTGATGTCACCTGGCCTTGCAAGGCTTATTGGGTTACTGATTCTGCGACACGAGCGTGAGGGAAATATGCAAATGTGTGAATGCTCGAAACGATAATTGCCGGCAATGTTTAACCTGTGTTTGTACTTCCATCCTGCTCGACGGAGGTCATGGTAGCTCTGTAATTGGGGGGGCTGGGGCGGGGGGCGGAGGGGTGTTTGGGGAATGTCAAGGCGGGAAGCGGAGTACAATGTACAGTTTACAAAAACGGGGACATAAGCGCGTCCTAGTGAAGGTTTCCCTTTAAACTGTTGTGTTTCGACCCACTTGGATTGGTCAAAATACAACTTCATTTGAGACGGACGCATTTTTGTGTGCGTGCACGTGCGCATTATCAACTCACGACCAACCCACTGACTGCAGATGCTCTTTCGGGTTAATAAAGTTGGGATCAACATGTGAAGAAAAAAATAATAATTCCGACGTGCTCTCGCATCGCTGCTATACGTTAAGTGTTTCCTTTTTACAAATTTGGTTTCATTTCATGAACTAGATTGACTGTAATATCCTAGAGACCTCATCTAAAGTGCAAGTGATACAGCGGTATCGATTGTTCGTACTAGTTGTGAACATACTGTATGTATAATGAAGCTAAAGGTCAACATTTTTTTTATTTACATTTTTCCTCATCCTGCGGGCCAGATCGGACATTCTGCGGGTCAAATCAGGCCCAAAATAAATAAGAAAAAGAATGAAAAAATAAATAAGTGGCACAACCTAGGAAGAGTCGCAGCAGCTCGGTGCAGGTCTCGGCCACGGTGTCGTCGTCGCAGCGCTCCATGTGCAGCGCCTCCTCCCCGCAGATCCAGCCGTTGAGCATGTGCCCGTAGCGCTCCGGTGGGTACAGCACATCGAAGCAGCAGATCTTCTTGTACCACTGCTCCTCGGGGTAAACCAGCTGCTCCAGCTGCGCCTCGTCCTCCCACACAAACTGGATGGTGTTGCACTCTGGACTCCAGAAGGGCTCCGCGTACTCCAGGAATATCTTGTTGGTGGTGCCGATGCCCAGCTTCTCGATGGCCGACACCTTGTCCTCGGGCAGCGAGGGGGAGAACATGGCCTCGTGGTTTTTCTTCAGGACGCCGAGCGAGGCCGTCACGATGACGTGGTCGGCCGCGATCCACTCCTCGTCCTCGCACTCCACGCGCACGGGGTGCCGACCGAGGATCGGGTGGTGTTGGTCGTCGTGAGTTTGACCGCCGTCGTTGTCGTTGTGGTTGTTGCCGTGGTGACTGTTGCTTCCATCGGACATCTTTTCCTGTTGCTTGGCAAAGTAGTTCCAGTGGACGCAGCGGACGGGCTTCCCCAGGGAGAAGGTGTGGGATGGGATGTCCTGGGCCAGGAGCTCCACCACCTTCATGAACCCTTGCGGAATGACGTAGTGAGCGCCAGGAATCTCCGTCCACTCTCCAAACTCACTCAGAGATACCTCGTCCATGCTGGGAGAGCTGCTCTCGCAGCTTTCCACCTGGAGGCGAAGAAATCACGGGCACAAGCACAAAGAAGTTAAGATGCTCTATACACAGAGCTGTTCGTACTGTATGTGGGCTGCCAAGATGGCTAAATAACAATGTCTGACAAACCCATGTATCACACCACGAGTACCCCTTTCCCACTGCGCCAAAAACCCGGTAACACCTGCTGACATCCGGCATTTGTCATCAGTGGGAAAGGTAACAGCCCGGTTTCAGTCCCGGATCAAATGAGACGGCACAAGACACTGGTTTCTATCGGCTCCGGCTCCGATCGACACTGATGGGAACAGGACACCCGGGTCAACGCGCTCATTTTCGCCCCCTTTACCTGGGCGACGCGATGTTCCGGAGGTTAATAGAGAGGAATATCCCTGTACCATTCCATCTTTCTATATACGATTTAGAATCCAAAATCGAAATGAGAAGTCATTGACTTTTTTTTCCCCGCATGCGCGACCATGAAATGTTTGGAGTGTGGGAGAGCGCAGCGGAGAACCCCACGCACCCCAAGACCGAAGGCAGCATGGATACTCTATGCAGCTTCTACTGTGGTGTTGGGTTGTTCACAAACTATCCGATTATTTTGAATGGCTCTAACCACTTTTATTTCCCCATTTTGGGTGTAGAAGCGGTATAGCACTGCAGAACATTATTATAGTCGATAGCCACCCTCCTGAAAAAACCTGGTACTAAAAGGCACAGTAATCCTAGATAAGCCTACCATATGCTTAAGTAGTATGAAATTAGAACACAAACACTGGTGTGGTCATTTCCTTGGGTGATACTTCGTATAGTTTACACACTCAAGCACAAATGAGCTCACAGCCTGTGTGTTTCTTGAATGACTTCACACTGTAACTAACTAATTCTAAATATCCATAATGATAAACATCAATTCATTAAGTGCCACGGGCAGTATCTTTTCCAATTAACTATATCTGACATCTAACATTTAACAGTGTAATTTAAGCATCTGCAAGTATAAACATCCAACAATTATGACGCAATTATGACGTTATTACATTGTGTGTTATACAGCCATCAAAACACCACGTGCGAGCCACGCGAACGTCGTCCTCGGGGCGAGCTCTCGATTGCGCGGACACACACCTTGAGGCACTGCTGCAGCATCGACAGTTTGAGCTTCTTGGTGCTCTCAGAATCGTCGGGATCGAGCATGATCCTCTTGCGGACGGCATCCCGCGTGAACACGCCGACGCTGTTCTGACTCTCAGCGCACACAGGCTTCCCGCTCTGGAAGAATTCCTGAGTCAGCTCGTACACCTGAGCGACCACACGCAAACGGGGGGGGGGGGGGGGGGGCGGGGGGGGGAGACGGAGACGAACACAGAAATAGAAAAATACACAGAAAAATAAAAACAAAAACAGAAGACGTCCACGATTGAGTTGGATTTATTTGGCACACAAGCTCCTTCAAGTTTTGATTCAGTGAGTGGGGAACCAAGACAGAGAGAGAGAGAGAGAGAGGGTGAGCGATTAAGTCGGGAACAGAAAGTAATCACTGAGGATCCAGTTAATGTGATGAAAGGAGGTTAAGGCATTTTGGCATATTTCGTATTGAACGGGACTACATTTCAAATATGCTTTCCGCCAAAATGAATTACGGCGACAGAATGAAATGACTCAGCTGAGAATTCCATTCACAACTCGGAGCTAAAATCCGACACCTCTGACTCTCGTTTTGCTCCCGTTCGCCAGAAACCGAATCGAACCGAGAAGTTTGTCGGAAAAAAGCGACCGATCCTCCGACTGACTGACTCATCAAGAGCCGAGTCTCAGAGAAGAGCCAAACTTTTCCTCACCAGTCCAGACACATGTTGTACGTGTCCCATCCATACTTGAGGGTCATATTTCAAAACTTGACGCTTTAGTTTGATTTCATATAATGTGAAAGTTGTGGGAATCAAGCAAATATTTTGGAAGTCATGACTTGTTAAAAATTAAGGTTTTGGAAACAGAAGTTCAGAGAAATCAGGCTTTAAAGTTTTGAAAGTCGGTTTTTCATCACACGAAGAAGCCCGGCTGTTGTCTGGGCTTGTTAACAACCTTAGTTTCTGGGAAGGGTTTGACTTTCTGATTTCACACCACTTGCAACATGAAAGTATTTTCTTGATTGTATGTTTGTACCACAGGCAACCATAGAATCCTTGTTTGTGCTGCTTTACCAGTTGAGCAAGCTGGTGAGCCACTTTTTCACTGTGAAATGCCGGTGGATCTAAGTAGCCTTGGTGTTTTAATGTTCATATAATTTATCATAATCAAACTTAGTTTTGAAAATACGTTGAGAGATTGAAAAAAACTTGAGCAACATTAATCTGCTACAATCTCATTTACGACAAAAAACTGCATTTCCAATGTTTTTTCCCATCTAACCAAAACTAGACTAGGCTGCCCCGAAAAGCGGCGGGTTAAGGTGTAGTATGTATGTATGTATGTATGTATGTATGTATGTATGTGTGCGTATGTATGTAAGAATGTGTATGTATGTGTATGTATATATGTATGTATTTATGTATGTGTGTGTACTTCTTCCCCCATCGCCTCACCTCGTCGTACAGGTCCCTGAACTCCTCCACCAGTGCCTTGGGGATCCTCTTCCCGCTGTTGGTCTGGTAGTGTGACACACCCGGCTTGCCATACAGGCTGATGCGCCCCACGTTCCTCTCGCACTCGGGGTCCTCCAGCAGCCTGTTGTCCTTGGCCAGGTGGTACACTGGGTTCCCGGTAGCGCCATGGATCCAGGTGGCTCCAAGTTCCAAAGCTGCTTCACCTGCGAGCCCGAACACATCAGCCGTTAACCGTCAGGCCACAATGAAGACTATTACATTTGTTTACTTCAATTGTTTTCTTAAAAAAATAAATACAAATATAATAAAAAATTGCGGTTATGAAAACGCAAATGAATCAAGGAAATTTACGTTTATCGCTTTAAATATAACAAAACAATAATGCTTGCATACTATGAGCAATATTTTTCAAATATTGCTCATAGTTTTCATGCAAAAAACACACCCATGATATCATCAAGGTAGAATACCTCAGGACAACAAGCTTATTGGTAATATTATATATTATATGTTAATTTTCAGTTTTGTTCAGTCAACAAGAGTGAGTGATTAAAGTATTGGCCCCTCCCAATACCTATTCAGGATAATAACAAGTCAGGGCAAAGCAACTGATTTTCCTAGAGTATTTTTCAGCACCGCATTGCAGCTGGTAAACAGAAGATTCCTATATCAAATCAATCAAAAAGTTGTATTAGGATAAAAAAACGTTATCAAATCATCTGAAATGAACACTTAGTTTCATGCGCCATCTTGGCCACCCTCTGACGGTGGTTTTTCAAATAACAGCTGTGGTAAACAAAGAGGTGTTTTTTGCGAGAAGTAAGCCAGGTGCCAGATTCCAATTTGCCCCGCGGTCTCACCGTGCTCGAAACTTTGAACTCTTCCCCCAATCCGGTCGGACGCCTCTAGGACTGTGACATCCGTGAAGCCGTTTTCCAGGAGTGTCTCGGTCGCAGCAAGGCCGGCCAGGCCAGCGCCGATCACCAGGATTCGAGGCTGCCGATGAGTGCGTAGGCCGCTACTAAGAGGATCATCAGTGCTGTCTGACGATATTTCACAACTTTGCATGCCGTCCAAGCTCCTCTTCTAGGGCGTCTGAGGACGAGGACGGTCGAAAAAGGGGCAAAGTTAAACACAGCGAGTGAGGGGCGACGATGAGGTCCCACGCAAGGTTTTACCAGAGTGACCAGGCTATGGCAACTTAAAATCCTGAGAATCCTGCTTTGTAAATTGTACTAATTGCATACATTTCAAAATAATTCCACTAATTACGACAGTTACGAAATTAAATAGTTTTTTTGGATTTTTAGTTATTTTAATTGCAACTATCAATTTTGTCATTTGAATGTTCTGAGTTGGCTCACTATCAATGTATGGACAGCTGCGTGTTGGAGGAACACCCCAGGGTGCTTATTTACGACACATCCCCATTGTCCTTTCCATAACTGTTCTAGTTGGTCTCGAAAAGCTGAGAAAACATTTTTTTTTTTTTTTTTACCCCAAAATGCCCTGTCGTGTTTAACTGGTTGAGCGAAGGACACACCTTGCACCGTCTTGACAACCAAAACTATTAAACATAGTGCAGTTCTCACTCCACCCTCACTCCACCCTCCTATTAAACAAATCCTCACATCTACCCCACCGAGGTAACAGTGCAATCCTTTTGTTGCAAAGCACACACACACACACACACACACACACACACACACACACACACACACACACACACACACACACACACACACACACACACACACACACACACACACACACACACACCATCCTCTTCTGTTGTCAGAGCAACTCTGGACACATGGCGTCACACATGACACAGTACAGAGGAAACTCATTTGTCCTCACGCTGGGGTCAAAGGGGCTAAACGAAATGCTCTGTCCCACACAGCGTTGCTTCACAGCTGTGCATATGATGGGATGTGACCAACACCGGCCCCTACCAGGAAATGACCAGAGCGACCCAGCAGCTTTATGGACTAGAATGAATACAGGTGGAAACTAGAAATCACGATGACTTAAACAATAGTAATCTCATAGTTGTACAAAAAGGAAAGTTAATATACTCGTGCATTGACCCCAGATCTACAAGAAAAGATAAGATAATACTTATAATATTAATCCTTGGGTTAAATAATAATAATAATAATAATAATAATAATAATAATAACAAGGTTAAATAATGGTGGGCAAGGCAACTGTGAAAATATTTAAAAACATGTTGACAAAACCCCTCCTACATTATGGCCCATCCCATTGCCCCTCCCTAACCAACTACATTTATTTTCATTGCCTAAATGTTTCAATTTTAACTTTTTTTTTGTTCGCATCTTGCTATAATGCTCAGGTATCTGTGTTTATTACATATAAATAAATAAAATAAAGACATGGACCTTTCAACTTTCACAGCGTCATAAATATGCCTTTATTTCCACAGAATGTGGGAGACTCTCTTCTCCACAAGTCCCAGATTGTACGACCATTAAAGCTGCCTTTGTTTGGTTCCAACCTCTAGCAGTTGCACACACTGAATTACAACACATAGTATACATCTAAAATGCACGAAAAGAACCCATATATACTTAGCTATGTTTTACTTCTCAGATTAAATAAAAATATATATACTTACATATACATACACTGTAAGTTAGTGCTATTGAATTATTAAAAAGTTTGCAATGCAACATTCAGCTACTTGCGTGGTCCAAGCCCCTAACTGTGTCACATTAAAAGTAATAAAAAATGGTTGGTGGTCAAGGGAGAACTAAAAGCAAGATAAGTACATGAGATCAAATCAAAATCTGTTATGGAGTAAGAGAGTTTGAAACATGTATAAATACACACTAATTTTCCTTCCTCTGGGAACCTGCACGTTGTTATACAGTAGGCGCCCAACACTCATCGAGGTCCATTATAGTTTTGTTATGGCTGCTTTAAAAAACAGAAAAAATGTTTAAAAACATCTGAGCTGTTCAGTGTGAAATCAAGATGTCTTATTGTGTACAATACGTAGCCCACACACTGCCACGTAATCCATCTTAAGCATCTTGCTGTAAAAATACCACTTATGTATCTACAGAGGCAGAACAAAACAAATGATGGAATTCGATCCCCTCACAATGCTGCTGTCTCACTAACAGGAACAGTCTGTGCATCCATTTCTGGTGATTTGTAACTCTGGGGCCACATGTCACAAATTCACACTTATTCCCACAGATACAGATTACTGATGGGCTGTTGTGGGTGGGAGGAAAGATGGGGGCAGCAGGGAACATGGCTACCATTGACCTAGTAATGACAACCTTCAGCTCCTTGTGCACAGTAAGCGGGGTTAAAAAGCATTGCGGCTGAATCACATCATTCTGCAATTCCACTTTGTAAAAGACCTTTTTTCCTCAACTCCATTCCTTTAATTCACAACTATACACACATACACAGAGACACACAGACACACACACACACACACACACACACACACACACAGTGCATTTAAGTATATCAGCCCCTGTGTGCCGCCATTGCCAAAAATATCTCACTTCCTAGGACATAGAAAAGCAGTGCAGCCCGGGGTTGGTGCCAGATACACCAGACATTCCACACTTCTCCTTCAGCTCTGGCACTTACATGTTGGAGTCGCTCCACCGGTCCCTAGCCCCAGCACTGTCAGTGGAGCCACTCAGCAGCACAGCGCCCTTAAAGCCACTCGCAGTTCAAGAGGTAAACACAAGTTAGGAAGTGCTTTGAACAGGCCCCATGAAGCCAGGCAGGATAAAGAGACCACGAGGGGGATGCAGAGGCATCTCAGCGAGAAATGTATTGGTGAGTATCTAATAATGTGTATTTCTCCACATAAATACAGCTGCCGATGTCAATACCTGTTACAATAATTGCAATAAATAAAATAAAATAAAGAAAAGTCTTAAAAAGACTTTGGTTCCAGGCATTTCAATTCAGCCACAAACATAAAGGTTACACTGAACTCCAATGTGTTCCAGGGTGGGAGAAACGGGAACATATAACGCAGACACTGAATAGTTGAGTGCATTCCCAATCCAAAGCTTCGGAGAAGAACTACAGTATTGAGGTCATTTCTCGTGTGTATGCTCTGCTGCCACGTAATGGAGTAGTGATGCCAGAGTGGCATCATCACCAGCATCACTCATAGTAAGAAACCCAAAGCCGGTCCATTCAGCTGAGAGCAGACACTGCTGCCACATTAACAACAACAACAACAATAATAATAAATAATAATAGCAATAATGACGATGGTAAAAGCACACGCCGAACGAGGCGTCGGTTCATCTCAACCCATTGTTCCAAAGAGTTATTGCGACCTAAATATCACACCGTATAACTCGTATATAGGTTTATCGCGCAAGTAGTTCCTTTATTCCTCAGTGGACCCTTATTTTTTTTTTAGAAATAACCGTTTTTTCGCGCTTCGGTGTTGGAGATGGGCAGGCGAACTAGTGAGCATTATGAAATAATAATATAGTATTATTAACAACAATAATAATAATAATAATAATAATAGGAGCAATAATAAACGCGCGGTGCGAGGCGGCTCCTCCGCACCGAGCCGTTCCCCCGCACCGCGACGGTGGAATAGAAGCCGTGTTTCGGTGAAGCTGGCGGGTGCAGTTACCTGACTCCGATCGTCTTGGGTTTTAAAGCCTCAGCGCGTCTTCCTTTGTGTTTTGCTCTCCGCCGGCTGGTCGGTGTATTTATGGGAGTCGGGGAACCAGCAGCAGCCAGTTTGCGCCTGGCCGCTGCCCCCACATTAATAAAGATGAGCTGACGTAGGAGGCGATAACACCAGAGCCAGTCAGCTGTCCGGCCCGTGTTTACCTCCACCTCTCATGGGCAGGATTAAAGTGGCAATCCGCGAGATTATTTAAATAGGAGAACCCGAAAGTGCCAAGGTTGATTCTTTATTTTATCTGGACACTGTATAATGACTTTAACCTGTATAATATATGCATGCAAGGTTCCATCTGCATCTTCGGACATATTGCACCATATTACACATGCGGTGTTTAAATCCCGCCCTACACAGTGATTTTACCCACACGTCCGGATAAAGCAAGTACAGTAAGCAAGGTACACTGCACACTGTACACACACACTTATTTTGTACATACATCGTGCCATTTATCTATCCAAAATATTTTATTTTTTGCTTATATTTTCTGCTTTTACATATATAGAATACATATCTCTCTCTCTCTCTCTCTCTCTCTCTCTCTCTCTCTCTCTCTCTCTCTCTCTCTCTCTCTATATATATATATATATATATATATATATATATATATATATATATATATATATATATTTATATTTATCCATATATATCTATTTATCCATATATACAATATAAACTGTATATACATACACACATTAAGGGAGGAATAATGGCATGTGCACAAATTTAAGATATATATATATATATATATATATATATATATATATATATATATATATATATATATATATATACACATATACAGTATATACAGTACTTACATATATATACGTAATAGATATATATATATATATATATATATATATATATATATATATAAATATATAGCTCTCTCTTTCTTTCAAATGTAATATATATACACTGTATATATATATATATATATATATATATATATATATATATATATATATATATATATATATATATATATATATATATATATATATATATATATATATGTATACACACACACACACACGCACACACACACACACACACGTACACAGTATATATGTATGTATATATATATACTGTATTTATAAAGATAAAGACCTATTCCACAATCAAACCTTTTTATACAAAATTTCAGGGGAATTTTAAACCAATATTTGAAATGATGCAATGAAGACAATGTGAATTAGGTGTTTCCGTCAGTTAGGCTCAGAAAAATTAACTCTCCGCCCACATTTCAAGCTTCAGATGTTCCGCGCCAATAAATGGCTTTACTTAATCCCTCCAAGACAGAGCTCCTCATCATCCCCGTAAGTCCAACCATTCAACAGCGCATAAATGTTCAGCTTTGCTCGTCGTCATTAACAACATCCATGTCTGCTAGAAATCTTGGGGTAGTGATTGACGGCCAGCCAACGTTTTCTTATCAAATTCCCTCTCCCAATCGTGCAGATTCACTCTGGACAACATCAAAAAGGTCAGCCGGTGCCTGTCGAAGCCCTCGGCACAGCTCCTCGTTCGGGCGCTTGTCATCTCACGACTCGACTGTTCCACTGCAACGCTCTACCGGCGTGCACTTTCAAACCTCTGCAGATGATTCAGGGTGCAGCAGCGCACCTGGTTTTCAAGCAGCCCTTCTCCATCCCTCTCCACTGGCTCCCTGTCACTGCCCCGCATCAAGATCATTTTTTTGATGCTGGCCTACAGGGCACTCACTGGATCTGCACCCACATACTGTACATGGCATCACCTGTCGGGCCGTACGCTCCAACCCGCTCTCTGAGATCTGCAGCTGAGCAATTGAGTTCTCAATCCAGACTCTTCTCAAGCGTGGTGCCCCAGTGGTGGAAGGAGCTTCAAGAAACACCTGCGAATCCGCTCTTTTAGGATCACCTGAACATCTGATCTTATCCCAGCTATGACTAACTATTCTTGTTTTTGTTGATATTGACTACTTTTAAGTTGTTGTATTGACAACGCACGAACAACGCATGAGTTGATAATGTTGATTTGTTTTAAGTTGTTAATTTTGACATAATGTACGCACAATTATTATTTTTTTTACTAAAAACACTATTTTTATTGTGATTCCTTACAGCTATCTTGCACTTGTATCTCGTTGAATCAACAATCAAACGTCACACTGGACTTCAAGCAATGTGGATTCTGTGCCTCTCTACTTTTCCTCCAGACTCTGGGACCTTGATTTCCAAATGACATACAAAATTTCCTTTCATCTGAAAAGAGGACTTTGGACCGCTGAGCAACAGTCCAGTTCTTTTTCTCCACAGCCCAGGCAAGACGCTTCTGACGTTGTCTCTGGTTCAGGAGTGGCTTGACACGAGGAATGCGACATTTGTAGCCCATGCCTAGGATTCGTCTGTGTGTAGGGGCTCTTGATGCGCTGACTCCAGCCTCAGTCCACTCCTTGTGAAGCTCCCCCAAATTCTTGAATGGATTTTGCTTCACAATCCTCTCAAGGCTTTTGGTGGTGCACCTTTTCCTACCACACTTTTTCCTTCCACTCAACGTTCTATGAATATGCTTGGATACAGCACTCTGTGCACAACCGGCTTCTTTAGAAATGACCTTTTGTGGCTTATCCTCCTCGTTCAATGACTGTCTTCTGGACATCTGTCAAGTCAGCAGTCTTCCCCATGATTGATTGTGAAGCCTACTGACTTAAAATATTTTACTCTATGTGTGATGAATCTATATAATATATAGGTTTCATTTTCTGAAATGAGTGACAAAAAATATTGAACTTTTTCATGATATTCTAATTTTATGAGATGTACCTGTATACAGAAGTTATACTACGATACTGGCGTAACGTGAAAAAAGAGACAATTGTAAATCGCAATTATTCTTATGACAAACATCAAAATGCCATGATCATGACTTGCCTCTACAGAAGAATGAGAGATTGTTAAAACATCATTATTATTATTTTTTTTTACTGCAAATACAGTTCTAAAAATGGTATTTTGTAGGGTCTGGTTTTATGCACGTGCTGCCTTTGCTGCAGCAGAGCGGAAGTAAAAGTCAGGAAGCAGGAACTGTTGGGATGTGTTGGCTCCTTTCACCTCTGAAATCCCACCTTGCCACTGTTTTGTCTGCGGGTCCCCGGCGCACGTGTCAACAGGAAGTCATGTGTGGAACTCAATCACTGCAGGATTCAATCACCTCTCAAATCCCATCATCATTTGTCTGCGTCTAAGCCAATAATCGCTAAAGTTCATCTTAGAGGGCCATGCCATCACCTCCCTTCCCGACCGGTGCTTTGTTAAAAGGAGGAAGTTTGTTGTGCCGCCGATAGAATAATCAGCAGAAAATGGAATGTAATTTTAACGCAGACTGTTGTTCTTAGGAACTCAAGAGCCCAAGAGTGCTGGGAAACCGAATGCCGATCGGACAGACACGTCAGCTCTAGCTCTACGCTGACAGTAAAGTTTGGCTTTAATAAAGATAAAGATTCAAAAAAACAACTTAATTAGTCCCCCAAAGGGAAATTGAAGGTGAAGCCTGTTTTGCCCAGAGTGCAGGACCTCACTTCAGTACTTTGGTTTCTTTCAGTGTCACTATATTTGCGTCAGGGGAATTTATTGATTATAACTGAATGAGATTGATCTGTTCTAATTAATAGTAATTAATGACCAAACCTTTAAATCTGGCCATAACAGCAGCACGGCCCCATCTCTGGCTGAGCACAGGCTTTTGCAATTGTTAAAAATGTAAATGTTACTGGCTCAGGGTAGTGATAAGTGACTCACTTCCTGAAGTAAAATTTTAATAATTGGTTGGATTGAACATTGTCTTTCCAAAAAAGTATTGGTACATGTAAAAAATAATCTTGATGAATCAATATAAACTGGGCAGTTTGACATATGAATGTTAGTGTCAATAATAAATTGTAATAATAAATCTGCAATATCTATTTGTAAAAACAAAGCAAATCTTTTTTTTCTAATATATTTTCTAATAAATTTCACATTTTATATATTATATGTGAAATAATTATGAAATCACTTAGTTGAAATTATATAAATATATATACAGTATGTATTTATATATATTTATATATATTAAAAATACATATTGAAAGATAGGGACATAAGACTTATTCCACAATCATACATTTTATACAAATTTGTATGTATGTATGTATGCATGTTTATATATATGTATATATACAGTATATAGTATTTATATAGCTAATTGTTTGTTTATTGTTTGATTTTCTCTGTTTGTTATCTTTCGGTATTCAGGGGGATCCCATTGAGGACACATTCTCAGGTGACCTGATTCAAAACAGACAAAAGAGGAATTCAGATAAGACAGTGCACAATAAGTTTGGTGCCATTATTTAAATCCCCACGAAAGGAAAAAGAACGGAGGGTCCCAGTGCATTGAATTTACGTTCCTTGAGAAACGGTCATTTAGTCGTGCAATCGCCCTTTTGCCCTTTCCAGTGAACCTTATCTGAATCGCCAACAACACAGTGTGAAAACCTTGTGGGCCTCACTGGCCACAACAGCACTCAGCGCCAGCGAAAAAATAGAAAAAACGCTCGTGTCTTTTATCGGCTACTGTTACACAACAACTTACAACATGTCTTTGTCCGTGCTTGTATTGTCCTGAGGGTTTCAGGCGCTTCTCCGCTACGTTGATGAATTGAGCGGGCGCGGCGGACGAGGGGAGCCCGTTACGTGATTGGCATGTGAATATGCATGTGCTCGCTGCTTCATTAGGGCCGCGAGGAATGTTGGCGTGGGATTGGCCGGTGCAGTTTAATCCCGAGAAAGGCCCCTCTGTTTTGTCGGTCCGCCCGGGTACAGAGACCGCACATTGTGACTCCGGTAGCAGTTGGGTGTTCTCCGCCGTCCGTAGTCACCCCCCCTCCACCTCCCATTCACCGCCTTGCCCGGCCATGCACAAAAGACGGGAGGGGGGGGGGGGGTTCCTTTTTTATTTAAACCGGGGTTTCGGGACAAATCTCTCTTCCCAGTTAGCGTTCCCCCAGCAACGGTTCAACCTCTGTAAATCTTATGGAGGGATTCTTTCAAGCCACGGCGGGTGAAAGCGGTCAGAGGGCTGGAAAGAACGGAGCAGAGCACCGTTCCTAATGGCTGACGGCCGTTGTGTAATTCGCTTTGGAAGACCCGACACCGGAGCCGGGCTTCTTCTCCTCGTCCTCGGCCAGCTCGGAAGCTCGGCCCGGGATTTCGCTTGACCCCTCTCGGCAGTCGAGTCAAACCGCTGCAAGCTGAATAAGTTGATTGAAATGATTTTGCCTATTTGTTTCCGATTATTCACTGTCTTCATGCTGAGTCACGGCGGTTTTATCTTGCACAATGAAGCGCTTTGAGTCTGAGCCTGTGAGCGTAATTCAATTCTTACCACTTCATACCAAGTCACTCATCTACAAATCCCAATGTTTCACTTCTCCCGTTGGCAATTTTTTTTTTTTCATTTTGGTTTTCTTCTGGCGAAGTGAAATATGAGTTATTGTGGGACCCACCCCCCTCACGCCACCCCCTCCCCAAATGGATGGCTCCGTGGTCAAATACAGGCAGGACACCTTCATTAGTGAGCTAGCCTTTCATTGCAGACGGGTCCGAGAGGTTAAGGCGGCTAATCCTCTTAAGGCTGCGAAATGGGCCCTTTGTTCAAATTGTATAAACCCTTCCCTCTGCGGTTCTTTTTATTTTATTTATTTTTTATTATTTTCTGATTTGTTAATGATGAAAAAAACTGAATCCTGAAATGTTGATGTGGATTGTATTATTTTCATTTTAGTAAAAGCAGGCAGTTGAACGGACTGAAATTAAAGCCAGGTATTATATCATCCATTCATTGTATTAATGGATCAAAAATCCCCTTCTCACTTGGTGTCAGAAGCCCTTAATAAACAAGGTCACTTGTGGAAAGAGTGGATTCAAATCAGAATCTATAAAGCACCGAAAGAAATCACAGGATGGAGCCAGTGGATCGACTTTAAATGCTTTTCTTCATTCAACCTATATTTTTTTAGGTGTTCCCTGCTTAAAATTTGAAGTTGAGAACACCAAAAGAAATAAACAAAATTGTACTGTAGGTTTGACAAATTAAAGCATTTTTTAAAGTTGACCAAAGGCTCCGGCCTTCTGCTATTTTTCCAGTGTATGCCTCTGTTGTACACACAGCAGCTGGTCTGCTGTTATCCCGTCTTTGTCACAACATGTTGATAAAAACCAGATCATTTCTAAGCAACGGTGTGGAAGTTGCATTTTTTTGGTCTTTTTCCTCTGGCACTTGAAGGACATGTTGCAATGCCTTTCCCACTATCGAACCAGTTTCACCCGATGTAACTTTAAATGAACAACATGTACTAGAGGTACAGTGGTACCTCGACTTACGACTGCATCTACTTACGACTAATCCAATATACGAGTAGCGATAGTCGCGAAAATTTGTATCGACTTGCGACCGACTGCTCCAAGATACAACCATGGAAATTTGCAGTTGGCGCGTCGGTGGCCAGTCAGCAGTCAGTCAGCGGGCGACCTACATGTGCACCTAGTTCGTGGCTTTTTCATTTTTACTGTGTTTGTGCTGTGTGTTTTGTTTATTTTCACCCTTCATGCTTTCATAATTTATATGGGGAAATTGCTTCGCCATACGACTGTTTTAACCTACAACCGTTCTTATAGAAGGAATTACAGTCGTAAGTCGAGGTACCACTGTATTGCAACATCTTAGCATTCATATCAGTGAGAGAAATAGAGTTTGGGTGAATAGAATACATAGAATACAATGAGAGCAAGAAGCATTTTGAGATCTTCTAAAATAAAAGGACATTCTATATATATATATATATATATATATATATATATATATATATATATATACACACACACACACACACACACACACACACACACACACACACACACACACACACACACACACACACACACACACACACACACTTTTTAGAATATGGCACCTCACTGAATCACCTTGTGGGGTAGAACCTCTTCCTGCAGAGATAGATTTTTAGACACATTCGTCTGAAAATTCCCCATGAAGTTTTATTTAATGTTGGCACTCTGGTGGTGTGATCATTTTGACCAGGCAGAATTCCTTTCTATTACGGGACTGAGTAAAGAAAAGCTAGGACAAATTAAAAAAAACGCACTGGCTAATTACAGCTGTACCCAAGCCCACTTCTAATCAAGTAGGTTAATACTATGTTGCTGATAATAAGTTGCTTAAAAACCCCTCTGTAATTTACTACCAAATCAAAAGTCAGTGTCACATGATTAACACGGAAACAGCTGAAATGTAGTTATAAACCCTGTAGCAAACTAGACTAAACCTCTATTAATTAGTATTCACCATTGTTTACCGGGGTGCCCCAGGCAAAAAACAAGAACTTCCAAAAGGTTCATTCCTTAACTCCCCATATAACAAGCAATTCCATCGAAAAAGACAAGGTAGCCCATGGCACCACACTTTACAATAACATGACACTGTAATGATCAAATATTTGAAATGTGATGACAATGAAGCAGGCCTCAAAGACCTCATCCTCGAAATGTCAAACTAGAGACGATTCTTCTCTTTGCTAGTATTATGGAGTGAAGTAGAGCACTGGAACCTGTTGATCCATGAACCCATCCGCCTGCTTACTACAGGAAAAGCATTCATAATGAGGCGACCCTCCACACGGAGCAAGGCGTCGCCTCCCTAATCACAAAGAGGTTGATACAGTAGGACAACTGTGTTTGTGGCAGTAGCAGTAATGTAATTCAATCAACAGCGGTCCATGGACTGTCGTGATGTGAGGACATTTGCATGTTCACTTCCAGAAGAATACCAATTGTGAACAGGGTAACTCACCCATCACCCTTTGAACAGTGTTACAATTATTACGACTGTTAAAAGGTCAAACCATGCAGTTTCACAATCTACTGAGCAGCTTGTCCTGTATGTGAGAATGATTATATTATTATTTTATATATTATTCAAATTACTGAGATATATCTATAAACAATTTATATATATATATATATATATGTGTGTGTGTGTGTGTGTGTGTGTGTGTGTGTGTGTGTGTGTGTGTGTGTGTGTGTGTGTATATGTATGTATATACGTATATACATACATATACATACATACATACATACATACATACATACATACATACATACATGTTTTTCTTTTTCTTTATTGTACAAAAAGGAAAATAGTGAATAAACAATTCCAAGTCCAAAAAAAAAAAGACAATTTACTTGGCCTTGAATTACTTTTGAGTATGTTGTGATTTGTATCAAAGATATGATGCTTGATATGATGTTATTATTTTTACATTTACAATACATTTACAATTTTTTGTCTTAAATATGTCAAATGCGACAAATAAACCTTGAATCTTGAAATTAAATAATATTACGACAGTCATAGAATTTAGAATCTATTTTTTGCTCTAGACTTCTCGTGGGCATTTTTATTTGGAGACTCTCCGTCCCTCGCCCCATCATTTTAAGGACTTTTAATGTATTTTCACGCACCTCTCCATCTAAGCATGTAACATAATTACAGCATGAAAAAAGGGCTCGTCCCTTTCCTGGACGTGCTTCTAAAATAAGAACCTGAATGCCCTGGTCAGATCACAGGGTTTAGCGCTATCGCCGAGTCCAGTCCTCACTGCAGGATCACCGGATGTGTGACAAAGAAAGGTCTTCACGGTGAGGTG
This sequence comes from Zeus faber, assembly GCF_960531495.2. Lineage (NCBI taxonomy): Eukaryota > Metazoa > Chordata > Actinopteri > Zeiformes > Zeidae > Zeus > Zeus faber. The sequence goes on from NC_137191.1 coordinate 19,929,365, forward strand.
ATCATTTTCGATAGCCTCCAGCAATAGCAACAGCAGGAAGTTGGATTTGTTGGTTCAGTCTCTCTCTATATATACATCCGCCCCCCACTTCTTCAACATCCTGACTGCTTTTAGACCTATACCTTACACCCCTTCAACATCTAAGTCTATACTACCGCACCCAACCCTTTGGACCCACGTCCCTACTCTGGCCCCCAATCTCCACATTCCCCAACTGGGGATACGCGGTTGACATTCCCAAAGTAAACTAAAGCCCAAACAAACCTAACCTAGAGAGGTCCAAGTTTAGAAACACTGAAGACAACACGGACGAAGGGGGCCACCACAGATTGTAGGGCGCTGACAATGTAGGTCAGTGCAGTTACACAGCGTCATTTTTGTTTTATTTGTTATTTCTTGCTGGACTAGCGGGGGAAATGACAGTAAATGGTCAATTGTTATGTGATTTATTTACGATGCAGGTTAATAGGATTCTCATCTATTATGTGGCACAATTGATGCTGGGAAAAGAGGGCTTCGGCCCTCATTTCACTGGTAAGCAATTACCTTACTGATTGACAAGGCTTACAAAATAACTCTGTTTGTAAAATGTATAATACTTAAAGTAAATTAAGACCTGGGTGTTGATTTTATGGATTCTCAAGGTGAGCGTGTTACAGAAAGAGCCGAAAGAAACAAGACTTCTCGTTTGGACTGATCGAAAGGCATTGTCTGTATAAACTGTAGCCTATTCCCTCTTGGTCCTGCAGCATCGGGCTGAACAGTCATTTTACTGTTGGTTTACTTTTTTCACCTTTGTCACGAAAGGCAGAAAGGCAGTTGCAGATAAACAAGGATAGCAACATGGCACATGTTCTGCTGATGGAGCATCCGATTGGAGAAGTGGAAACAGACAAAGGAAATAAAGATGCTGAGGTAGGAGGCAGACACAACAAAATAAGGATGGCTGCGTCAACAGAATGTATGGCGACACTATAGAGTGGGGAACCTCCGGCCCCAGACCTATCACGGCCCTCCAGCGGACTTCACTGGATGATTCCTATATCTGAGAGAGTCTTGTTTTTTTTTACGTTCTGAAATAGAGTTGGCTGTACCTTGTTTAACGGCAATCTGCAGAACAAAATGCTGAAAAACCTACCTTGGAACACGCCTGAATTCCCGCCCGGGGATTAATAAAGTGTTGTGTGCTAATGATATTGAATTGTTTCATTAGGTGTTGGTGTGGCCCTGATGGCTGTGCAGGGAGCATCTCCCATATCTATTCTGCTCTCATCTTTATTTATGCCATCCATGTAATGACATAGTGAAAAAATATAATAAATCTATGTTTAAAAAAAGGTTTTTACTGTATAGTCCTGCTGGTTTCGAATCCAATTTATACATACATATACATACTGTATATATACATATATATATATATATATATATATATATATATATATATTGTTACTATTTGAGTACATTATTATTCGTAGTAGTATTATTATTATATACCATTATTTCTCCCTTCAAATAATGTATTCCATTTGTTATTCCACAAAGTGTACAATGGTCGCTTTTGTGTATTTAGAAGAGGGAGAACAGTGCTACAAGTGGATGTCAGTGAGTGCAGCCAGAATTATATGTGGAAAAGATAATATTTAAAAAATATATATTAATATATTATATATATAATTTTAAGTACAATTTGGAATTGTCCACCAAGAGTTCTGCACATTCAGTAATTTTCTGTTTTGGATCCCTAGCCCTAACCTTTAAAATCCCAGTTTTCAGTTCACCTCAGTAAACAATTATTATATAATAAAGAAATTCAATTTCAACTTTCCATGTTTTCTTTAATTTTCATTCATGCCAAATTGTATTCTTGCAAAAGAGATTCTTCATGTTTTTTTTTCCTTTTGTACTTGGAAAATATCTAAAGAATGGATTCCACGAGTTTAACCTTTCGCCTATTCATTCTCAGTGATTATCCATTCTATGTTTCAGGTAGTTTGCATTGTGTGCGCGCGGGTGCTTTTCTTTTCACAACTACATTATTCCAAAAAACAACAATTATGTTACAATTATACACCGATCAACCACAACATTAAAACCACTGACAGGTGAAGTGAATAACATTTCTCATTTTGTTACAATGGCACCAGTCAAGTGGTGGGATATATTCGGCAGCAAGTGAACAGTCAGTTTTTGAAGTTGATGAAGCAGGAAAAATGGGCAAACGTAAGGATCTGAGCGACTTTGACAAGGACCAAATTGTGATGGCTAGACGACTGGATCAGAGCATCTCCAAAGGTCTTGTTCCTGGTATGCAGTGGTTAGTACCTACCAAAAGTGGTCCAAGGAAGGACAACCGGTGAACCGGCGACCATGGTTCATTGATGCGCGTAGGGAGCGAAGTCTAGCCCATCCGGCCCGATCCCACAGAAGAGCCACTGTAGCACAAATTGGTGAAAAAGTTCATGCTGCTATGATAGAAAGGCGTCAGAACACACAGTGCATCACAGCTTGCTGCGTATGGGGCTGTGTAGCCGCAGACCTGTCAGAGTGTCCATGCTGACCCCTGTCCACCACCGAAAGCACCTACAATGGACACGTGAGCATCAGAACTGGACCATGGAGCAATGGAAGAAGGTGGCCTGGTCTGATGAATCACGTCTTCACCTACTGAAACATTATTGCAGACCAAGTATACCCCTTCATGGCAACGGTATTCCCTGATTGCAGTGGCCTCTTTCAGCAGGATAATGGACCCTGCCACACTGCAAAGATTGTTCAGGAATGGTTTGAGCAACATAGAAAAGAGTTCAAGGTGTTGGCCTCCAAACTCCCCAGATCTCAATCTGATCGAGCATCGGTGGGATGTGATGTGCCTCGATGGGTCAGAGCCGTTTTGGCGGCACAAGGGGGACCTACATGATATTAGGCAGGTGGTTTTATTGTGGCTGATCGTTATACAACTTTGTTTCCTCCTGATAAACAGATGACACATATTATCTTATTATCTTAATAAGTTGTCATCACACACACACACACACACACACACACACACACACACACACACACACACACACACACACACACACACACACACATATCTTTAATTTGTGTACATTATTTCTATTCCACAAGTTGTCCAATGGTGTCTCATATGGTCTCAGGACACACACACACACACACACACACACACACACACACACACACATCTTTACTGTATACAGTATATGCATACTATAACCATATAACACAACTCTGCCCTCTACAGGCAGACATATGCCATCATCACCTGCTTCCCGCAGAGCAGCCTGACCAGGTGGTTGAACCTCTGAACCTCACCTCCTCTTTAGGCCACTCAGTGAACGCCACACATCATCCCATGGGTGGTTTCCTGAATTTGATATAGTTGTGGTATTTTTTTTTGTATTTTTACATTTTAAATTTTGAAAAAGTAATCTAACGTCATATGTAGTTGTAATTAACAGGTTTGTTCACAGCAGTCTATGGCCCATTGTCCTATATGTAATATCATCTAGAACCTGACTAGAAAAGGTTCACCATCCCTGCTGCTGCTGTGCTGTTATCACTACTATTACTTTGACCAGACTTAAATGTTAATGTATGTAATGCTTTGTTGTATTTTACCACAGTATTAATTGTTTCCTAATATTAACCATCCTCTTAAATTTAGTTTCTCTTAAGCCTCTATAATAGTGTTTTATGAACCGGGTGTTTTCACAACTTTATTAGTATATTGTTAAAATAATACAATTCCCAGCATATATATTCCCATATATAATATGATGTGCCAGTGCTCCTGTTGTAATAAAAGTATTTTAACACTATATTCATTGTGGCTGCCTTGGTGTGACATAGCTATCCAGAGGACCTCAATTTTGTTTTTCCACAGAGGACCACATGATTTATTTTATCTTTTATTTCATTCAGTTACAACTTGTTTTCCTCGGGTAATCAATTGTTCTCTGCTTTATTACAGAGCGTCTTAACAAAACATGTAAGCAACTACTATTGTCACTAGAGGGAAGCAAACCAGCATGGTGGCAATATTGTGACAGCATGAGCCGATCAGAGCAGGAGAGGTTATGTTACTGATCTTGGTAAGAAGAGAAGGTTCAACGCTATTTTTGTTTTCAAAATATTATTTGCAGTCGAGACTCAATGAATACAACTAAAACGGGTCAGGGAAAAGGCAGAGGCATTACTGGAGCTGCAGTGTCACTCAGAAGCCAGTAAATGGTCGCTTGTGCTATTAAAACATCCAAGGTTCTTTTGGAAGGTGGAATTTAGTCCAAAAATGTCCCATTGGACGTAGACGAAACCCTAACCCTAACCATCTCTTAACTTATACGTAAACTTAACCATCTACAACCCTACACCTAAACTTAACCATCTCTTACCTTATACCTAAACTTAAACATGTTGAACCTTATACCTAAACTTAACCATCTCTAACCTTATACCTAAACTTAAACATGTCGAACCTTATACCTAAACTTAAACATGTCTAACCTTATACCTAAATTTAACCATCTCTAATCTTATATCTAAACTTAAACATGTCTAACCTTATACCTAAACTTAAACATGTCTAACCTTATACCTAAATTTAACCATCTCTAATCTTATATCTAAACTTAAACATGTCTAACCTTATACCTAAACTTAAACATGTCTAACCTTATACCTAAATTTAACCATCTCTAATCTTATATCTAAACTTAAACATGTCTAACCCTAACTCTAAACTTAAACATCTCTAACCTTATACCTAAACTTGACCATCTCTAACCTTATACCTAAACTTAACCATCTCTAACCTTATACCTAAACTTAAACATGTCTAACCTTATACCTAAACTTAACCATCTCTAACCTTATACCTAAACTTAACCATCTCTAACCGTATACCTAAATGTAAACATGTCTAACCTTATACCTAAACTTAAACATGTCTAACCTTATAACTAAACTTAACCATCTCTAATCTTATATCTAAACTTAAACATGTCTAACCTTATAACTAAACTTAACCATCTCTAATCTTATATCTAAACTTAACCATTTCTAACCTGAGATAATTCAACACCTACCCGACATTTGGGGTTTCGGCATTATGGGCCGTCATCAGTCCCCAAATTTGACAGGCTCTATGGATAGTTTAGGGTTCTTTATCGCATGCCAAAGAGTAAATCAAGAATTTTTATTTGAAACTTAATTTGATTGCAAGTGCAAACCAAATTCATTTATTTTATATTAGGTTTTTACGTCGCAGGCTGATGATACATCGGGAAACGTTCTGGTGAGTTTACAACCGAAATGTTGCCAAGCGAAATCCTTGAAAACGTTTCCCTATAGTGTACCTATCATCAGTGCTGGGGATCCACCACCTCACAAATCCCAAGTCATCCCTGTCTACCAATAATTAACAAAACTGGTCTTCAGGCCTCTACAGAAGCCTTCCCTGCTGCAGCACGCAGAGCCTTGCTCAGCAGATAATTGTCTTCCTCCCTAACTTCTGACTGGTCACCAGAAGAACCGTCACAGTGACCACAACGGTGAATGGAAAGATCATTGACCACTGCCACTGTACTTAGAAGAGGTGGTACAGAGAAGGAAGCAACGCGGGTCCTTCTGAAGTGTTTTTTTTATTATTAAGCAGCGCTTAAGAGTCTCTGTTGCCTCCAATTGGCTGGGAATACGATTTCACAGGTGGGACCATTCCACACACAGACCTTATGAAGCCAGCCTTTGCCAGGGCATGTTTTGCAGACTTCTGTCACAAGAGCGTTTCTAGTGCATATTCATTTCTGTTTTGGTGAGGGTAAAACCAATTCAACACACAAAATAATAATGTGAAATTAACACACATGCAATGCTAAACAACCTTAGCAAAAGCAATACCCACACCAGCAATTTGAATGGTTTCCAGGAGTCCAACTATGCAATAATTACTTCCAATCTTAAGCTAAATGCTGGCAGTGGCAAATATTTCGTTTGCATTCAAAATGGTTATGGGTTTTTAATGAACCCAGTTATATTAGAAACACAAGAACATCGATGATTGAAAAATCTGCGATAAACACAAGCAGTAACAGAGGTGATTGTGTGGAAACCCTATAATTTTTCCATTGAGAAACTGAAATAGAGATCCAGAACACATTTGCGCAAGAATGGCATAAGTTGGTCTATGGGAGAAGTGATCATTACCCAATACATGAACACTGTATATAGTAATATTAATGGTATAATCAGCCTTTACGGGCCTCAAGAGGTCACAGGAGTTTATTATGTATATTCGCTTGCAATTTGGTAAAAGGAAAACCAATTCAAGCCACAATAGCATGCAGTGATCTTGATACGCGTGGACAATTGCTCTCATTTTCTGGCATTTTCACAACATAAATATGCGGGCAAAAAAAAAATCAAACATCGCTCGTAGATTGTATTTTCCTCAAGTAAAGGTTGACAGTGGTGTATCTTCAGGACTTTACAAAGGAAATCACGAGAGTTAGTGGAGTGTAAGTTGGTGATCATCAACTTCCTTTCTTCAACACAAAGAATCCCTTTGTTTGGCCGGTACCAGGCAGCAGCCCACTTCTCCATCCACCCCACTCATGCCTGCCATTCCAAGAGGGGAAGGGGAACCAGTGCCAGTTTAGTACCTTGTATACAGCCATTCAATTGGCCTTTGTGGAAACTGTCATCCTTCCCCTTGCCCAGCCCCCACCGGCCCATTCAGGAGGGTCACATGGCACTCCCACTCTGTGCCCATCTCACAATGCGCTCCTGTCATTTACACCTCATTGACATTCACTCATAGTCTAACATTGGGTAATGGTGCTGCTCTTCCACTACTCTCAAAGGAAAAAGGGGATAGATAGAGTGCCAGACTGGGAGGCAGAAGTGTGGCTTCCTGGATCCGTTAGTCATATTTTCTCTAGCGGAAGAATTGGAGAGACGGCGAGAGCGAGAGAGAGCAAGAGAGAGAGAGAGAGAGAGAGAGAGAGAGAAAGAGAGAGAGATGGGGGTCGGATAAATGGGCTTACGATCTCAAACGAAGGATCTTTGGGACACAAATAGATAGGGTTTATTTGAATTTCTTTTCAACATTTTGCCTTTTCCATAAGTACAGTATAATAGTTTAAAAATGCAAAAGTACATTTTAAATCATGTCTCTAACAACTAAATGCCAACCACGGTCTTCATATTCGTTTGCAGAAAAGAGTGAACTCTGATGATTTCCGGACTGAATCAGGCACGGACAGGCATTTTTTCTGATGTGACAAATTTTGACTCGTAAGGTCATTATGCCAATACATGCAATACCATGAGGCCTCCAGCGAACATATACAGGTAGAGGTAGCTAAATAGTAAGTGGCATTGACGAGACAGTTACTTAATAGTTTCAAATTATTAAAAACAGCAAACCAAATATGGCAGACTACCCCGCTTTAAGATGAAATTCAGAGTCAGGAATTTCTCTCCACAATTTACCTTAAAAAAGGTTGGATTTGATCTATTAAGGTTTCCTTGAGTAACACATGACAAATGATCACTTAACCAGAACTTAATGCAAAAGTAGATGGGTTTTGCAAAAATGTTGGGCCTGAAACCTGATGCCGAACCGAACATATATCCCAGCAGTTCCTGGTGTGATCGGGACTTTATCAAGGTGATTAACGGATTAACAGATCATTCTGTAGGCTTGGTTAGGGCTCTGTTCTAATCATTGATAAGAGGGATAATTTATTTGTCTTACAGATACACACATGCAGGGAGTTGAAGAAATGTGACTTCTGCATTTTCCCATCCCTGCTGTCCTTCCTCCGGGGGCAGCCAGGAGCAGCCCTTATTCACCGGCGCCCTCAGGGACCAATTCCACAGTTACATATCCTGGTCGGGGACAGGGCAGGAGAGCGTTCTGCATGTTTGTAATTGGGGTCCTTTTTTATGTTGGAGGAGACCCATGTGAGCATGGGGAGACTATGCAAACTCCACACAGAAAGGCCCCTGATCGGGAGATAACCCACCTGAGCACGGCGCCAACAGCGTCCCAGGCGGGAATCGAACCTAGGACCTTCTTGCTGTGAGGCACAGTGCAAGCATTCTGCCACCATGTCACATGATAATAACATGACAATGCTAATTGAAGTTGAGATATTGAAAACCAAATGGTGTTTGACAATGAGACATGGGATCTAACCATCTAGCAGAGTCACTGGCATCAAAAAGTACTAAATTCACCATTCCGTCACATCACCTCATATCCGATTTTGGGGAACAATTAGTCCAAATGAGGGTCAAACATAAAACAAGATAAGCCAAGAGGGAGGCGTTACAACAAAAAAAAACAAAAAAAACTGCAATCCAGAAAGTGATAGAAATTAAAATACAAATTGAAATTAGATAAAATATTTATATTGAAAATAATATATATATAAATATATATATATAAATAAATTCAACCTTGGGCAAGTAAGGGCAAGGCTGAAACTTCAATAAGGTTGTTTCTTGCCATTGCAAATAGAGCACAAACATTTTTTTCACAAGAGAAAAAGAATCCTAAAAACCTTAAGGATACGATATTTAGGACTTTTTCCACAACTGATGCATATTTCCTGAGATAAAGGCAGGAAAAGACAAGTACTTTCATAACAGTAATTTTAATGTTTACCTAGGATTAATGTAAGACGCAGGCTGTTGTGAAGGGTTTTGCCATGTTGGAGGGAAAGCTTATTTTGTGGGAATGACATCATCTGATTCTGATTCTGATTCTGATCACTGGGCAGCGACACACCAAACACATCTGCACTACACTACACTTTCCTCTCACAGAAGCCTCCAGTACAGTTTTAACGGTGCAGTGTGTAGAATTTACGGAACGCGCTTGGCAGAAATGGAATGTAATATTCATAAGTAATTAGTGTATAATCCCATGGAAATAGGGATCATTGTGTTTTTGTTTCCTCAGAATAAACCCTTTATATCTCCATAGGGAGCGGGTCCTCTTCCATGGAGGCGGGCATGTTACACCACCATGTTTCTTCTACGGTAGCCCAGAGTCGACAAACCAAACACCGGCTCTCGAGAGGGCCTTTCGCGTTTTCGTGAGTTTTGCCTCCACCACCTCTTCCACGGAGGCCGCCATGCTGCGCCGCCAATTCAGTCGGTTGCGATTTGCAACCTCACTGCTAGATGCCACTACATTATACAGACTGCACCTTTAAAGCCCAGCTAGCTCTTGCTCTGCGTGTATGCAGACAAGATTACAGCCACTTAACGTTCAAACCAGTTAATTCTTTGGCTCGCTTTTAGGCACATACGCCTCATTGAAATGAATAGGTCAGCCATTTTGGCACACATCCAGTTCTCTGATATAATTATCCATGGTGTTTATATGAAATCAAAGATGAGCAAGTAAGGCGGTGCAGGTGAGGAGCTTTTGCTAGTTCTGACGTTTAAAATCCCACCTAGAGCAGAAAATAATTATTTGCAAACTATGCCTGGTAACAGTTGGGAGCGCCATTGTATCGTCATTGTAATACAAAAAGGGTTTTTTATAGCAAGGACCCTCAATTCGATACACATCACGCCACCGACCCATTTGATACCCATTTGAATATACCGTATATAATACACCGAAATATAGCGTCCAATTAGTTTAATACTGTCATCAATGGCTCTCCCCATATTAAACGCTTGTGATCGGCCCAACACCTGGCAAGGTCGGGCGGACATCTGTTTGAACGGGAGGGTGGCCAGACGTATTCTGCCGGAGCGAGTGAAACACGAGCTGCAGATCGGTCTGCTTCCCAGGACACAACCCCCCCCCCCCCCACCGCCCTCGAAGGAGCCACGAGGCGGTTCCCGGACCACACATTGAGAACCACCCCCGCGCCCCGCCCCGCCCCGCCCCGCACAGCGCACCCGCTCCTGGAAAAACACTCCGCGCGCCCGGGTCCGCGTCGCGTCGACGGGGAGGGAGGGGTCTGATCGCAGCCGTCTCAGACCACGGACAACGGACCGCACCATGGACAACGAGCAATAAGCCGCCGGTCGCATCGATCCAACCCTTTCACGCGCAGTAAACCGAGCCCGTCGCGGTGTGTTTTTGCGTATTAAACCCTTTTTTTTCGGGCGGCAGGGGAGGGGGCTCACCGTAGTTTCACTTTCGACGTTTATGTTTTGACCGATTTGTTCACCCCGCCTGGAGGAGACACACACACACACACACACACACACATCCAGCGAAGGGAGAAGATCACTCCGGGGGCCTAAGGGATCGCTGGTGAGTAACCCACCGGGCATCTCTTTGCTTTGTGACCGCCGCACGTCGACGTAACAGACCAGGACCCCCCCCCCCCCCCCCCCACACACAAAAAGCAGCGCGATGCTCTGGCTGCCGCGGCTCCGCCAAACGTCAATTAAACCGACGGTCAAAATCGTCGTTATCGCTCGTAAATGCCACCCGATCTCCCGGTTTGGAGACAGTCTCCCACGCTCCTGCAACGTTAATTGTTCGCTACGTGTCAGCTCTTGCTAGCGCCACCCGTTAAACACGGTCCGATAATGTCTCGATGTTCAGCCGGAACGTCCACGCCGACGTTATTAAAGTGGCACCCACGTGTTTCGCTTTCGCTTTCGTGCGGTGAAGTCGAACTGAAACCGAGGAAAGGTTGAGGCTTGAGCGGCGGTTTGCCGCCTCTAGTGTGGAAAGCTGCAACTCCACAGTGGTGCGGAGGACGGCTATCACTTACTGTCGCGAAGTACTCCAACCGCTGGAGCTTTTCCGGAGATTGCGCGGCTTAAACGTCCCTCCGTGGACGCTAAGAATAGTTCTCCCACGTATCAGAGGAGCCTGGCAGTGACTTGTTTTCCTCCCGCTCGTCACGACTAGTGCGGAGCAACAGTGGGTATTTAAGGTCTTCCAGGGGTCCTTCAAGAGGGGTCCCCAGCAAATTGATTCATAGTTAAACGTCATCATTGTTTCTTCCAAAAGATGTCGGCGCCCTGAGAGAAAGCACAGTAACTGGGTGGACGATCGTTTTGATCCGATCTCTCTCCGAGAACAGTGCAGGCAGGCGTGGACGTCTGGGACTGAACCACATCCTACAATAAAACCCAGGTTGGGATCCCAGAGACAACATCTTATCAAGTGGGGATCTGTGGCCTCATGCGTTATCAAATTGAGGGTCCATCAGATGAGAAAGGTTGAGAATCACTCGAATAGTAGATGTAACTTGCCCAATTTACTGGAATTACTTAGAAATTTGCGCGGTTAGTCAATTAAGCATTGCTACCCTCACTAGTCGGCACCAGAAATACTAGTCTGTTAAACTTATTAGGCCCTATTATTATTTTATGAATGTACACATTTAAATTACAGTCTTTAAAAAACACCCTCAGTCTGAATGGAATTGATGTAACTGACATATCGTATGTTTTTGATTTTGGCCATATCGCTGCCCTGGCGGGACTGTTTTGGTAGAAATGGACGACTCTGGAAGTCAGTGGAAAGATGGTGATGGTGCCATACTCATGGGCCCACCACTGCTGACAACGATCCCACAGAAGCTGAACACTCAGTGACCTCCATTTAGTCGTTTATTTTTTGCATGAAATCACTTAGGACGACCTGCTTGACGGGTGTGATGTCTTTTGTTACTGTTTACCTGCACATGCAGGTGTTTGAGGTAGATTCAGTTCACCCTGGAATCTGATGTGGGTATCTGGGATACAGATTCATATATGGATATGATATATAAATCGGACAATGTTAAAACTATAATGTGAGCAGCCAAACAAAAAATTGGAGTGCAGCGTGAGGTTGTATATTTGCTAAGCACTTATTTCCGGATCTGTTTTTAGCGTGCAAATTGACTGGGGTGTGCATGGGCGCTGGTGATCATTCAGTACATACTACAGTTTTACTGTCAGAAGTTCAGTTCAGTGTTCAAAATGAGTCAATATACAGATCAAGATACGTATCAACCATGTTAAAATATTATTGTATTCCAATAAAGAACTATAGTACTGTAATTAAATTGAGAAGATGGTGGATGAATAAGAGACAACTTTCTTCACTACATTTTCGTCCCTAATTTAAATAAATATACTGCTATTATTTTAATGTAGAAATAAAAAAAAAAGTCAATTTTCAAGTGTATCAGTGTTTTCTTAAAGGCCTGCATCTTATTAGAAAAATCTTGCTCAAAAAACTAGATTCCAAAAACAATAAAGCCTATGTAACACCGACTATGTCTGTATGTCCAATTCCCACAAACTAAGAAACACATAAAAATATTAAGTTCATAGATGTGAACTTATTGTTAAGATGCCATGGATAGATAACCACTAATAAGGCACTGATTCGATTTTTACTGGTGTTTTTTAGTGTGGGAATGCACGTAGTTGGTTTCAACTTGTGGCTTGCTCACTCACATGACCAAAGGTTTTATTTAGCATCGATGACCCTGCTCCTGACTGGCCATGGGTCGGGTGGGAATGGCAGCACATTGGTTGGAGTTCTCCTCCTCTCCTGGCAGATATTTTACTTGTCATTTCAATAGATTTCATAATTAGACATCCCTAAGAGTATTTTCCCGAGTGTGATGAGCTTAAAAATGCGCTACTAAATGAGAAAGGGAAAATGAAAAAAAACAAGCAGAATGCAAGACCAAAACGTGGGCCTTTTCCAACTTGATTTTTTTCGTTGAGGTTGTACCAGAATAAACCCTACACACAAATGCTTTACTGAATGGCGGGAGACAAGAGAATTAATGGAGACAGCTGCAAGTGTCAGCTCTTCTTGTTTGTGCCAGCTTGTGTTACTGTCCTTGTCCAGGGGAAGAATGAAAGCATGGCTGGATGTCTGCCTTTTGCCAGGTTGTGGGGCAATCAGGGAGAGGAAATGACCAGGGAACAGAGAGAGAAAACATAAGAAATCATTTTATTTAAAAAAAAATGAACTCATGTAAAGTAATGTGGCCAGGATTTATTTATCCATTTACTTTCATTCGTTTTCTAATTATTCTTGTAAATGGACAGCGACCGTTGATTAGAGCAGATGGCATCACAATGGGTAGATACGTGATATCACAATGAATATCTAGCTGTCTATTCAATTGTGATTGTGCCATTATGGAGTCATGGTGACGCTATGGGAGATGTGATTATTCTTGCGATGCAGTGGTACAGGGTGTGTTATCCAACCCCTCGGTACGCCCCCCTACGCTTCAATATGCACACGTGAACCGTGGTATCACGGTATCACGGCCCACCGGGCGTGTTGGCGCAACGTCCGGACGCCGCGGTGTAAGTGAGTGCGGCTTCCTATTAAATCCGCTCTTGGAGCTCCAACGGCCACGTCAGCCGTGTGGCATTTCTGTTTTTGCGCAAGAGGATCCTTTTTTTTTTTTCCCCCCAACTGTGCGCTACGCAGCCTTTCCCATAGAAGCACAAATAAAACCACATAGAAATGTTTTAGTAAAGAGTGCGATTAATCAAGGTGTCCAGTCGGAAAAAAAAACCCCGTGTCCCTCTTTATCACAGACTTCTCTTGAGAGATTATTTTGTAGGAATGAAGGGAACGGAGTCTCGCTCGGTGATGTGCCCTTCCTTTATTTGTCAAGTTTTACAGTCTTTTGTTGTGTTTGTTAAAGTTTCCGTCTCCTGCCACCGGCAAATGTTTCCCCCTCTATGTAAGATATGATAAGTTATTTTACTATTATTATTATTTATGTGTGAAAAACACTGTTTATACCTGTTGGACTGGTTTTATCTTATTTATTTATTGTGAAACATTTTTTAAATAGATAATAATAAAAATAATGAATTCTTTAACGAGAAATTAATGAATTACAATTAGGTAGCATTAGAAGAAGATTTGAATAATCCACAATCCTGGACACCTCCCCTCCAGTCAGATGTACTTATGCAAATTATTACAACCCACCAATGACCTTTAACCCCGTCTCCCCCCTCCCACCACAGCCATACACGCAGTGTTACACTAGTTGTTTGTGGCAGACTACTGAAAAAAGCATTTTTTTCACATTTAAAATGTTCTTTTCTTAAATATAAAGACAGTATACTGTTGCCGTGGCCCCAAAACCGTGATACATACCGACTAGTGAGCCCACGATACCGTTGCGTCCCTAGATTAATCCCACGCAGATAGGATGAATAAGACAGAATAAGACTTGTCGATCCGTGCACACTTTGACCTTTAGGGATCTTAACGGTGTCTTTGCAATATATAAAACAATCAGATTATTCCCACCAATTCATGCATCTTGGCAGTTTGGATGATTTATCATTGTCTGGTGACATTTTACCACAAAGCAGTCTGCAGCAAAGCAGAATTTGCTGGCGAAACAGAGTGCGAGCCCAGTCTGTACAGTCCTGTGGTCCCAACACTAATCTGAGAGCACAAACGGAGACTACCAGTCTGGAGGTGTGAGGTGCTCGTACGTATGACGTGACGAGTAAATCCAACATGATTATCATTCATAGGGTGGTGTGGCGTGGTGAGGCGCGGGGTAGGGCGAGTAGAGAAAAACATGCGAGTATCTGAAGCGCCGTAGCCTTCAGGAACAGTTCGAAACTCCAGGTCAGGCCGTACGTTTTGACTGGGTGTTGTTCCATCCAGGAAATCAACAAAAGCACAGATTGTAGTGATGACGACCGTTTGGGAAGTTCCCGTGACATGACATTTCTTGTGCCTCTGTGAGATTGTTTTTTTTTAATGTTTTTTTTTGTTAGTTTTTTTTAAGCTTTGCTGCATTCTTCTATCAGAGATTTTGGTCTCTGCTAATGCTTGAAGCCCAGTGACCCTCTCGTCTCGATAGTGATTTGACATTTAGTATTTTCTCAGTTTTGCTGTCTGCATGCACAATAGGTTTGTCATAATTGATTAACTTATTTATTTCAAATGTAACCATTTTTTTGTGGAACCATTTCTCAACAAGAGAAGTTTCCGTAGCCATATAAACACCAATGTACTTATGCATTCCTGAAACACTGACTACAGTAGAGTGGTGTACTGATTATGTATTGTACTGACAGTTTCCCATACAGTATACTGTATCTCCTTCAACAAGACATGCTATATTCTTAAACAGGACCTATTATGTTTTTCCTTATTTTCTGTCGTACAATATATATACAATGTTAAAATGTGGGATGTTCATAGATGTGGCCAAAGTGTCAAATGATGTGGTCATCTGATCCGCTGTGTGTTTCTCCAAACAAAACCAATAAAAATAGTGTTTTTAATTTCGATGGATTTATTATGTTTCATTTTATTTTCCGACGTTTACATGAAACCAAAAAATCCCCGCATGCGAGGGTCGCGGTGCGGTGTCCGTGTCGCCCACAAGCTTGGAGCACGACAACTAAAGTCGGTACGAACTTTTAAATGACACCTTGTAGGTCTACTCTGAGTGAAGATTCAGCAACTAGATTGCGTATTTCTCGCCTCAGATTTGTTCAGAAACAGATTTTGGTGGACTGATAAGGTAAAATGATTGAACATTACGGATTAAATAGCACCAAACCCAAAAGCCATGCTCAAACCCCATTGGCTCACAGAACTCATGGCCTCAGGAGGGGAAAACCACAAAAAACAGCCCGTTTTCAGACGGGGTGGACTCATGTTAAAATGTCAAAAACGTGGTTTTGTGACCTCAGACATATACTGTATTTACATATATAAAAAGGAGCATAATAAGTCCACTTTAAAGCTGGAAGCCTAGCAATTAGATGTGCTGTTGGCGTTGCTATATTTGAAAGAATAATATCTTTATAATTTGCATAAACACGTTGAAGTCTATAAATGGATGTATTTCAGAAGTAATTTATGTTTATTCTGTATGGAGCCAACATCTCATGCTAGTGAACCGATGTCAATGTCTTGTTTAAATAACTTGCAACATCTCTTTGTAAGTCTGATACGTTATTTTTGCTGTCAAGGCAAAGGCCAGCACTCTTTGCTTTTTATTAAAATATTCCGTACATAAAACAATTAATATCGCCATTTCAGTTGCTGGGGGGAAAAAGAAAAGGGGGGAAAAAAAAAAAAAAAAAAAAAAAAAAATATATATATATATATATATATATATATATATATATATATATATATATATATATATATATATATATGTAATATACACACTGAAACCATGAAACCATCCACCCCAAAATTTGTTAATTTTTCTAAAAGCAGTAAGCAGTAATTTGTCAAAAATTGTATGGAGCGAACTATAGAATCAATGATCAATGTATTGCAGGAGGGAGTTCCACATTAATTACCTCCAAAAAGGGCAAAAAAACGCTGCAGGTGGCCTTTGCTCAATGGAAGTCTTGGAGTGGAGTTGGTTTCAGTGACCTACGTCTAATTTAGAAAACTCCACATGCATTATTCACGCACTGAACGTGAAGCAGAGCTGTTTTCTTCCAGATCCAAAGTGTGAGGAACAACACAACTACTGTATAACGTACGAGAAATGTCATGGAGCTTCAGCATAAGCTGCATGACTTTTTCAAGGATTCTTTACTCCTTAGTTAGTCTCTCTCCTAGTTGCTTGCTGTGCTGAAAACCATCGGTGACCTGTTGTTTTTTTTTTTTACCTAGTGTCACATGATAAAATGACTTAAACTCTCTTCCAGACTTCGGAGGAAATAAAAATCAACTATAAACCCAGTAAACCACCAGACAAATGTGGGTGGTGCCCTTGTGACAGCTAACACATGTTAAAAATCACCCAGCTCTACCGCTGAGGCCCTGTAGTTTGTTTTTGGCCTTTGGAATATTATGTTTCAGATGTGCAAATCTCTGGGCTGGCCATTGCTGCTGTGGAAATTTCCATAGAGAGAGCAGCTTTTCATGACAGTGTGCTGGGATTATTGCTTAAAATGTTCATTTCGTAACTGGACTTGGGTTGGGGTGATGCCAGGGAGACAAAGAGAGAGAAGAATGTGTTTATTTTTTTTCTGTCAGGCCGTTTGCATTTTGTTGCTGTTTCTGATCGCTTCTAAAAACACATTTTCTCCGGCACTGCTGGGTTTGTCGATTATCTGTATGAGTGATTATAATTAGTGTATATAAAATGTACCTTTCCATCGCACTTGTCATTAACAAAAACCTTTTTAGAAAAAGCTTTGCTTCCAGGCTTAAAAAAATGTTATCTTTCAGAATTTCTCCCTGGGCATAGACAGTGTAAAAGTTTGATTTATTCGTCAGAACCTTTCAACGCAGTGCAAACCAGTGCCTTTCTATGACCATAATGGATCACAACCATCACTTGGTGGGTGCATGTAATGAGGCTGCCATGACGCCTTCCTGCTGGAGCTCTGTGATCGGCGTGATGCAAAGGGGTCGCCGGCTTCTCCGTCGTGCCACAAAATTACAGAGACGGTTCGGCGTAGAAATAAAAGTGCCCAGTTTTCGAGCTCAACGCAGTTGTGGATTTTCACCACTTGACTGGCGTTCCAAAGCAGCGCACATCTGCCACGCGGCGGCGCCTAAAGAGCGAGCACACCGGTGCTGCGGTCACTTGCCGCGGTGTTGGTACTCAGGTACTTTCCATCTCAGATGTTAGTGACTTGTGTGACCGTTGAAAAATGTGCGTTTAAAATGAATGCCGGTTTTACCACATGCATACATTACCACTGGCAATGCTAAAGTTAACTCTTGAGGTGTGTTAATTTTAATCCATGCTACTGCATTTTGTAGTGATTTGTAACCCCAGGACAACTTGAGTTCTATTTTGTTTAAAGCTATTACTATTATGGGTTAGGGTTAGGGTTAGGGTTGTTACTTGTTGTAGGGTTACTACTATTATGCTCCTTTTCACAAAATTAATATATGGTCTCTGAGGTCCCCAAAACGTGTTTTTTTTTTTTTAAGTTTTTTTCTGAAAATACCACTCAGAGTATGCATTCGTCTGATCCACCCTGTCTGAGAACGGGCTGTTTCAGTGGGTGGAGCCACTCTCCTGAGGCCCCTGGTTTTGTGAGCCAATGGGGTTTGAGCTTTACCCCTTATTCCGTTGTATTTCTCTGTAAACCTTCACTTATTTCACCTTATCAGTCCACGACCATCTGTTTCTGAACAAATTTGAGGGTGAGAATAAGCAACCCAGTTGCTTAATCTTCACTCATATTCGATCTACAAGGCCTCATTTAAAAGCGCATCGCGCTCCAGGCCCGGGTGGAGTTACTCAGATAGGTGCGGTTCTAATTTTGCTGAAGTGACATGTATTACTGCGATGACTTATATTAGACAATGACTTCACACCTCGTTTTTCTCACACTGAGAATCCCAAAATAAGTCAAATTATTATTTTTTTTTAAAATTCTACTTATATACTTCACGGTGCCGTCACGGTTCGCGCATTGAACAGTTGAACCTTTCCACGAGCACGTTACATGACCGCCCCAGGCGCGACTCCCTAGTTGATGTGGCATAGGGCGATCCATTCTCCACAATCCGGACCGGGTGAGACTGCATTGCGATATTAACTTCACCCTATTGTCAAGGAGAAGACATCCGCTCATTCACATGCAGTTGTAGACAAATGGATATCCATTGTTTTTTAGTTGGGTGCATCAGACAGCTTTGAATTCACCGGCATAATTTAATTTTTTTGTTTTTTTTTTAATAAATAAATTCACCCTGCAACGGTTCAGTCAAAACGGTCAACACAATGTGTTTTTTTTTTTTCCTTTGGCAGAGTTTAAAAGAACGTGCGTGCATTGGTAGTGCTTTTGTCATCAAAGAGTTTTACGTTATTTTAGATATTTGGTGGTGGGCTAATTACTGAATAACCATTTTGTAATCAATTTTTTTTCCCCCTCATTTGATAGGTGATAGATTTTCATATATTTATTTGGCTGTCCTAATCCTACCAAGATAAATCGGCTAAACCTAATTCCTCATTCGTCATTTACACCACCATAACAGAACCAAATTTAGCTCGCTGAGTCACTGGCATTCCTTCATCATCACGAAACTATTATCTTATTGTTTGGCTTCATTTGGCATGAAATGGGATGCGTCTTTCTCATTTTTCCTCTGCTTCACTGTCCTCTGTGTCCGTTTTATTATCTCTGATACCTTTTGTGCAAATCGAAAAGGGGATTGCCACGGTAAACACGGAACTCGTGATTGACATTTGAAATGGATCAGAATTGGTGACTCGTGTGCTGTCAAACAAAGGAGGGAGCCACACCCATCCTCAGTTGAGAGTATGCTTTTGGTGTGACGCATAAGAACATGAAATGTAAAATGTTGGGTTCAAAAGTCATTATTTAGCCCCGTGATTTATTTACAAATTGCGTAGCCAGTATTGATTATGGTCATGACTGAGGTCAACAAGAGGTGTGTGTGTGTGTGTGTGTGTGTGTGTGTGTGTGTGTGTGTGTGTGTGTGTGTGTGTGTGTGTGTGTGTGTGTGTGTGTGTGTGTGTGTGTGTGTGTGTGTGTGTGTGTGTGTGTGTGTGTGTGTGTGTGTCAGTAGGGGCAAAGTCATCCCAGGTTCACTTTTTATTTAGCCTCAAACAAGCCCTGTTTACTTGTCATAAATACTACCTGTCGAATAATTTTTTAAGATTTAATTGAATACAAAAGCTTCTGTCGATTAATTTCATAAAATATATCAATATAATAGATTAATACGATTTTTTTTCTCAAAAAGTGTGTCAGTATAGTTTTTAGGGAATCCCGCTGTGTGGATGGTCTAAGCGGTAATAAATTTAGCATTTGTTATTTCTTCTATGCAGACTGACAACAACCTAAATTCCTTAATACCGTTTTCACACCAAAATTAGCAGGTCGACCCGGGCGTCCTGTTTACATCAGAGCCGATGGGAGGCGGGGCCGATTTGAAACCTGTGTCTATTGCCAAGCCATTTGACCCGTGACTGAGACCCGGGTTCTCCTTTCCCGCTGGTGACAAACGCCAGATGTAAGCGGGTGTTACCGGGTTTTTGGTGCAGTGGGAAAGGGGTATAATATATGAATGTGCGATGAATCCTTAGTGGCCAACGTTGACCACCAAGCTGAACCAGAAATACAGCTCTACTTTTCCCAACCGACTAGGAGGCATTGGCTGGTGTTTACTGGGCTGAGGAAATGGCCAGGCTGAATAATGAGTTATACACACACACACACACACCTCTGTTCTCAGGCTGCGCTTGCTGCGCCGCAAGGGAAGTGAAGCGATCTTGCTTTAAAAACACTTATCAGATGTTTTCTCAGTTTACCTAGAAATCGTTAAGAATCGCCGTGTGCCGTACTTGATATTATCAGTTGTCCTTGCACAGTTTAAGGGGAGAATAGTGCTGCAGCCACTTAAACCTGACAGTGCCGCGAACCAGCTACGAAAGCAGACGACAAATCTTCTGGCCAGAGGAAAGACTGTTGACTTTTGTTTACTTTGCAAGATCTGTGAGCCTTTAATTTGTGTACAGTGAGTGTCATCTGACGGGGACGAATCATTGCCCGGCACATGGCTCAGTTATGTAATAGAGTGGGGGATGGGAATGTGGGAGAGCATGAGGCAGGGCCAGAAAGGGAGGATGAGGAGGGAAAAAATATCACGTATTCCTTTTGTGAATACTGAGTAGCCTTTCAAAATATGAGGCAGGCCATTTTGTTATTCGCAAATTGACTGTTTGACCAGTTTTTTGGGTTGTTTTTTTTTACTGGTAGAAATAACATTTGAAAATCAATTTGCAAATGCGTCTTTGTCTAGGATCTCTGGACGCAATGGGATCGGACTACAACCAATCAGAGCAAAGAAACGTGCGACGTAGTGCCGAGCGAGGGAGTTGGTGAATTAAACTTTTACCAAATCCCATCCCAAGTACAGCAATTTCAGCTTTCTTATGAACATAAGCTTTTTACAGAAAATATTTTGTCCAGGTCGTTTAATACTGTCTGATGGACCGATAGTCTGATAGTCCATAGACCGGTCCATGCCAGCGGCGGTCATCTTGGTAAGGTGCATCAACGGTTCACCTCAGCATCGTCATCGTATAAAACCCGCCCCATATCAGACAAACGCTTGTGATTGGCCCGACCCTGGCAAGGTCGGCTGGACATCTGTTTGAACGGGAGGGTAGCCAGACGTACTCTGCAGAGCAGACATTTCAATGCATATATGTATGAAAGTATGATATGTATGTGACGAATAAACCTCTTGAATCTTGAGCAAATAAAACAAGAGCTGCAGAAGGTTCGTTCCCAGGCAACTGGCCGTCATGAATTGCCCATGTTGAAAAAAGTTTACATGTGTTATAGACAATATCACCATTAATGCTCCTCAAGTATTATGCAAGAGCTGTACTGTGACCTCCACTTAATGCTTGTTATGGTTGCTTCTATTTACAATCACAGTGTACGAGCTTGATGCTGTCCCGAGTGGGTCATACAGTTTTAAAGAGGGAGAGAACCAGGAATCTATTTTTACAAGTACTCGACAAAGCTATTTGGTAGTAGGAAATACAGACGATGATGGTACCCATTTAGTACAGGGCTGGAACTAACGTTCATATATATCATATAATTGAGCAAAACGAACTAATTCTGCTCCGTCTTTTTGGTGTGCTATGCAGTCTTATGAATACGGTATTCACACAGGCGTATTTCACCTTCATATTATTATGTGTCCTAATTGTGGCCATGCTTCATGGTGCTCATTGACTCGTCATCCTAGTTGTCTCATCTTATTGGAATGCAATTGAGTGATTCAGGAAACCATTCAGTATTTTTGACGCCCTGCCTTCTCTGCCACACCTTAGTATCTGACTTTGCTCTTCGATGGAGCGCACCAGCGACGGGGCGCCTGCAATCGGCGCGCCTCAACAGTGTGGTTTTATTTTGAGATGTATGTTATTTTATTTTTTTAAGTCTGCTCATGGAACAAAACAACACTGGGCAGTGAGGGATGAAGTGAGTTCAGTCATAAACGTTACTCCTCTTTAGCGTTAACATTCAGAGCTTTTTGTCTGGTATGGATTGATGATTTTTTTATTTATTACAATTTGCTTTTAAATCATTTTAGTTGACAAGAAAAACCTTATCATAACCATGATTACCAATATGTAAATGTTTTGGTCTCTTTATTTAGTTAAGTATTATGCTATTTCTGTACGAATTAGGAAAGGGGAAGGCTGATTTGCAGGTTAAATTTACGATAATATATTTTTCAAACATTTACTGTATAGTCATTGTTAGCTTTGTCTGACGTGAAAGATGTGGTTTTGATTAATAGAAGTAAGCCAATTGGTGCGAACTCTTACTAGAGGCTCGTGGAGCAACGCTGGGTGAAATCCACTAGGAAAACAATAACAATGATGTGAGATTATCCGATTATTTAAATAACACTAAATAACATGTGAAATATATTTTGTCACAGCAATGGAATAATTTCCCTGTTTCCCTTTCTTTTTACAGAATATCCATGAACTCTGATTTCCAGCACTACAGTTTCAGGATGCCAAACATAGGGTTCCAGAACCTCCCCCTTAATATTTACATCGTTGTGTTTGGGACGGCCATCTTTGTATTTATCCTCAGCCTTCTCTTTTGCTGCTACTTGATAAGGTAAGTTCAGATCCACTCATATTTGTCTTATGGGCATTGCTTAGACTCTGCAGAAGTTTGGCCTTGGTCTCATGCTATTTTGTGGTCTGGACTTGATGGCTAAAGTGCCGTACTGTTGTTTCTTTTATTAGAAAACAACTTAACAAAAACATAACTAAACACTGTCAGTTCGTGCTTTAAAAATTGTTTAGATTAGGATTCATGAAACGCAGCTGTTGATTTCTGCCTCAAAATGAGTGAATTAATTCAGACCATATGGCACTTTGGCATTAATTCAGTTTGGTCCATCCTTCCATCAATAATATGTACTATTTTGTTTGCTTTATGGAAATTGTTTCTTCCCTGCCCCGAAGCTGTCAACCACACAGTTTGCAGAAGCTGCCGTGCTGGAGCTGCTGACCTAATAGTCTGAACTGTGACACAAAAAATGCAAACCATTCATCAACATTTAAAGTTGTCTTAGTGTGTTGATAGCACTCAACCTTAAAGTTGCTCAATATTTATATATTGTTTCTGATTGAACCCCTCCCCAATATCCAAATTTCCCCAGTTTACAAATACTTGGATGTTCTCCACGGACATTTTTTCATTTGTTTTTTTGCTTGAGTGGGGGATAAAATGCCTAATAGTCATCCGTTTGGTCCCATTCGTTTAGTCCTGTCCTGGCTATGGGTTGACCGTTGGCATCTCTTGTACCCGTGCCTTTCAAGTCTTCATAGGGTAGTGAGAAGCAGCGGGTCCTTATAAATTCACCCTTCGCCATCTATTAAACCCTTTCCAGCACAGGGAACGGTTTGTAAATTCAATTCAATCCGCTGTCTACATGTGCCCCTCCTTAAATGCTGATATAGTAAAATGAGTGACGTTACCATTTCAAGAAGAGAAGAAATGCAGCTCTATAAGTGCTTTTAAAGAGCCACTCCCAATGTAAATGTACAAAATGAATTATATACTGCCGCCATATAATTATATATATGGCGGCAGTTATTGCTTGTTGAAAACAGTCCCACTTGTAAATGGTCGCTCAAACTATGTTTCACTTCCACCTAGAGGGACAAACGGGTTAAGCGCCTTTAAATTCGGAAACCGAAACAATCAACCTGCAGTCATATGTTTTCCTTTAGTTTCAGTCCTGTCAGAATGACATGGCAAACGGGCGGTAGGTTGGCGTCGAACTACGAAAACTCACCGAGGGGACAAGCACACTCATATTGGCGCCGGACCACACATCCCCGCATTGTTGAGCTGCTTCCACGGGGTTTGCCATGTTGCACACGCTCACGAAATCAGCTCAATATCGCTCAGTGCGTGCCTGCGGTGTTGTTTTTCACGAGCGTTGGAGAAAACCCAGGAAAAGTCAAAGACGAAAATCGGAAGATCCGCGCTCGATTATATAGGCCCCATCAACACAACATCAATGCAAGGTCGTTGACCAGTAGGTTGATATTTCACTAAAAACAACAAACGTGCATGGATCCAACTTGTTTATGAAAATGTATTTGATGCTTATAAATATCAAGGGGAATCCTGTACCCGCACCACACCACACCAACCGACTCATGGTGTAAAAGTCAATCATTATCAGGCCTTGGACAACCTGAGCGTGGCTCATTCCACTGATATATATTGCTGTAAGAGGAGAGCCCACGTGGACGCCTGTGTTTTTTCGTCCTCCTCACCACTACGCTAAACGGGATGTTTAATACCCAACGCCAGCCACCCCCTCATAACCCCCGTTTGCCCTTTAACTTGCCCCCTCTCAGCCCGTGGGTGTCGCTCCGCCTACATTTGCTGCTCTCTTTCAAAATGTCAGTTTCTCTGCTAGTCTGTGCTGCCTGTTTTACAGATCCCTCTCACTCTGCTGCGAGAGGTTAAGGTTACTTGTAATGGAGGTAAATCTTACAAACCTATGAATCTCTATTATCTCTCTTGCTCACACTTGTTCCCTCATTACCTTCCCCACTGAAACACGTCTTGATTCTCATCCTGTGTTTAGATTCTTCTCCTTCTTCCTCCTGTTACTTAAGGTTGTTTGTTTGCTTGTTTTTATGCAAGAAAATTGAATATAAACCGATAGAAATTGATGGTTTGCATATGTGTGTCTGTACAAACCTAAGTAGTTCAGTGTTTTTCTAATGTCATATTTGGTGATGTGTTTTTTTTTTTTTAATGCTAAGTTTACCTTCCATTAAAAGTTACGTTTTTTTTGGGTTTTTTTTTCGACCCAACGCCAAAATGTAGAGTGAAGGCCACGCGAACAAAATCTGCTCAAATCTCAGCTTGCCATATTTGACTACTTGGCAGCAGAGGTAAATAGCAGAAATTTTGCAGAAAAAAATGTGTTCAAATATTTGTCTTGGGAAACTTATTTTCAAACTATTTTGCCCGTGTATCTGTATGAACTATGAACTTTGCCTGCCAGAAAAGGTAGTCGTGGTGGACCAAGGGAGCCTGCACCGCCTTGTCTGCAGCGGCGGCTTGGCCACGCCCCCTTGGTCCACCACAGTAGTTTACGTGGGGAACATGGACACCCTCCCCCCTCTACTGCTCCACCAGCTGTGGAGTCTCCCTCTCCCTGTCAGCTAACCTTATGTTGGTTCCCTGGTAAATCATTTCCCCCCCCGGAAATGTAGCTTAGTACGCCAGTATGCCGCACCGGTTTGCCTGTGTTGCCTTCCATGTTGATCTTAAACTATTTGATCGCAAATCAGATCAACATTGACCGAAATGATAGATTAAAAAACCTCAATCTACGTTTTTTTAACGCGAGGCGGGGTCAACTACGACACAGACGGGACCGAACCTAAAAGATGACCGTTTTCTAGTGCCTGTTCCCATTTCAACTCTGCTTTACTAAACTTAAGATTCCACCTGCATTAAGGTTAAAAGTTCAATGTGATACAGCCTGGAAACTTACCAATTGGGTGCAAAATAAGGAGTTAATGTGTCCCGGTACACACGTGGATGATTGATGCTGAGTTCACTAAACAAAACTACCAAGCTGTAGATTAAAAAAAAACAAGCAAAAAAAACAAAACTGTCATGGACCTTCTGTTTCCAGGATGTATTGGTTTGAGAGTTGTGTCTAAATGTAAGGTAGTACGTTGAGGTAGGCCACTCTCTAATCAAAAAGGTGCTTTCTCTTTAACTCTTTTCTAGGTTACGGCACCAGGCTCACAAAGAGTTGTATGCGTACAAGCAGGTAAGGACCCCCAACATACACACGCACACACACACACACACATAAAGTGTATTTTGAATTGCGGTTTTAATTTCACTGAATAAGATGTCTTGTCCACCTCGATCATTTTCATTATCGTCCCTTTTGATGGGATCTGTTTTGAATGTCAACGCGTTGTGCCTGGATCGGGCCCAAACAGAGGCTATCGCATTCAGGGAAGGGAGCCAGTGAATCCTCCGGACCTGTCAGGTTCATATCAGATAGCTGTTCACCTTGCCAGAAGTCTCCCAAAGGGGGAGCGAAGGGTCTTAGACACGGGTTTCTGATTTCTTATTTACGTAACTTCGCTGAGAGCCATTTTAGACGCCCCACCAAAACATGTGTCCGACCCACAAACATTCTCCGGCAAACATTAACCCCCCCTGGTCGTCCATCCCGATGAAGCTGTGAACCCAATATGGCTGCCTCCTCCCGTGTTATTGTAGATTATGCGAAAGGCACAAGCCTCCACAAAGCCCGCCCTCCTCTTACACTGGATGTATTCGCTATGAATATGATTTACCGTTTTAAGTATTCTTTCCGTTACACTCCCACATCCACCTGCTGCATTATTAAACAAGTGATTAGTTTGTTTTTTCCTCATACTCTCCTCTCACGTCCACCACCACAGGTTATACAGAAGGAAAAAGTCAAAGAACTAAATTTGCATGAGGTAAGCTCTCCCCTTTGCCTTCTCTGTCACAGTGCACAGCTGACATCTTGTTTACGATCTTCCTGCTATACTGTATGTAAATGTACCTGGCGAAATCAAACCCACTCGGAAGCTGTTTATCTGAAAGGTGGATCTAGGTTGTTGTATAGGACGCTTTACTTAAGTCAAAAAAGAAAAATATTTTACCTTTACTTTACATTTATATCAGTGGGACACAAATGCACCCTAATTGTGGAATTACCAAACTACCGGCAAACAAGTGTAATGTCGTGATAAAATGTCCTGCACAAACGCTGGTAAATATCGGCGTTTGCTTTATTTTAACATTTACTGTTTTTATTTGATAGAATATAGCAATGGTTTTATATTGTGTCAGATACAAGAGACTCTTAAAAGCAAATCAATAATATCATGTACTTTACTGCACATATCTGTATGACCTATCCCATATACATACAGTAACTCTATTCCCTTCAATTTTGTACCCCCACTTGTTATTATCTTTTTTAATTTTATTTTGTATTCTATTCACTAACTGCATTACGTTTTTGGAATCAGTTAGTTTCAGTTAGTTAGCCAGGTAGGAATTATCTTAGCTATTGTGTTCAGTTTAGAACTTATTGTGCTAATCTCCAGGTGCGTTGCAAAGACATTTCACTGCATACATATGAATGAAAGTATATGTATGTGTGTGACAAAAAAAATCTGTTGAACCTGTACAGTATTTAGGCAATGAAAATTTTAAATGTATCTTGACTATATAATTTGGAACTACACGCCATTGAAGTAAACACAAAGTAAAAGCGAAAAGTAAAAAGTGTGTACTGAGGTGGCAGATTATTGTGTCAGGTGCCCTGGGAAAGAGCCTTGTTAGTTCTCCATCTTTATTTCAACATCATGTACTAAAGGTTAAAGGCAGTGTTGAGTCCTTCCCGGGCATTTAATCTTTTCACTTTGCTTGTGGTGACAACTCAAACACCATCCATTAAAATTCCGTTTTGCTGGTACTTCCTTAAAAAAACACCTTGAAGCAAAAATGCTGTCCTGTCAAACAAGCTTGTCACCTTAAACGGCCATAGGCAACGTTTAACCATCGAAGAGCGAACGTCGCTGACACGACAGCACGCGAACGATGTGCAAGGAATTGTTTCCTGTTCCGAACAGTATTTTCTTTTTGTCGTTTGCGTGTATTATTTGAGAGATCATTTTTTATGCAAAATTGGTTCTTAGAAGCTCTTCCGCAGCAGGTATCAGCAAATATCTACTTTTCCTTAAAAACAATTGCCGCCAATTGTGAATATGTTCTAAATGCTCAACGTGATAAATCTCCCATAATCTTATAGTAACAGTATATCATATGGTTTATACTTTGTTGTTTTGTTATTGTTGTTCAAAAAAAGATGTTTTGCCGTCACGTGGTTCGCCTGTCTCCACTGAACTAATGAGTCCCCGTTTGTTAGTAAAATACGGTCATTATTTGGTCAGTTGAATTTAGGGTCACTTTCTTCAAAATGAAGTACCATTTGCTGTATCACCTGATACAGCGATGCTAAAAAATTGGCCTCAAAGGGACTTTTCTTTTGTTGTCGGTGCTTTTATTCTTAAATTGCTATCCAATATTTGGTAAAAACCTGACTCAAAGACCTCATGAATGAGAATTCAAATGCATCGCATCGTCTGCTCTTTTCAGATATGCGCAGTTTGCTTGGAGGAGTTCAAACAGAAAGATGAGCTGGGAATTTGCCCGTGCAAACACGCCTTTCACAGGAAGTGAGTGCAACACGCTTGGTTCTACACACACACACACGCACATGCACACGCACACAATCGAAAGAAAGTGGTAATTATGTCCAACATAGTGGCATGGACAGCCAGCTAATCATCAGTTACAGTCAATAGTCCAGCAGCTAAAAGATTCTTGGCTGAGGTACGCTGAAGACTTCAGGGCTGGGTTCTATCTCAAGTTTGCGGTATGACACGCTTTCAGGCTCTTGTCTCACAATACCAAAACAAATCTTGTGCCAAGTAAAAGAAAACTCGCAGGCCCTGTCCTGCGCGTCTTTACCACACATTTTTTGTATTTCTTCAATGTAAAATATCTTTCTCAAAGTCGAAATGGTTCCTGATCAAAAACCGAACTTCGTCGCCTTTCGCACTCGGAGCTCCACGGTCGCGCTTTCAGACGGCACTTCTGTTGCACTGTCTTGCCGTGCCATATGTGTCAGCCCCGACTGCCCCTCTTTTGGGATTGGTTTCTCCAAAAATAGTCCTCGACTAGCAGTAAATAATTTACCAGCGCAGGACACGCAAGCTGCTCCAAACTCTCGTCCTTTTTCTGCTCGTGTTTTACAGTGTTAAATAGGTGTTCATGTCGAGAAGGTACATTACATTACGTCATTTGTTCCAAAGTGATTTAGAACTTATTCATACACAGATGCAGAGAGATGGTAGCAGTTAGGGGGGGAGGGGGGGGGGGGGGTCAGTGTCTTGCTCAAGGACACTTCAACATGCTTTCCAGGAGGAGCCGGGGATCGAACTGGCAACCTTCCGACTACCAGACGATCCTTTCTACCTCCTGAGGCATTGCCCACATATTCCATGTATTCCAAAAGTCTTGTTTAACATTTTATATCTTGTAAAATCACACAATATCATTCATAGTTTTTTAGATAGAACAATGATGATGTACTTGATCGACATTACTGTCAATGTTGTTTTTTATTCAGAGATTGACAAAACAAAACAAAGCCAAGGGATTTTTGCATGTACAAACACTGTCCTCCTAAAAGCAGAATATGAATTGAAATGAACAGAATCTAAATGTAAACCCAAGTGCGATCGGCTCAGTTTATTGTAAGCATTTGCGAATATAATACTTTGATATGAGTTTTACACCGCAAAGACGGTAGAATGAATGATAGAAATGTGATTTAAAACAAATCCCCTCGATGATGATAGCGATTCCAGTCATGTTTTAAACACTGTCATTTTTTTTGACTGACTCTGCAGGTGCCTCATCAAGTGGCTGGAGGTGAGGAAGGTGTGTCCGCTATGCAACATGCCGGTGTTGCAGCTGGCCCAGCAGGCCGGCGGCTTGGACCCCGGGGTGCCACTGCGGCAGCCGCTGCCCGGCGTGGAGAACCTGGTGTAGCCTCTGCGAACCCTCCCCACCGCTGGCACACCCAACACACACTCACTCACCTGTACAGGTACTTGGAGGACGGGCGGAAGAAAGTGGAGCCATGGTGCGAAGACTCTTTGAAAAATCCGCCGTTCCCCTTTCCCTTCTTACTCTGCGGATTCACAAACCAGTAATATTGTTACGGTGACATATGACATATACAGTCATCGTTTGAGTTTTTCTCTCTAACATGGACAGTGAAGAAATCTTCTTCCAGGCCAGGCCTTGGTCACCGACTGTTTCACAACCAAAGTACTTTGTTGGGGACGCCAGAAAACAAAACACAAAAGCCAAGAACTAAAAAAGACATCTAACTGTAAATTATTTTATTTTATTATTATTCTTATTTTATTATTATTTTTTTAACATGCACTTTATGACAACTGAACCTTAATTGCTTGTAGTGGAAGTATCAAGGTCATATTTTATTATCATGAATAATTATTATTTTGTGATATGTGCAGAGCCATGTTTGTTTTGCTTTAAATTCCTTGAATTTGTTTTGTTTTTTTGAAGGACAAATTTGATCTTAAAGGGACGACAATAATACTCAAGTCTGTAAATCAGGAGAGGCCTGGTTGCACACAGGGACAGACAGTACACGACAACATGTGTCACAAATGATGTCCAACTTAATGTGAATCTAGGTTTTATGATTAGAATGTGTCTTCATCCCAGAACTGACTATCTGGCTTGCCTCTTGACACAAACATAAGAAACCACAGCCCTAACACGAAGGTTACACATTTCATTCTTTTCCAGAGTTTTTTTGTTACAACGTGACTCGTGTGTCATTGTTTTTCCACGGCAACGGTTGACCTGCATCACGATGTGAACCACCTACAGTACAACAACGCTCGTGTTGCATGGTGCATCCAGTAGAAGGAAGTAACCCTTTATACTGTGATTAGATGGGGTAAAGAAAAAGTGGACAAATTCCCCTTTGATTAAAAGGAATGTATCGTCTCAACACCAGCCAACACCAGCTTTGGTATAGTCACATATGATCAACAACCACGACAACAAAAAGTTGAAACGGCGCGTCTTGTGTAATAAGTGACTGTTGACTCAGTATAGGAAGACACAATAACTAACCCTTTGCACTGTTTCGACCCTCCACACAGATTCAGTTCTGTAAATCATACCGTGACTACCTGCTCAGTAACAGCTCGAGTGGATGGGCAAATACGGCACATTGACTCCCCTCAGCATACCAACACATTTCACCGGTCTACCTTTGTTTGTTAAGGTACACACTACATGAACACACACACACACACACACACACACACACACACACACACACACACACACACACACACACACAGCCCGGGCCGCCTGACCCGGCAGTAGTCAGTGGGTTGGAACGAAGCAGCATTTTCATTCAAACACAAACGCATAGAACTGCATTTTGGCCTCCTATTTCTGGTGCTTTCCTCTCTGTCTGTCTATTGTGAAGTGGGTTTTTTTGTTCAACACTACACAGACCAGACTCCTCTCAACAACTTGTCCTCAATTTCCAACAGTATTGGGTCGAAGAAATTGTGTTTGTTTGAGCGTCTACGGGGACATCTGTGCCTCATTGGTGAATCACACTAACTTAAGAATGTGAAGGGTTAGTTCTGTGTTATAGGCCATTTTTTTTGGTCACCCATGATCTACTCCGGTCTATGACACCATATTCTCCAGCTCTGTTGCTTGAAGGCCAACCACTGTCATTGCTCAAATTGCATTGACGGCTGGAGGCATGGGACGTCTGTGGGTCCACGCCTGAAAGTCTGACTTGCACGCCTCTCTTCCGCTCACGCTGCTCGACAAAACGCTCCCACGACAATTTTATTTACGTAAACTCAAATAGCCGAACCTTCTCTTCTACTGCGGTGTTCCAGACCACTATGGCCAAAACATTCAGAAGAACAGCACAAAGTTAATTGTCAACCTTGAAACCCCAATTCTTCCATAATGAGTGTATTTTTGAGGTTGCAAGGGGTCGCAGTGAAATAGTGTTTGTTGCGCTTTGCCTTTGTATTAATCTCATTGTAAGCGGGAAAAAATCGAGTTTGTGGTCCATCAGAAGTTTGTTGTGGGGTGTGTTTGGTAAACTTTTGCTTCCTGGCCCTTCGCGAGACAGAAACTACGATGTGTCGTTTAGACAACTTGCCTAACAAGTGAAGAATCTAGGAACCGCAAAGCAGAGTTGAATCATCATGCTACAGTGTTCACTTGATGGCAGCTCTGTAGTCTTCTCTACAGATTTTACAAGACCGATTTTACGATCAACATAAGAGTATTAATGTTTTCCTCCTCGGTTGATAAATTTTGTCTTCGAATGTAAGTCCGATGGGTGAATGGAACCTGAAACGACTGAATGTGAAAACATGTCGTATGGCACAGTCAGCTTGTCATTGGATTATTGTTAAATGTTTGAGTGTAGGTAGGGGCTGTATTTCTACAGCCAACATAGAAGACGCTGGGTTTATCGCTCCTTCAAGGAAAGTACATGGCAGCTAGACACTAGCTGCCGTTTGAATGTGTGAACATTGTCTCTTATTGTACGCATCTTTATTTCTTCCTGTCAACCGTCCTAATCCCAGATCAAAGTTAAAGTGAAGGATCTTAGTGATTGACCTGCTTGTGGTGAGCATATCCAACAAAGAATGGAATGTGTTGATAATGAATATAGCAATGACAGGCTATTCACACTCTTAAGCACGATTGACGTGTCAGGAAGTTAAAATGAAACGTTGTGAATAGATATTGCACACAACAATGTGTGGTCGGTCTCAAATACTTCAGTAAAACTAACAGTGAAATTATAGAAAGTAGGATATTACTGACATTGATCATCGGACTTCTGTTTGATTGATAACTGCACATCTTACTATGGTGGAAGGAGAAAGGGAGACCATTTCAGCCTTTAAAACTCTTCACTGCTAACTTAACTTTCCCCCTTTTGTACGGTGTGTGTGCGTCTGAACCCTCTGGATCATCTAACTTCTCCAACTTTATACAATACAAATGTTTCCCTGTCTTCAGCCCCACCACCTGTTACAGCCCTTGTACCCCACCCTTTTTGGTAATACTAATTATGTTTGTGGGCCCTCACAGACATTGTTTGTAAAACTAAGAATTCTGCTGCAGAATATTTTTGGAGACTATTGCTGTACAGTATTTGTAAGTTCTATTTTTGTATATTTAATTGCTATTTTGGAGAATTGAAACATGAGATGCATTTTTTTCTTTTTGCTAATTTCGTGTCTTAATTTCAGAAACTGTTGCATGTACTGACTTGAACTGTAAATAAAATATCCATGTTTTGGAAGTAATTATGCATTTTCCTTGTTTGTAACGTGATGGTACTCCTAAGTTGTGATTCTAAAATCAGAATAACGATTGTATCAGAATCAGAATCAGAAATACTTTGATCATTTCTTCTGGAGAATTGGTTTAAATGTCTTATTCATATTTGTATTTGATCTTGTTTTAGTTGCACACAATTCCTATTTTTATGCATAATCCATCATGTTTATGGTGACATTGCAGTTCATACCTGGAAATCCCCAATTTACTTCGAATTTGTTATTTCTTTTTTTAAACGTGTGCTGTCAGCATGCTTGGCATTCAACACAGAGTATTTTTGCCATTGCATCTCAGACAGAGTTTGTCTGCAAGTGGAGTTCAACTTCTCAACCTGCAATGCTACTCTTTATTCATTCTTTAATCATCAAGAACTGCTCCAACAACTCTGTCCTGTGGACGACCTGTAGGACGACAAGATTGAGTTTGTTACACAGAACCACCATCAATCCCCCTCTTTGGAGAACCATCTTACCATGTTTTGGTCGATAAACAACTAATCACTACTCTAAGTGGGGGGGGGGGGGGGGTGTCATGTGTGAGACAAACATACATAGATCCAAAAAACATGTACAAGGAAAAACAAACATAGAAACGTCGGACGACAACATTTATTGAAAAAACAGAAGTAATTAAGTCCAGGAAAACTGGAACAGCAACTGGTCACGTGGCCTCTTCCTGTCATAGTTATGGCAGTAAATGAGGAAAGGAAGGAGAGGAATGCAACCAGGAGGGTGGTGTGTGTGTGTGTGTGTGTGTGTGTGTGTGTGTGTGTGTGTGTGTGTGTGTGTGTGTGTGTGTGTGTGTGTGTGTGTGTGTGTGTGTGTGTGTGTGTGTGTGTGTGTGTGTGTGTGTGTGTGTGTGTGTGTGTGTCCACCGGTGAGTATACGGGACTTTTCCCAATTGGTTCTGGTGTATAAAGTTGGTGTTGTATCATAGTGCCTCCAAGCAGCGGAAAAGGCCCCGGAGCCAAGGAACAGAGGATGGCAAACGGCCCCCCACCCACAGTCTGGCCCCCCAGCATTAAGCGCCCCGCGCGCCAGAGAGCCAATACCAATGCAACCAGGTGCAACGATGGAAGCCCGCCCCCTACTGAAGAAGACATGGCACACACTGGGGCTCGCCAAATGTTTTCTGGGGGTCGACAGATCATTTTCTGAACATGCACAAGAAAAGATATACTGTATATCTATTTTGTTAAATACATTTTTCTCAAAATAAAAATACATTTTCAGAAATAACTCAGGTAAATTATTCTGTAGATGCACAATGGAGATTTTTTTTTCAGGCTGCATGTTCCATAAGAGAGGCCCAGAGAAAGGAACGGCGCGCCTCTGTGTCTGTACGGCTGCACGGAGCGTCCCTGTAACTATAGCAACTCACGCCCGTACACACTAATGCGCAGGCGCACGCACACGCGCACTGTTGCAGCACAATCTCATAGAAATACATTGTATATGCGCAATACAACCCACTAACAGTTTTACTATTGTTATATATTATTTCAATACATATTATATCAATATAGGCCCAAAAGAAAAAGGGAACACAGACAATCACCATGAATGAATGAAGTTAAATCATGTCATACATTTTGCATGTAATCAGTTATTCCTGTTTTTATAATGCTTTTTCTTTATATATATATATATATATATATATATATATATATATATATATTTATTTATTTATTTATTGTTCAATTATTTAAGACTATGCTAACTTCTGTTTATATTATACTCCTACAGAGTCCTACAGAATCATAATAGCTGCTAATTCTGCTATAATTACATGTTTTGAATATCATATGTCATATCATGTATTTATTATGTTCTAAACATGTATATATGTACATGTATATATATATATGTATATATTAATCTCAAAAACCATTGCGACACAAATTATAATTTTTTCAGCACGAACGCAGCACGAATGGCAATGTTATTGAAATTCTAATCACTTGGGGTGCCAACTACACAGAGGTTTGTACGCGTACTTAACTATGCTGCTGTTATGCTGTTGTCATCATCGGAAAACTTTTTCCAAAAAGTTTGAGAACCCCTGGTTTCGACTTCTGCAACACTCTTCTGCCCGGACAATCCCTCTGACCTACCAGACCTCTGTAGCGCAGAAGTCATCTCTTTCTTTCTTTCGCTTCAAGAAATTGAAGTGGTTACTATGAGGCCATATTTCATCACACATGAATGCAATTGTGGTCTTTTGATTCAGAAGAACTCAGCTTTGTAGCCATCCAATTTTTATAATTCTATGACTGTTTAGGTAGCACCGTGTGCAAAATTGGTTAAAATAAAAAGTCAGTTTCCTCCACCTAATGTCAGTAAAGACCCCTTTCTTTTTTAATTCCCTAGGTCCACTAATGCCACTTATTCTGAGAATGTCTTGCCGGCTGTGACTGCACGCTCTCACGTTTATATTTTTACCCTGCAAGACGCAGAATGTATCACTTAAATCAGTCAGCTTTTGAGACGCTGGAAGGTGTGTTGCCCTAATTGCACAGGGGCTAGGCCTCCCTCTGCAGCCTCGCATTGAGCTCACACAGTTATCCTGCAGCCCACAAGGATACACATAGGATTTATCTTCTTGGCTGAAGGTCGATAAGAAAAAAGGAAATATCCCTCCGAGCGATTAAG
This sequence comes from Zeus faber, assembly GCF_960531495.2. NCBI lineage: Eukaryota > Metazoa > Chordata > Actinopteri > Zeiformes > Zeidae > Zeus > Zeus faber. The sequence continues at coordinate 19,965,073 of NC_137191.1, forward strand.
CAATTTGTCTCTTTAGGAGTGACTAAGTTAAAAGATTTGTTCTCTTTTCAAACTTATTTTTCGTTCAGTCAGTAAGCTGGTATATAACGAGAATCAGAAGAGTCGGTTTGGATCATTTCATTCTGTCAAAATGATTTACGTAGAATGCTAAGTGTAAAAAGACCACTTTCAATATTAATTATAAAAATTATGTTTATGCCAAATGCATTCACACAATTTTAGACATTAATTCCTCACAAATGATTTTCTGTTAGTAAAATTCACCTACTCACATTTTTCGTACGAGAGTCGAGTCTCAGTGAACGCCTGTTTCTTCAGTTACCAAGACACAACCAAACTCTTTGGGCGACTTCTGAGTAATTTAAAAGAGTTGTGTGTCTTGCATCACTAGAATGAGCGCCTCTTTTGCCGGAGTTCTGAATTGTTAACAGCGCTTATAGTGTCATGAATTGTGCATCAATTGCACCTGCTATCTGCTCCGTATCGATGTCCTATTCACAAAAGATAGTTAAAAGAACATATTTAATATATTTAATGATATGAACATGCCCATGCTGCCGATTGCAATTTGCCCTTGTTTTGTGTCTGATTGCGGATCCACGGAGATGCAATTCAAACACACTATACTTTTAGATTAAAATTTGCTTAGTATTTTTAAGTTTATGTGAGGTGACTAAAACATTTTTAAATAGTGTGAGTAAATCTATGATAAAATGTACTCGTTCCACACAGTTCATTTATATAATTAATAAAATGTGTATATATTTTCATTTTTTACTTAAGCAATTCTAGTTTTCACCGTAAGTTAATATTACAATGTAGAAATGATGACAGTTAAATTAAATGTATTTTGCCTGGCCACAAAGTTTGTTTTTTCAGTGCGGGCCGAACGCCGCTGCCTTTCGGGTGCAGCGGCCCTCTGTGGAGCTGTCCATGGTCCTATAAGGTTCAATGCTATCTGAAGAAAAACCTTTAATTATCACACAACACACCACACTACAACACATGCACACACACACGCACATGCTTTGGATGGTGGCCGGTGAAATGAGGTCTCTGCGTTTAACCCATCCTGGCTTGTCCTTCCTCCGGGGGGGCAGCCAGGAGCAGTGGGCAGCATTCGTGGACACGCCCGGGGACGAGTTTCCATCGCTGGTCAGACGATGATGTGTTTATATATTTGGTGGGGGTCTTTACTGACGTTAGGTGGAGGAAACTGACTTTTTATTTTAACCAATTTTGCACATGGTGCTACCTAAACAGTCATAGAATTGTAAAAATTGGGTATGGCTACAAAGCTGAGTCTCTTCTGAATCAAAAGACCACAATTGCATTCATGTGTGATGAAATATGGAATCCATAGTCATAGTAACCACTTCAATGTGATGACAGCATTTTTAGAAAATTGACCTTGCTGTATATAATAACCAATTGTGACCTCTAGGACAACCTCATGAAACTCAAAATCAAGACTCACCTGCGCACCAGCTGGCGAGTGGCGAGACGCTTCTCTGGTTTGGAGGAGCTGAGGGAGGTGCTGGAGTGACTGGCAACCCAGCGAGAAGGGTGGAGGCTCTCCAATGTGGTCCCCACAGAGCGGACCCCACACTCCAAACATGTGGGGTCCCCAACATGGTCCCCCATGTGGGGAAAAAGTCAATAACTTGTGATTTTGACTTTGGATTCGAAATCGGATATGAAATTTTCGTATAATACACGGATGATATAAGGTCTATTTACGCACCAACATCTCTAACTTAATCCCACCCCTAGACGGCTGCCACAAGATGAGCAATGTTATTCACTTCACCTGTCAGTGGTTTAAATGTTGTGGCTGTATAGCGACTATTGCTGCTTTTCATAATTGTAAAAAGTATAACCATATATTTTCTAAAAACATATTTAGTGATATACTGTATATTGTGGGGTGTTCCTGGTATGCAGTGGTTAGGACCTACTGTTGTGGAAATTCCAGCCACTCAGGTGGTGGTCGATGCGTGGGGTGAGATGGTTCACATTAAACAGAAAATACAACAATTGTCACTGAGTCTAAGTTTATTGCATAGGAGATTAATCAGCGAGGAGCACTTCACAAGTCACACAGAATAGTAAAGAGCAATCTCCCCCGAACCAGCCAGCTTGGGGGGGGGGTTATCATGTAGGTCACATAGACTGTTACTTTGAGGGTGTCACAACGGCAGTTGCTGGGGGTGTAGTCATATGCATAGGTCACAAAGGCTGTTGCAATTGGTTCAGCTGTTTCAACATGTTTCATCATCTCGGCTTCAGTTTTCCATTACATTTCCCCCCTTTGATTAATCTTTTAATCAACACATATAAATGAAAAATAACATTCACGCTGTTAGTCAACACATATCATTGAAAAAAAGCTGTTCACACAGCTGGCACTTTTCCTTCCGGCATGGGCCTGTTGTCGTCCGAGTGGTTGTCAGCATAGGAAGGGATACGTTCGAGTGGTATGGCAGTGAATTGGCCTTGGCGGACAATTTGATCCTCCAGGGTCCGGCTAATGAGGTTAGGTAACACAGCAATAATACAACAAAACATTAACCCAGGAACTGTGAGAATGGCATCAAAAATATCATAGTATCGTATCTGGCTAACATCACTTCGTAACTACCCAACAGATCCTCCAACCACCCAGTCCATTCAAACTGCCCATGTCCTGCATTGTCCTTAATCTCGATGGCCAGGGCTTCCAGCTTGTCGAGGGCCTTGGTGAACTCCCCATCCACCGGAGACATGTGGTTGGGGATCATGCTAAAGCAGGAGTCTCCGAACATGTGGCAACCGCCACCCTTCTCGGTCAGGAGCATGTCCAGGGCCAAAGGGTTCTGCTAGATCATCATTGTGGTGGCGTGCAGCTGTTACCTCGGCATGGTGAAGACGTTGCGGCTGTAGCTGGCCATCCGTCGTTGGTTGTTATACACATACTTGATCCTGTCCACATTTTTATGAATTGTACACCACCAACAGATGGTGGACTCCAATCCTTGATTCATTTGGTTCTGTGCCTAGAACTCATTAGGCACGCCTCTGCGTATGCCTATGGCGTCTATGTAAGTTGGGTTGTGGGTGGCATCTTCCGTAGAGTGTTGGTGATGGCTGGTGGCTGGGCTGGATCCCACCAGTGGTATTGGAAGCATGGCCAGTGGGGCAACGAGAGCCACTAAGACACGTATTCCCTTCCAGCCATTGGGCAGGATGCTTCTCAGACGGCCGCCACAGGCGAAGAACAGGTCCACTATCCATTGGTCTTGCTGCCTCCAGGCGGAGGATGATCTCTGTTATCCAGGGGGCTGCTAACCCACTTTTTAACTTCCCAGACCATTACACAGTTTCCAGTGAAGTTCCCCATGTTCTTTGTTCCTTCTGCTTTATAGAAACATTCATATGTGCCGTTAATGTTGAAGAACTGGGGCTATGGCGGCATCTGGTAGGTTCTGGGCAGCACATAAATGCTGAAATTTCCACTGCTCTGTCTTGCTTGTGTTTAGTTGAATCGGGAGTTGGCTGAATAAGACAGGCACGCGGCTCCACTGCCGACTCCTGATGTGGGACTCCAGGATGTGTGTAGCCGTAGCAGTGGGGCCAGCACGGCCATAGTTGGTGAGCACGCTGCTTGCGCTGTTGATTGGTCTGTCCTGCCCACATAGTCGTACCATTCGTTTTCCCCTTCTACATGTTGTTCTTCTGATTTGATGGCAGGAGCCATCGGTGTTGCAGGGGTTGGCAGGTTTGCACCCACGGTAATCCTGTGGAGGGGTTAGTGTGGCTGCGCATAGCGGTTAGTACTAATGGTAGACGCATCACCCAGTCCATGCCAGTGTCCTCCATTGCCTTCGTCAGTTTGTTTTTGGTTTTTTTAACGTACTGTTACTGCATTCTACCGTTCCTCCACTCTGGGGGTGGTAAGTGCAGTGTGTTTTGAGATTTACATGTAGGTAGGCCGCTAATTGTTTGAGGGCCTGATTTACGAAATGTTGGCTATTATCTGAGGACATTTTCCGGGAAATCCCCCACCTGTGAATGATCTCCGTAACCAGTGCTTTAGCTACTGCTGCCACATCAGCCTTGGCCATCGGGAATACTTCTATCCATCTTAAAAATACGTCAATCACTACTAGGCAATGTTGTGTACCTCAGCATGGGTTGAGTCGAAGTTGGGTCGGCAAAGCGATGGTTCCAGGAGAGCCTTGAGCTGTTCTTAGTTTAGTATTGGGTTACCGTCTGATTTCAAAAAGCCCCTTAACCTACAGAGGGCACCAAAGTTGTGAACAACCCCTAAAGCATATCGGCTGTCGGTGTGGACAGTAAGAGAATCTCCTGCTGCCATGGTACAGGCTTGTGTCAGGGCATACAGTTTTTTCTGTTGGGTAGAGAAGTGAGGTGGGATTTGGTTTGATTCTACTAGCCCGTTATCATAGACTATTGCATAGCCTACATTCACTTTCCCTGTGTCTGGGTTTTTGGGAGGCCGAGCCATCCACATACCAAATATGATCACTGTTGGGGAGGGGTGTTTCCAGTAAGTCCGGTCGGGGCGGTGTCTGTTCTGATATATCATTAAGAGTAATAAGCCGCCGCCTTAATTTGTCCCCATGGGGTTGAATAAGGACCGCTGACATAAATCTCTCCTTATCCTCAGTCATAGTGTACGGTTGGTCTGGGTTTGGTAAACCCAATGTCGGCCCCATGCTGAGGGCCCTTTTCAGGTTCTTTTTTGGTCAGTAAAAGACATAAGCTGCTTCTTTCTGCGGGGGGGTATTTTTAGAATCGCCTCTCCCCTCTCTGGGCCTATTTCCTTCCCTTTTTCTGAGAGGGAACGTGACCTATATATGTCACTTCTGAACAGGCTGTGGCGGACAAAGGGGCATGGTCAATCACCGGATGCAGATGACAGCACGGTTCCCTGACTCCGGGGAACCGTGCTGTCACCTGCAGCCGGTGCTTGACAATTTGACCCTGGTGAGGTCAGCATTGACAGTTCTAATGGCTTGCGGGAAAAAACTCAGTCTCAGTCTCTCTGTTCTCGCTGTGTGACTGCGGAGGCGCTTGCCTGACCGCAGCAGCTGAAACAGTCCATTGTTGGGGTGATGAGGATCCTTCATGATCCAACGGGCTCTGCTACTACACCTCCTGGTGTATAGCTCCTGCAAGGGGGGGAGGGTAGTTCCAGTGGTACGTTCAGCTGAACGCACCACCCTCTGCAGGGCCCGCCTGTCCTGGGCAGTACAGTTCCCAAACCAGGCAGTGATGTTGCCTGTCAGGATGCTCTCCACTGCTCCAGAATAGAAGGACCTGAGGATCCTCACCGAGACCCGGAATTTCCTCAGCTGCCTGAGGTGGTAGAGACGCTGCCTCGCCTTTCTCACCAGAGTGTCTGTGTGTACAGTCCATGTTAAGTCCTCTGTGATGTGGACTCCCAGATATCTGAAGCTGCTCACCCTATCGACAGAAGTCCCATTAATCCACAAGGGCGCGTGCGTCCTCGATTGTGATCCACGCCTAAAGTCCACAATCAGCTCCTTGGTTTTGCTGACGTTCAGGTGTAGGCTGTTGTCCTGGCACCAGAGTGACAGGTCAGCCACCTCCTCGCGGTAGGCCTTCTCATCGCAGTCGGTGATCAGGCCCACGACCACGGTGTCGTCAGCAAACTTGATGATGGTGTTGGAGCTGGACCTGGCCACACAGTCATGTGTGTACAGGGAGTACAGTAGGGGGCTAAGGACGCAGCCCTGGGGGGATCCTGTATTCAGGGTGAGGGAGCTTGACATGTACTTCCCCACCTTGACCACCTGGGGGCGGCCTGTGAGGAAGTCCAGGATCCAGGTGCACAGCGGACCATTCAATCCGAGCTCCATCAGCTTGACAGCCAGTCTGGTGGGGACTATGGTGTTGAAAGCTGAACTATAATCGATGAACAGCATTCTCACATAGGCCCCCTTCTGGCCATCCAGATGCGTGAGCGTGGTGATGAATCCTGTTTTATGTTACATTAACATAACTGTAGTGATCACGGCTAGGAGGGACCCAAATGCACGACACAGAGACGGTAGGCAGACAAAGCAAACAAAGGAGGTTTATTTGGAGACACAGTGAAGACAACAGGAGGGGTCTGGTCAGGGTGGAAAGGGTCAGAGCTGGCGGGACTATCAGACCAGGTGGAGCCGGACAGGACAGGACTCGTGAGGACTGGGAAGGAGGGATCAAGGTTTTGTGTGGAGAGACGGAGAATGGGGCTGGATGAAGCAGGACGGAAAGACTTGAACGAGGAGAGGAGACAGGCAGGTTAGGACAAGGATGAGATACTTGGTTATATATTCTTGGAACTACAGACAAGGAAGGAGCCAGGAGAGATACAAACTTAGCTCAACTGTTTACTGACGATCTGGCGATTAGTGACTGGAGACCCAGAGAATGAATACAGCGGTTGATGATGAGGAAGAGCCTCAGGCATGTGTGTGGAATGTGCCGGAGGGAGGCGCAGCAGATGAGGAGAGAGCGGCCTCTAGTGGCGCTTGGAGCCCGTGGGCTTGACAATAACACCAGGTGCGTGCGTGTCGTTTATGTGAGGAAGAGACGGAACCAGGATGCACTATGGGGAGAAGGCAAGCCGGCGGAGGCAGTGTGATGCTCTGGGTAATGTTCTGCTGGGAAACCTTGTTGCAGAGCAATTACACCCCTTCATGGCAACAGGCATTGGCCTCTTTCAGCAGGATAATGCACCCTGCCACACTGCAAAAATTGTTCAGGAATGGCTTGAGGAACATAAAGAGTTCAAGGTGTTGTCTTGGCCTCCAAATTCCCCAGATCTCAATCAGATCGAGCATCTGTGGGATATGCTGGAACAACAAGCCTGATCCATAGGGGCCCCACCTCACAATTTACAGGATCTGCTGCTAACGTCTTAGTGCCAGACAGGGCACCTTCAGTGGTCCTGTGGAGTCCATGCCTTGATGTATCAGAGCTGTTTTGGCGGCACAAGGGGGACTTACACAATATTAGGCAGTTGCTTTTAATGTTGTGGCTTATGGTTGTATGTTGCAATTAATATGAGGCTAATTATGTTTTCCCTATATAGAATATATAGTTCCTTTGGGTAAGGTGTTCCCACACAACATGTCTTTGACGCAGCAAATCCCACTGTCAAACATTAAACAAAACTTTTCTGACAGCTAATTGGACCAAAAACAGTTTCAGAGCATGTTAGATATGCAGCTGGTTACTATGGTGATCGACCTTGAAAACAAGTTATCCACTCTCATAAAGCATAAGTTAGATCAAGCTAAGTTTCAAGTTGGTGAGCACACAACTAAATGCTGCTTTGTGAGATACAGTATACCCCTGCTCATGTTATGCATCTAAAATAATACAGCATGTGCATTTGCCAGTTAATCTTTGTGCTTTATATCCATTTAAACTTTTAGTGTTCCGTGGGATAAAGAAGACATTGAATTGAAGTATAAATTGAATAATTATTTCAAGTTCATTTAATTTAGAAAAATGCTTACAAATAGTTATCCCGAAGAATTCAAACAGAAAAATAGCGTTAGGATTGGAAGGATAAAAAAGTATATAGTTTAATGGTTTTAAGATTGATCCTCAAGATTGACCTTATGTATTATCATCATTTCTCAGGGTCATCATCATCAATTATGCTTTGTTCTTTGACATTATTGAAATACAGAAGTGCTGGTTGACTACATACAATTTTCCTTTCTTATATAATACTTTTTTTTTTTTTAAGTTATGCTATGGTATGGATGGTATGATATCATACTGATATCAACATTAGCACAGAGGTAATGTTTTTTTACACCATTTATTTTTAAAGCTAGTATACGGACTGAATCAAACTCAACTTAATGAATTGAAGCCAAATTGGGCGATCCTTCACAACATCCAGCCCTAACAATTAATTATAGTTAGCCTGTGTCAAAGACTCTTCACAACATTCAAAACAAACACTAGCTGGTTTGACAATGGAGAGAATCAGCACATGGATGTCCCAATATAAAAGAATGCTTGTTTGGGAGTTCCTACCCACATATCCAGGTTTAGGGAGGGAGAATGAGTCATTCAGGTAGTGGAGCGTCGACATGGCAAGTATTTTATTCATGCATGTTACAGAAAGTCTCGCTGGCACAACAGAAAGGTAAACTTAGAAATGATTAACAGCGTTTGTATGTTATGCTCGTGTTCCGGACCAATCAGTTATAAAGAGGCTGATTGGCAGACACGGAAAAGCTCCGCCGCCACGGCCAAGCCAGCTCCATCCCCTGTAGACGGCTTAACCACGCCCCATTCGTCTGCCACATACGCCCACCAACCGTCTTAGGCTGCTGAGGTCTTAGGCTGCTTGTCTTAGGCTGCTGAGGTGCTGATGTACAGCACCGGTCTGTCAATGCCCCCCACCTGCTGAGACAACACTGCTCCCAGCCCTCTGTCCAACGCGTCAGTCTGCAAGCAGAAAGGGAGAGAAAAGTTAGGCATACCCAGTACTGGCTTCCCACAGAGAGCTGATTTCACCTTCTCAAACACCTGCTGGCACACCTCCGTCCACTGGACCGGATCTGGCGCACCCTTTTAAGTTAAATCAGACAAAGGGCTGGTCAGTGCCAAAAAGTAATCTACAAACCTTCTGTAGTAACCCGCCAGCCCTAATAACCAGTTTACCTTTTTCTTGGTCCCGGGTCTCAGACTGTTCGCAACTGCCACAGTTTTATCTATACTGGGTCGGACCAGTCCCCCACCCAAGTGGTAGCCCAGATACCGTACCTCCCTCCGCTAACGGCATACACTGCCGTTGACGGCAGTGTATGCCGCGTGTGGACGCAGAACCTAGCGTCACAAATTGTCCCAACCCCTGCGGAGTGGAGAAAGCCCTTTTCCCTTAGACTCTGGCAACAAGGGAATCTGCCAGTAGCTCTTAGTTAAATCCAGTGTCATTAAAAACCGAGCCGCGCCTAACCGGTCAAGGACCTCGTCAATGGCGCATAGGATATGCATTGAACTTCAACACAGCACTCACCTTCCGGTAGTCTACACAGCAGCGGACCAACCCCTCTGGCTTACCTACCAGCACGATGGGACTAGACCAGTCGCTTGTAGACTCCTCTATCACCCCCATGTCCAGCATGGCCTTCAATTCTGCCTCCACGACTTTGTGTTTATGTTTGGGCAGGCGAGACTGCCGAGAGCTTGCTTTCACGCCTGGGGTTGTCTCTACAAGGTGGTGTATGAGGGACGTGTGGCCCAGCAGGGGGGACAAGACGTCACAAAACTGGCATTGTAACATGGCCAGATCCATGTTCTGGCCCGGCGAGAGATGGTTACTGGAAAGGGCCGAGGTGGAATTGGTCGTTTTTGGAACTTCAGGCCCCAACTTATCCCCCTCGATCACCGTGGTGGCCAGAGACAGGGATGCTGCCTCCTTCCACTGCTTCAGGAGGTTCAGGTGGTAGATCTGTGTCGCCCCGCCCCTGTCTGACTGGCGACCTCATAATCTACATCCCCAACATGGTGTGTGACCAGAAAGAGCCCTTGCCACTTGACGAGTCATTTCGAGCAGGACATAGGGAGCAACACTCCCTGTCTCCCGGTGCATATTGTCTGAGTGTACCCTTCTGTCATATAAGCGACGCTGCTATTCCTGGGCCTGGAGCAAATTCTCCCGTGACTGCTGTCCCAGCACATGTAGCTTTGATCTCAGGTCCATAACGTTCTGTATCCAGTTCTTACTGGTGCTAGGACCCTCCTCCCAGTTTTCTTTAATTAGGTCTAGCATGCAGGGGCCTCCTGCTAAAAAGGAGCACAAAGGAGAGATTCGCTCAAAGGAGAGAATCCCGCGGAAGACTGGGGAACCTCCTGCACCGCAAACGATAGGGAGTCCAACTACCTGTCCCAATTACGGCTATCGTTGTGAATGAACTTCAAATCATGTCTTTCAGCGTTTTATTAAAGCGCTCCACAAGACCGTCGGTCTAAGGATAGTAAACGCTGGTCTGAATTGAGTAGACGCTCAATAACTCGTTAAGTTCCTGAAGTGTACGTGACTTAAAGGAAGTGCCCTGGTTGGTCAGGATTTCCATTGGAATCCCAACTTGGGAGATGACCTAAAACAGTGCCTGCCCCACACTTTTGGCCATAATACTGTGCAGGGACATTGCTTCGGGGTACCGGGTTGCATAATCCACTAGGACTAACACAAAACGATGTCTAAAAGCACTGCGGTCTACTGGTCCGATGAGGTGCATACCGAGACTTTCGAACCACGCCTCGACTGGGGGAAGGGGCCTCAACTACATAGTTGCGGACGATTGACTAATTGGCAGGCGGGACAAAGGGACTTGGATCTACAGACTAGGAAGGAGCCAGGAGAGATACAAACTTGGGTAAGTTAGCTGACGATCTGGTGATTAGTGACTGGAGAGCCAGAGAATAAATACAGCGGTTCTCTCGGTCGTCCTCAGACGAGCTTCCATCGGAGTCTCCAATCCTTCCGGTTCCTTCAATCAATCCTTCTTTAAGATGTCCACATACGTTAGCGCTGAACGTCCTCGCGATCGATGCCCGTGTGTTGGTTCCCATAGGACCAGCCTGCCGGCCAGGAGCTCCCGATGTCTGTGGCAGTGGTCGGCCAGCCTCATCCTCCTAGATGCTACCTTCTTGCTGAGCCTTGGCAGTTGCCCATACAGGTCCTTGTTGGTAATGTGGATGTTCTGGTCCACATTCAGAACAGCTCGTAGCATTCTGGTGTAGCACCCATCCAGGGACATCTGCAGGGTGGGCGGTTGATGATGAGGAAGAGCCTCCTCATCTGCCCAAATGCCCAGCCAATAGAAGCAGGCCATTATCCGCTGCAGAGTATTATCGTGTCCAAGGTCCCTTGCCATTGGGTTAAAGTGAGCCGCCTCGAAGAGCGTTTCCCGACGTCTTTTCGGCACCAACTGGGTTATTTCCTCTACTAACTGAGTGTCACAGCTCACTCGATACAACCTATCGCTAATGAGCAAAAATATGGGTGAGTGAGCGTGGTGTCTGGACGCATCATCCCTCGACTGCTTCAGTGGAAAATCATCCGTGGAACCATCCTGACCCTAAGCAACCACTATCAACCCCTCAGCATCACCGTGCACTGCGCAACACTCACATCTCCCTACCGACAATGAGCTCACTCCCTAGCCTGCTTCTTTAACATGTAAAACCCTGGCCAACCCATACCAAAAATCAGGGAGTGCGACAGGCGGGAGATAACCGCAGCCTTCACCTTATGCTTTTATCCTTGGTAACGAGTTTCAAACCGCACAACCGGATACGTCTGAATATCCCGATGCACACATCGAATCTCCACCCATGATGTCTCCAACAAAGCCCCGGGTCAAACCAGGTGTTGCTCGACCATCGTCTGAGAACAGCCAGAGTCCAGCAAAGCCTGATGTCTACCCCCTTGTACTCTCACTGATACCTTGTAGGTCCCTCCCGAACCGGGGGAGGAGCCCAGCGGACCAGCGACCCAAACCACCTGTCCGACCTCCATCAAGGGGTCGTCCTACTAAACGTGGTCAGGTCGTCTGCAGTGCCAGCACCCCCGCCCAGGCGTTTGAGCAGCTGTCTGTGGGTCTTTAGTGGAGCCACCCTCGGAGGTAATGGGGGACAGAGAGGGGACAGCACGGGAAGTGGAGACAGTGTTCCACGGCACCAATGAGTGAGGCGGAGCCCTGACCGGCCCCCTCCAGGTCGTTGGGCAGGGCCAGGGTCCTGGCAACTCCTGTGAGGGTCCTGGGGGTGGACGCAGCGGGCCTCTGGAGCTCCTCCCACAGAGCACCGGTATGGGCTGGGAGGCCAATCCCAGCCAGTCCTGGGGTGGACGCAGTGGTTGCCCAGAGCTCCTATCCCGGGGTGCCGGGACAAGCAGGGGACCCGGCCAATCCCGCATGGGTCCTGGGGGCGGTACTCAAGGGCATCCTCCTCCGGGGTGGTGCGACAGGCTGAGGGCGAGGTGAAGCCCACGTTGGTCCTGGGGCCGGACTCGGGGCTGGTCCTCCAGCTGGCACCCGGTTGGTGGCCGTGGGCCAGTTACGCGTCGTGTGCTCCCGCCCCTCCTCGTCCTGATGGCACTCATATCTCCCAGAGACAGCGATGGTGCGGTGGCGGCGCCTCCGGGTGCCTGGTCGCGGCAGGTCCGCTCCGTCTCTCCGGGTACACACACTGACGAGGAGGCGCTCTACCTGGCGGCGGAGGAAGTCCCGCTCATCCTCCGGGTCTGCGAGGTGCTCCCGCAGCCAGCGGATCGACTCCTGGGCGCCTTTCCTCTGGCACCCTGTCCCTCCTGGATACTGTTGACTATGCCACTTGTGGGAGTTCCTACCAGCATGTAGTGGTTTAGGGAGGGAGATGGAGTCATTCGGGTACCGGAGCGCCGACATGGCAAGGATGGGAGGATAGGTTGGGAGGATAACAATAGAGGTGTGATTCACCTAAACAAAGGCAGGGCGGGGGAGGGGTTTATAGCTGTCCCGTAGTTGTTTATAACAATCTTCAAGGGCTGATCATCACAGGTAGGAAAGTTATGCTGGTGATATTTAGTCAAGACTCTCCTCATATTAGCCCTATTGAAGTTGTCAACAACAATAGGAGTTGCCTCGGGGTGTACATTCTGTAATCCATTAATTACTCCGTAAAGGTCCTCCAATGCACACATTTCGTCTGCTTGCGGGAGTATGTAGACTGCTGTGATTATAGCAGAACTGAATTCCCGAGGCAGGTAGAAGGGACAGATTTTTAAAGTTAAGAGCTCCAGGTCTTGTGAACAGTGTGTTTTGCAAGTACTGCTACATTCGAACCCCAGCGAGAGTTTACCGTAATGCAGACTCCACCGCCTCTGCATTTACCTGACTCCGTGGTTCTGTCCTGCCAGAATATGGAAAATTCAGTTGGTAACAGCTGAGTCAGGCACCCTAGGGTCCAGCCAGGTCTCAGTAAACGCCAGTACATAGCAGTTTGCAATGTCCCACTGAAAGTTAATCCATGCATGTTGTTCATCTATTTTATTGTGCAGGGATTGAACATTTGCCAGTAAAATACTTGGTACAGGCTGAATGCAGTATCTCGTCTGAGATCTGCATAGGAAACCTGCATGTTTGCCTCTTTTCTTTCCCCTTCGTTGCTGAGTTAGTAAACACAACAGCGGCAGGATAAAGGAATCGCAGCACGTACTCTGGTAACTTGCAAAAAAGTTTGTGTCTAGTGACAAACTAATTTTCAAAAGTTCTTGTCTATCATACTGTATGAGCGACAGTGCAGTAAAACAAATATAAAAAAACAATACTAATAATAATAAAAAAAATAAGTGTGAGTTCAATGCAGAGCCATTGTCAGTGCAACCTTCCTAGGGTGCACTGGAACCGGAAACCGGAAGTGGTACTGATTTAGAAAACCTCACCCTCAGGCTGGGCACCCCACAGCCTGAGGGCATCCTTGTTACTAAGAAATTAAACAAAAGCCAATGTTTAGTGTCATTGTTTGAAAGCACAATCATATTGTATTGCAAAACATGTTTTTTAATGGTTGCAGAATACATTTCACCTGTCCACTGAAGGGTTCATTTCAGGTTCCACAATTTTTTACTGAGAGAGGAGCTTTGATTGGTAGAGTGCCGATGATTTATGCAACAATGCTACTTTTGCATCTATTGTAGCTTAGGATATTTAAAACGATTCATGATCGTTAAATTCAAATATGGTCATTCAATTAATCTCATCAATGGGTGTCTTTGGATTTATCATCAGACACTCTCAACCAATGACTGCCTCCATGGTATTCTTAAGTGCAGAAGTAGTGATGTGTCTGTGGGTTTTCGTATATGTTCCTGCATGAGTCTTCATCTTTTGTGTGTGTGTGTGTGTGTGTGTGTGTGTGTGTGTGTGTGTGGGATGTGTCCACCGGTGAGTGTTCTCCACTTGTCCCAAGTGGGCGCCAGGCTCCAACCACAGGCCCGGGGCCAGGTCAGGCGCCGACAGACCGACATCCTACCCGAACAGCCCACCCTGCAGGCCAGCCGGCGGGGCCCCCACGCCCACCGGCGCCGCTCGCAAGGGCAAGGCCCGCCCTGCCACAGCCGACCGGACACCCCATCCAGCCGCAAGCCCCGAGCGCCCATCCACGTGACCCAGAGGCTTGCACCTGGATGTCAGCCTCCACCTGGCCAACCACACCCCCACACCAACCCACCAGTAAAACCCCAGTGCTCAATGTGTGCTGTTGGCAATTGCAGTAAAAAATTGCAGGGTGTGGGGGTGCGAATGACTCGGGAATGACTCGGGTCAACCTGCTTGGAGGACTCCTCCAAGCAGGTTGACCCGAGTCATTCGCACCCCTCCTGCCTTGCAAACCCTGGTCTGGTGGAGTATTGTTTGGAGTAAGATTTGTGAAGAGTGTATGTGTTCTAAGCTAATATGAGTGGTATTAAAATTTCGGGATGGAAGAGAAGCACGTCAGGGCAGGAGCCTGACGGGCAAGATCGTAGCCCCCCCAACCCAGGTCCACCCAGAGTCTTCATCTTTTCTTTTCTTGTCTTCCAACAGCAAAGGCATTATCTGTTGAAAAATGCTTCAAGGCTACCAGACTATGTCTACCAAGATTTTCTAAAATGGTCGATTAGGACAATTAGCGCCAGTCCTATGTTAAGACATAGTTGCCAGATTACACAAGACCCACCGGATGCAGTTGAGGACAAATCTCCAGTGTAACTTTTTTTTTAAAGTACAGCTACCTAAAAGATATATTTAAATCTTTGCAGCATCTCAATCTTTTTCTTTTGCTTTTCTTTTTTTTCCAGACACAACATATCACTCAATTAAGGTGTACTGTATGCACCCGTAATTGGAGAATTTGGTGATATGGTGATATCTATTACTCAAAACTTCCCCCCAAGCCATTACAAACATTTTTGTCTCATTACTGTACATTCAATGATGAATCCAATATGGCCCCAAAATCCAATATGGCTCCCAAAGCATCACTCAATTGAGGTTTATGCATCCATACATGGAAAGGTTTATGATATGGGGAATTGTTTTTTTTTAATTTTAATATAGTTTCATTGTTTAATTATATAATCCTGTGATTGTGGTGAAAACAATTGGTGAAATACACTTTCTAGCCGAAGAATTTAAGCAAGACAAGTCTTGCATCTTGTCGCGGTGTTTACCAGCTGTGCGCCATCTCTGGATCTCTGAGAGTCTCAAATCACTTGTGCTGTAGGGTTGCCAATTAGATCAGCTGAGTTTCGTTGGCAATTCTGGTGCGAGAAATTGCGAGAAGTTTGTACATGGCAACCAACTCACTCGAAACGACACTTCACAGCTGATAACTACTGCCCTCAGCGGATGGATATGGATGGTTATGTATCAAAAAACGGTTCTGAATGTGTCTGCATTTTTGCTTGTTTTTTATTTTACTCCCCATGAAGATGCGAGATGTTTAGCTTAAACAGCAGCCTTTGAAATTGTAAAATGTTCCTCATTTCACAGGAGCTAGGCTAGTTGATTCCACCTGCTGCCGTGCAATGATCTAGCACAGTGAGCATGCAGTCCATCACTATCAAGACCACGCAGGAGAAATTCACAAATTCACAACACTCTGCAAGACCGGAAATGTTGTCAAATTATTTACCCAATTTTTTCTGTTTTCTCACACTACAGATAATTGACTGTTACCTGTGGGAACAGTCACCATGGCCGTGCTTTATTTCCAGACTGGACCGTACCCATGGATATTGGTAAGTCCCAACCATGCTCTAGGTCCTACTCTTTGACTTGCATTTTGCCATTGTCATCACACCCAATCTCTGTATGGTAATCATAAGCTGCTTTCACACATGCACTGCAAATCCGAAATTATCCGGACATTAACCGGAGGAGCTGTATGTGTGAACGCAAATGTCCGAATCATTTGGACCGGACATTAACCAGACTTTACCCAGCCAGCACCCTAGTACAAAGTCTGTGTAATGTCCGATTGAGGGGTATGTGTGAACAGAGCAGGTGATTGTCCGGAGAATTCACAGCGAGCGAGTGGGTGTGTTACGTGTTTATGATGTCTCTATCATGCGCCAGTCATTTACCTTTGTGTGGATCTTCGGGCACAGAATGTAGCTGCTTCGCACTCCTTTCTGCTTTCCTTTATATTCCTTTACACTCTTTCATTTATATTACTTCCAAATACGTGGATTGTCAACGCTTAAAATAAGATAAGTCGGTAACAGATTTCAGGGTAATGTAAACACGTCTGACACGGGCAGTTTCCGGTTGGGAGCTACATGTAAGGGCAACTCCGAGGATAGAGTGTCTATCACGCACGGTGCTTTCTCTCAATTGTACATTCTGTCTTCTTCATGCTGTAACATTGAGCACGATTTTTAAGAATGAACAATCAGGCGAAGAAGAGATATATTAAGCTATATTTAGTCCAGAATGTTGAAAAATGTGACAATATGAATCAAAACATTTTCCTGTGAGACAATTAATGATGCAGCTTCCCATTTTAGAAAATGGTTATTTATTTACCAGTTAGCCTTCCCTTTTATGATTTGTACTACTTGATGAGGTTTAGACGTAGGTTCTCAGTTATACTGTAGTAAGGCATTCGGTTTGTTCACGAAAAGCTTGTCTTCACTTTAAAACAAACAGTTAGGTGCTCGAAGCTGAAAGACAAGAAGACTCAACACACAAAACATACCTTTGATTTACTAAAATCTCTGCCGTTCCATTGTTCAGCTTATTTTGCCTTGAAAGCAAAACAAACTTTAAGCCCAATGAAAACACAAAGTCAAATAAACATATGCCACAACCCTGGTTTCTCCCACGGTATTTTACTCTCACAATGATGTGTCATAATCCTACAGTCTTGCCTTTGACGTTGAATAGACGTAAACATTGGCTCACGTGTATTTAAAAAAATCTATATAAAAAAATAAACTCAGAAGCACATAGTGAAAAAAAAAAAACAGTTAACGTTCATTGCAAGTTTATTTGAATTATGACTGTATAATATATTTGTAGTATACCATTTACAAACCATCATATTTTTATAATATCTTAGTCCCACCACATTGAAATTTTATGTCTTTATGAGATAACAATAAGAACTGCATATTACAGCAGTATCTTAAACGACTAATGATGAATATGTGATGGCAATTTAGGAAAACAAATGATGAATCATTGTCAAATCATGTTTGTTTCAAATTGCATTACAGGTTATGTCGGACTGTTTCATGAGAATTGAGCAACGTGACAA
Organism: Zeus faber; assembly: GCF_960531495.2. Classification (NCBI taxonomy): domain Eukaryota; kingdom Metazoa; phylum Chordata; class Actinopteri; order Zeiformes; family Zeidae; genus Zeus; species Zeus faber. The sequence continues at coordinate 19,982,398 of NC_137191.1, forward strand.
GTCCACCAAGTGTCATTTGGCATTGTAGAGAGACTGATTTTCATCTTTAAAACAGGATGTGTGACTTGCAATGTAACCTTCAACAAAGAGCTCCACCAAACTTGGAATGATGTGTGCTGTTCACAAAAATCCTTGAAAGTTTTAAAGTTGCAGTGTAGATCACCTTTGGGTGAGGCTGAGGACGGTCATTTGATGGCCCGAGGGCCAGATTACATGGATAGTTTTAATTTATTTGTGCTCCATCTATGTTTAGGTCAGTATTTGGAGACTAATGAATAATATTAATGGATTTAATACCTATGTATTTATAGACCTTGACACACACATTTCAATGTTGTGTATGATTTGAAAAGTGAAAGAAAACCGAATTTGCATTGAATTAAATTAAGTTTGAGATCATGCTGTTGTCATTTTTATCCAAAGTTATTTAAAAAAACATTTAAAGATCATTTCAAGTGGCTGGTTTAAAGACAGTGCTTAAAATACCTGCCTGCGTGTTTGTTAGGGTGTTACCCGGGGTAACCTATTCAATCTATTTTTGCTGCTAGGTAAACGTCACAAAGCAGCATGGGTACATATTTGATAAAATGATGTGATGATAAAGATCGAAAAAGTAAATTAACTTCTTCACTGCTACTTCATTTTGAAAATAGTTGTATTTACTGTACCAGCTGTACAGTAAATACAACTATTTTAGATCAATAGTTAAACTAGATCAACTATACTGTACACTACTGAACTACACTGTACTATAGCTACCAGTTATACTACTAGTTCCTCTACTTGTAACTCCTCAACACTGCTGAATAGTCAGTTTTGCTTGACGACATGCCATTTTATAAAGTTGAAAAGCAGCAGACTGTACACCAGTAAAGATTTCTACTGTAGGTAGGATTTATTTTATTTTTTTCAGATGCAAGGTGGCTATGACCCAATCAAAATTTAAAATTTGTGTCTGTGATTCCCAAGGTCTGTGATCTTGGTAAACAACCGCCCTGGCCAACATGTTTAAAAGCCAATCAACATTTCTTATCCCCCAATCAAAGCAGTCGAGAACTGGATCTGCTTGGACGCCGCATCCGACAGCCCCACAAGAGTGCAACATTGGCAAATATTGTGGAAGTTATAAAGAAGCCGCCTCAATGACCAGTGAGACGAAATAAGATCAAAAATCTGTTCTTTAAATATTTATTTTAGCATGCATCATTCAAGCATCAAGCATTGGCATTAATGCTAATATTGGTAATACCTGGTACTTTTGTAATACATTTCTTAACATAGGAAACTACATGCATTTTCAGTCTCTGCGAACGAAAAGTACAAGTACTTTCTTACTGTAAAAAAGTATCTGTACTTCCTTAAGTATATTCAGTATATTCAACTGTTGACTGTTAAAAAAAAAAATCTATTCTGGCATTAGGGCAGACGTTCTTTACATTGTGCTGGCATTTTTTTCCACCACTTCATCTGAGTTATCAGCAGTCCTCTCTTTAAAATCGTTTTAACACCTTCAAACGCCCTAAATATTGCTGTTTACGGTATGAGCAAGCAGGTATATACTGTAAGTATATAATTGTGACTAACTAATATAACTGGATCTTCTACAAGCTTTCCAATGATGGAAAGCTATTTGAGTCTTGATTGACAACAGAGCTGTGTTAGTGAATGAGTAAATACAATATCACCTATGGAACAACTGGCAGTACAAGTTTAGCGTCAGTATGAACAAAATAGTCCAACCCCATAATGCACAATCAGTCATGTCACAAAGGAATGGGCTTGGTGGCATCACTTGAGGTGATGCTTATACATGCAGGTGCAGTTGAGGGAGTCACATTTTCTGGAGGAATGTTGGAGGAGGGTTCTTATATTTATAGAAGCCCAAGAGCATAAAAGAGTTGACTGATCATGAATATTGGCAGTGCTGTTTCTCGGGGATTTATGTATTTTGATTCTATTTTGATTTTTTGTTTTATTCAGGATTTTTTTGGTGAGTAATCTATTCATGCAACATTAGAGTACAACTGATGCATGAATATTGTACGTACTAGATAAATGTGTATGTTGTAAAAAAAAAATAAAAAAAATAAGAGTGATAAGCATTGTGGATTCAATTCCAAAATGTGTTTTGTTATGCCACCCAGTATTAATTATAAATATGTACAGATTGAACTTTAAATGAATGCCATTTGTAACTACATGTATTATTTGAATTTGGCCTAACCTTGCTTTCATATTATTAATCAATCAATACATTTTTATTTATTTTAAATAACAAAAACAAGTTTGAGCCAAAGTGCTTCACAAAGGGCAGGGATGAAAAAAAAAAAAGAGAAAACAATAAAATAAATAAATTTAATATAGCAAACGTACAACACAAACGTTCTTTCAAAAAGAGAACAAACAGAGTGCTTATATCAAAAACAGACATGTAATAGGTTCCTACAGATAGTGATGTGTATTTGAAAGGCATAAAATTATAAGACTTGCTTTATTACTCTCATACAGAAGGCAAGGTTTATACGTTTAGTTTATACCTTAAGTGCAATAAAATAAGGACCAAATGGGCAATGGTAGATATACTTTTGACTTGGATTCTGATTTTACATTTGACAAGGGCTAAATATCTACCTGAAGCACAAACGACAAATACATTAAGCATGGTCTTTGAACAAGAAGTTTTACTTTTATAACAGTTAAACTTTTATAGAAATACATTTTCCATTCCATTTTTATATTCCATCCCTTCTCAAAAACCGCTTTGTCCAGTTCAGGATTGCAGTCCTAGTAGTGGCTAGTATGCATGGTTCATAACTGCTACATCCAGAGTTCATACTACTATCAAAATTGTGGTGAAATTATGAATTTATATTAATGAGCATGGCCAGATTACTCCCAAGGCCTGGAAACCTAACAGAACCAAGACACTACTCTATGCTTTCTTTCAAATATAAAGTCTGGTTCTACTTCAGATATTTGTGGGTTCCTAAATTATTATCACTGCATTTAAATATTTATGAACTACAAAGAACCATTGGATTCTGAACAAAAAAGTATCTTTGTGGCTCATGGGGCATAGATTGGAGGTCGGCTCATAAACACAGAGAATCCAACATTTTATCAAGGCTCACTGGGCAGCCAATAAGAAATTAGAAAAGTTTTTTTTATTTTTTTATTAATGAACTGATAATAGGGGTAAATAAAAGCATCACTGCAAAAGCCACTATTGGATCAATTCCAAAAAAGCAAAGATTAGAAAATTAATATGTGATTGCTTTTATTTTGTACTGGAGATGATGGTAAAATTCCCTGACCTCATGTGAGTGAGCTCAGGGCAAGCTTGTGATTAAAGGGAACTCTTGTGGTTAAAGCTATTATGTTCCTTTTTACACAATTTAATATAGGTCCCTGAGGTCCCAAAAACATGTTTTGGGATTTTTGTTTTGCTGAAAATACCATTCAGATTGTGCATTCTAGCTATTCCAAACATGCCTCTAAATCTGTGTTCCTGATGCTCTGTTTAAGTGGGAGGAGCCACGGCCCCGAGGCCCCAAGTTCTGTGAGCCAATGGGGTTTGAGCTTTACTCCGGGTTCTGTTGTATTAAGTCTATAAACCTTCACTGATTTCACCTTATCGGTCCACCAAAATTTGTTTCCGAACAAATTTGAGGCTGGGAAATAAGCAATCCAGTTGCTGTATTAGATCTGCACGACCCCATTTAAAAAGTTTCAGTCCGACTTTCACTTGGAGAACCACCGAATACTGCCGAGCTTGGGGCTTTTTTGGTTCATTCAATTACGGAAACGTCGGAAAATAAAAGAAATACATCTACGGTTTTGTTTGGAGAAGCGTTGAGCGGATCGTGCCCCGCAGTCTACAGTACAGTCAACTTACCGTGGGCACACACTACACACACACACACACACACACACACACACACACACACACACACACACACACACACACACACACACACACACACACACACACACACACACACACACACACACACACACACACACACACACACACACACAGAAAACACTTACATCTCCATCGTTTGCATTTTGTCACAGACAGTTGGTATTAATTCCTCTTTCGTTTCAAAGATTTGTGCTGGTCTCTGCAGCCAACAACAGAGTGGTTCCCATGCTTAGCTCTGAGCTTCGATGCTACCCGGTCCAATCGCTTTCCAGCCTTGGCCGGAGTTACTCAGATGGGGGTCAGCTCTATTTAGGATAATACCCCTGGTGACGTGTATCAGGGCATCATCATCAATCATCATCATCATCATCGTCATCATCATCGTCATCATCATCGTCATCATCATCATCCTATCATCATAACAACCCCTGTTTAGAAATGACATGATTGCTTGTATGGAAAACCCTTTTAAAAAATGATACAGGCGGGTGATACAGAAGTAGTGGGTAATAAGTTGTGGAGAAAAACTATAAACTCCCCCAAAATATGATTACTCGAGTAAACTCCCCCCCAAAAAATATATTTTATTCTCATTTTTCCAAATCGCACACGAATAATATGTGTTTGTGAGACTGAAATCTTAATTTGACTAAAAAAAAAGAATGACTATACATGAAAACACCACTTACAGGTATATGGCTCCCAGCTTGTGTTTTGTCCATGGCCATCATGCCACAGTATTATTGCAACATCCAATATGCCTTCCTTCACCCTTTTCTTGTAATATTTTCCAGTTATAACCAAAATAACTAGTTTTTTATAAGTTATCTATTTCCAAATGATTTTACATAGGAAGTAGAAGGCTAAAAATTATAACAGGAATGTAATGTCAAAGCTCATTGAATAAACTGTTCCTAACTGATTATTTTGTTTCATAGGTGCCTTAATAATGGCAAAGAGCAGGAACAGATGGAAGAATCCACTTCTGTATGTAATTGGTAAGTCATGTGTTCATGCCCAAAGCACAACTAACACCACTAGATAACCTTGCTTTAAGATTTTTGTTTGCTGTGCTGAATTCCTACATCTATTTCCTACCTACTTGAATGGTTACAATACATTTTAAAAAGTACTTGAAAAAATGAAATGGTGTTGACTGCTGTTGTCAAATAGTCAGTCAATTAATTAACAATGAGTGGGAAAATGACCATGAAAATATTTCATATTCCCAAAATCTAAATATAATTTAGCCAATTTACTTTGATACTATCGCCGCTAACTGTGAAGAATGATCGGCTGATTTAGGAAAGATTGTTAACAGTAAGATATTGTAGCATTGTGGGGTTACTGTACATTCAAGATTCAAATACATACGGTCATATATACTGTATATATGCAGTGAAATGTCAAGACAGCCGGTGATTACGCACAATAAGCCCAAAAATACTAAAAATAAAGTAACCAACCCAAGGCATGTGGAGAAGAATGACCAGGAGACGATGATGTGCTCGATAGCTCAACTAAGCCTGGTTTTATTACCTTGCGGCAGCAACAGCTAAACCGAGGTTGAGGTGTCCTCAGGCTGGCTAACTAGCTGGCTCTCTACTTGCGTCTCATCTCTCTCCTTCCGCCCAGACACACTTTCCCTTAACCCCCAATTATCCTGCCCCGGGAAGAACTTCCAAGCCAATTACCCACTACGGTGAACACCTCCCTCAATAAAACATTGCAAAACAACAATGGATAAACAGGAACTTATACCCAGCGTTACAATATATTAGTTCAATGTGATGTTATATACTGTATATTACTGAGGAAATATGTTATATTACATGGATGATATCATATTTTAGATCATATCTTAAGAGTGTAGCAAAAAATTTGAAAGGGGATAATACACAAAAATTGAAGTACTCATGTATGTTCACTAATTTCATCAAAAAAAAAATTTTTCAACAGTACTATTGACATCATTAAACAGTCAACAGTCAAGCGCTGAACAAACAACTACAACAGGGCCAACAACAACTACCACTGCAGGTCCAACAACGACTGCAGGCTTAACAACAACTACAGCTGGTCCAACAACAACCACTGCAGGTCCCACGACTACAACAGTGGGACCAACCACAACCACTGCAGGTCCCACTACTACAAAAGGTGGTGCAACCACGACCACTGTGGGCTCAACAACAACCGCTGTAGGCCCAACAACAACAATTGCAGGCCCCACAACAACTACAGCTGGCCCAACAACAACCACTGCAGGCCCAACAACAACAACTGTAGGCCCAACGACAACGACTGCAGGCCCCACAACAACTACAGCTGGTCCAACAACAACCAGTGCAGGTCCAACTACTACAACAGTGGGACCAACAACAACCACTGCAGGTCACACAACTACAACAGTGGGACCAAAGACAACCACTGCAGCTCCCACGACTACAACAGCTGTACCAACCACAACCACTGCAGGCCCAACAACGACAACTATAGGTCCAGTGACAACGGCCGCAGGTCCCACAACAGTGACAGCTGGTCAAACAACAACCACTGCGGGTCCCACTACTACAACAGCCGGTCCTACTACTACAACAGCTGGTCCAACCACAACCACTGTAGGCCCAACGACAACCACTGCAGGCCCCACAGCAACTACAGCTGGTCCGACAACAACCACTGCAGGTCCCACAACTACGACAGCTGGTCCCACTACTACCACAGCTGTTCCAACCACAACCACTGTCGGTCCAATGACAACGACTGCGGGCCCCACAACAACTACAGCTGGTCCAACAACAACCACTGCAGGACTCACAACTACAACAATGGGACCAACAACAACCACTGCAGGTCCCACAACTACATCAGCTGGTCCTACCACAACCACTGTAGGCCCAATGACAACGACTGCAGGCCCCACAACAACTACAGCTGGTCCAACAACAACCATTGCAGTTCCCACAACTACAACAGTGGGACCAACAACAACCACTGCAGGTCCCACTACTACAACAGCTGCACCCACTACTACAACAGCTGGTCCAACCACAACCACTGTAGGCCCAACGACAACGACTGCAAGACCCCCAACAACTACAGCTAGTCAAACAACAACCACTGCAGGTCCCACAACTACAACAGTGGGACCAACAACAACCACTGCAGGTCACACAACTACAACAGTGGGACCAACAACAACCACTGCAGCTCCCACAACTACAACAGCTGTACCAACCACAAGCACTGCAGGTCCCGCAACAACTACAGCTGGTGCAACAACAAGCACTGCAGGTCCCACTACTACAACAGCTGGTCCAACCACAAGCACTGCAGGCCCAACAACAATGACTGCAGGCCCCACAACAACTACAGCTGGTCCAACAACAACTACTGCAGGTCCCACGACTACAACAGCTGGTCCAACCACAAGCACTGCAGGTCCCATAACTACAACAGTGGGACCAACAACAACCACTGCAGCTCCCACAACTACAACAGCTGTACCAACCACAAGCACTGCAGGTCCCACTACTACAACAGCTGGAGCCACTACTTCAACAGCTGGTCCAACCACAACCACTGTAGGCCAAACGACAACGACTGCAGGCCCCACAACAACTACAGCTGGTCCAACAACAACCACTGCAGGTCCCACTACTACAACGGCTGGTCCAACCACAACGACTGCAGGTCCCACAACTACAACCGTGGGACCAACAACAAGCACCGGAGGTCCCACTACTACGACAGCTGTTCCAACCCCAACCACTGTAGGCCCAGCGACAACGACTGCAAGCCCCACAACAACTACAGCTGGTCAAACAACAACCACTGCAGGTCCCACAACTACAACAGTGGGACCATCAACAACCACTGCAGGTCACACAACTACAACAGTGGGACCAACAACAACCACTGCAGGTCCCACGACTACAACAGCTGGTCCAACCACAGCCACTGCAGGCCCAACAACGACAACTATAGGCCCAACAACAACGACTGCAGGTCCAAAAACAACGACTGCTGGTCAGACAACAACCACTGCGGGTCCCACAACTACAACAATGGGAATAACAACAACCACTGCAGGTCCCACAACTACAACAGTGGGACCAACAACAGCCACTGCAGGTCCCACGACTACAACAGCTGGTCAAACCACAACCACTGTAGGTCAAACAACAACCACTGTAGGCCCGATGACAACGACTGCAGGCCCCACAACAACTACAGCTGGTCCAACAACAACCACTGCAGGTCCCACTACTACAACAGCTGGTCCAACCATAACCACTACAGGACCCACAATTACAACAGTGGGACCAACAACAACCACTGCAGGTCCCACGACTACAACAACTGGTCTAACCACAACCACTGCAGGCCCCACAACAACAACAGCTGGTGCAACAACAAGCACTGCAGGTCCCACTACTACAACAGCTGGTCCAACCACAACCACTGTAGGCCTAACAACAACAACTGCAAGCCCCACAACAACTACAGCTGGTCAAACAACTACTGCAGGTCCCACGACTACAACAGCTGGTCCAACCACAAGCACTGCAGGCCAAATGACAATGACTGCAGGCCCCACAACAACTACAGCTGGTCCAACAACAACCACTGCAGGTCCCACGACTACAACAGCTGGTCCAACCACAAGCACTGCAGGTCCCATAACTACAACAGTGGGAGCAAGAACAACCACTGCAGCTCCCACGACTACAACAGCTGTACCAACCACAAGCACTGCAGGTCCCGCTACTACAACAGCTGGAGCGACAACTACAACAGCTGGTCCAACCACAACCACTGTAGGCCAAACGACAACGACTGCAGGCCCCACAACAACTACAGCTGGTCCAACAACAAGCACCGGAGGTCCCACTACTACAACAGCTGGTCCCACTACTACAACAGCTGTTCCAACCCCAACCACTGTAGGCCCAGCGACAACGACTGCAGGCCCCACAGCGACTACAGTTGGTCCAACAACAACCACTGCAGGACCCACTGCTACAACAGTGGGACCAACAACAACCACTGCAAGTCCCACTACTACAACAGCTGGTCCAACCACAACCACTGTAGGCCCAATAACAACCACTGTAGACCAAACAACAACCACTGCAGGTCCCACAACTATAACAGCTACTCCTACCGCAACCACTATAGGACCATCAACAACGACTGCAAGCCCCACAACCATTACAGCTGGTCAAACAACAACCACTGCAGGTCCCACAACTACAACAGCTGGTCCAAAAACAACCACTGCAGGTCCCACATCTACAACATTGGGACCAAAAACAACCACTGCAGGTCCCACTACTACATTAGCTGGTCCAACCACAACCACTGTAGGCCCAACAACAACCACTGTAGGCCCAACGACACCAACTGCAGGCCCCACAACAACTACAGCTGGTGCAACAACAACCACTGCAGGTCCCACTACTACAACAGCTGGTCCTACCACAACCACTGTAGGCGCAACAACAACGACTGCAAGCCCCACAAAAACAACAGCTGGTCCAACAACAACCACTCCAGGCCCCACAACAACTACAGCTGCTCCAACAACAACCACTGCAGGTCCCACTATTACAACAGCTGGTCCAACCACAACCACTGCAGGTCCCACTACTACAACAGCAGGACCCATAACTACAACAGCTGGTCCAACTACAACGACTGTAGGCCCAACAACAACGACTGCAGGCCCTACAACAACTACAGCTGGCCCAACAACAACGACTGCAGGCCCCACAACAACTACAGCTGGTCTAATAACAACCACTGCAGGTCCCACAACTACAAAAGCTGGTCCAACCACAACTACTGCAGATGCCACTACTACATCAGCTGGTCCTACCTCAACCACTGCAGGCCCAACAACGACAACTATAGTCCCAACGACAACGACAGCTGGTCAAACAACAACGACTGCAGGCCCCACAACAAATACAGCTGGTCCAACAACAACCACTGCAGGTCCCACAACTACAACCGTGGGACCAACAACAAGCACCGCAGGTCCCACTACTACAACAGCTGGTCCCACTACTACAACAGCTGTTCAAACCACAACCACTGTAGGCCCAGCGACAACGACTGCAGGCCCCACAGCGACTACAGCTGGTCCAACAACAACGACTGCAGGCCCCACAACAACTACAGCTGGTCCAACAACAACCACTGCAGGTCCCACATCTACAACAGTGGGACCAACAACAACCACTGCAGGTCCCACTACTACATCAGCTGGTCCTACCACAACCACTGCAGGTCCCACTGTTGCAACAGTGGGACCAACAACAACCACTGCGGATCCCACTACTACAATAGCTGGTCCTACCACAACCACTGTAGGCCCAACGACAACGACTGCAGGTCCCACAACTACAACAGTTGGACCAACAACAACAACTGCAGCTCCCACAACAACAACAGCTGGTCCAACAAAAACCACAGCAGGCCCAACAACGACAACTATTGGCCCAACGACAACGACCGCAGGTCCCACATCAACGACAGCTGGTCAAACAACAACCACTGCGGGTCCCCCTACTACAGTGGGACCAACAACAACCACTGCAGCTCCCACAACTACAACAGTGGGACAAACAACAACCACTGCAGGCCCAACAACGTTGATTATAGGCCCAACGACAACCTCAGCTGGTCAAACAACAACCACTGCGGGTCCCACTACTACAACAGCCGATCCTATTACTACAACAGCTGGTCCAACCACAACCACTGTAGGCCCAACGACAACCACTGCAGGCCCCACAACAACTACAGCTGGTCCAACAACCACCACTGCAGGTCCCACAACTACAACAGCTGGTCCCACTACTACAACAGCTGGTCCAACCACTACCACTGTAGGCCCAACGACAACTATAGGCCCAACGACAACGACCGCAGGTCCCACAACAACGACAGCTGGTCCAACAACAACCTCTGCAGGACCCACAACTACAACAGTGGGACCAACAACAACCACTGCAGGTCCCACTACTACAATAGCTGGTCCAACCACAACCACTGTAGGCCCAACAACAACCACTGCAGGCCCCACAACAACTACAGCTGGTCAAACAACAACCTCTGCAGGACCCACAACTACAACAGTGGGACCAACAACAACCACTGCAGGTCCCACTACTACAATAGCTGGTCCTACCACAACCACTGTAGGCCCAACGACAACGACTGCAGGCCCCACAACAACTACAGCTGGTCCAACAACAACCACTGCAGGTCCTACTACTACAACAGCTGGTCCAACCACAAGCACTGCAGGTCCCACAACTACAACAGTTGGACCAACAACAACAACTGCAGCTCCCACAACTACAACAGCTGGTCCATCCACAACCACAGCAGGCCCAACAACGACAACTATTGGCCCAACGACAACAACCGCAGGTCCCACAACAATGAGAGCTGGTCAAACAACGACCACTGCAGGTCCCCCTACTACAGTGGTACCAACAACAACCACTGCAGCTCCCACAACTACAACAGTGGGACCAACAACAACCACTGCAGGCCCAACAACGTTAACTATAGGCCCAACGAAAACGTCAGCTGGTCAGACAATTACCACTGCGGGTCCCATTACTACAACAGCCGGTCCTACTACTACAACAGCTGGTCCAACCACAACGACTGTAGGCCCCACAACAACTACAGTGGGACCAACAACAACCACTGCAGGTCCCACTACTACAACATCTGGTCCTACCACAACCACTGTAGGCCCAACAACAATGACTGCAAGCCCCACAACAACTACAGCTGGTCCAACAACAACCACTGTCGGCCCCAGAACAACTACAGTGGGACCAACAACAACCACTGCAGGTCCCACTTCTACAACATCTGGTCCTACCACAACCACTGTAGGCCCAACAACAACGACTGCAAGCCCCACAACAGCTGGTCCAACAACAACCACTGCAGGTCCCACATCTACAACAGTGGGACCAACAACAACCACAGCAGGTCCCACTACTACATCAGCTGGTCCAACCACAACCACTGTAGGCCCAACAACAACCACTGTAGGACCAACAACAACAACTGCAGGCCCCACAACAACTACAGCTGGTGCTACAACAACCACTGCAGGTCCCACTACTACAACATCTGTTCCTACCACAACCACTGCAGGCCCAACAACAACGACTGCAGGCCCTACAACAACTACAGCTGGCCCAACAACAACGACTGCAGTCCCCACAACAACTACAGCTGGTCTAATAACAACCACTGCAGGTCCCACAACTACAAAAGCTGGTCCAACCACAACCACTGCAGGTCCCACAACTACAACTGTGGGACCAACAACAACCACTGCAGGTCCCATTACTACAACAGCTGGTCCCACTACTACAACAGCTGTTCCAACCACAAACACTGTAGGCCCAACGACAACGACTGCAGCCCCCACAACAACTACAGCTGGTCCAACAACAACCATTGCAGGACCCACAACTACAATAGTGGGACCAACTACAACCACTGCAGGTGCCACTACTACATCAGCTGGTCCTACCACAACCACTGCAGGCCCAACAACGACAACTATAGTCCCAACGACAACGACAGCTGGTCAAACAACAACGACTGCAGGCCCCACAACAACTACAGCTGGTCCAATTACAACCACTGCAGGTCCCACAACTACAACCGTGGGACCAACAACAAGCACCGCAGGTCCCACTACTACGACAGCTGGTCCCACTACTACAACAGCTGTTCCAACCACAACCACTGTAGGCCCCACAACAACTACAGCTGGTCCAACAACAACCACTGCAGGTCCCACTGTTACAACAGTGGGACCAACAACAACCACTGTGGGTCCCACTACTACAATAGCTGGTCCTACCACAACCACTGTAGGCCCAACGACAACGACTGCAGGTCCCACAACTACAACAGTTGGACCAACAACAACAACTGCAGCTCCCACAACTACAACAGCTGGTCCAACCACAACCACAGCAGGCCCAACAACGACAACTATTGGCCAAATGACAACGACTGCAGGTCCCACATCAACGACAGCTGGTCAAACAACAACCACTGCGGGTCCCCCTACTACAGTGGGACCAACAACAACCACTGCGGCTCCCACAACTACAACAGTGGGACCAACAACAACCACTGCAGGCCCAACAACGACAACTATTGGCCCAACGACAACCTCAGCTGGTCAAACAACAACCACTGCGGGTCCCACTACTACAACAGCTGGTCCAACCACAACCACTGTAGGCCCAACGACAACCACTGCAGGCCCCACAACAACTACAGCTGGTCCAACAACCACCACTGCAGGTCCCACAACTACAACAGCTGGTCCCACTACTACAACAGCTGGTCCAACCACTACCACTGTAGGCCCAACGACAACTATAGGCCCAACGACAACGACCGCAGGTCCCACAACAACGACAGCTGGTCCAACAACAACCCCTGCAGGACCCACAACTACAACAGTGGGACCAACAACAACGACTGCAGGTCCCACTACTACAATAGCTGGTCCAACCACAACCACTGTAGGCCCAACAACAACCACTGCAGGCCCCACAACAACTACAGCTGGTCCAACAACAACCACTGCAGCTCCCACAACTACAACAGTGGGACCAACAACAACCACTGCAGACCCAACAACGACAACTATAGGCCCAACGACAACCTCAGCTGGTCAAACAACAACCACTGCGGGTCCCACTACTACAACAGCCGGTCCTATTACTACAACAGCTGGTCCAACCACAACCACTGTAGGCCCGACGACAACCACTGCAGGCCCCACAACAACTACAGCTGGTCCAACAACCACCACTGCAGGTCCCACAACTACAACAGCTGGTCCCACTACTACAACAGCTGGTCCAACCACTACCACTGTAGAACCAACGACAACAATAGGCCCAACGACAATGACCGCAGGTCCCACAACAACGACAGCTGGTCCAACAACAACCTCTGCAGGACCCACAACTACAACAGTGGGACCAACGACAACCACTGCAGGTCCCATTACAACAACAGCTGGTCCCACTACTACAACAGCTGTTCCAACCACAAACACTGTAGGCCCAACGACAACGACTGCAGCCCCCACAACAGCTACAGCTGGTCCAACAACAACCATTGCAGGACCCACAACTACAATAGTGGGACCAACTACAACCACTGCAGGTGCCACTACTACATCAGCTGGTCCTACCACAACCACTGCAGGCCCAACAACGACAACTATAGTCCCAACGACAACGACAGCTGGTCCAACAACAACGACTGCAGGCCCCACAACAACTACAGATGGTCCAATTACAACCACTTCAGGTCCCACAACTACAACCGTGGGACCAACAACAAGCACCGCAGGTCCCACTACTACAACAGCTGGTCCCACTACTACAACAGCTGTTCCAACCACAACCACTGTAGGCCCCACAACAACGACTGCAAGCCCCACAACAACTACAGCTGGTCCAACAACAACCACTGCAGGTCCCACTACTACAACAGCTGGTCCAACCGCAACCACTGCAGGTCCCACTGTTACAACAGTGGGACCAACAACACCCACTGCTGGTCCTACAACTACAACAGTGGGACCAACAACAACCACTGCGGGTCCCACTACTACAATAGCAGGTCCTACCACAACCACTGTAGGCCCAACGACAACGACTGCAGGTCCCACAACTACAACAGTTGGACCAACAACAACAACTGCAGCTCCCACAACTACAACAGCTGGTCCAACCACAACCACAGCAGGCCCAACAACGACAACTATTGGCCCAACGACAACGACCGCAGGTCCCACATCAACGACAGCTGGTCAAACAACAACCACTGCGGGTCCCCCTACTACAGTGGGACCAACAACAACCACTGCGGCTCCCACAACTACAACAGTGGGACCAACAACAACCACTGCAGGCCCAACAACGACAACTATAGGCCCAACGACAACCTCAGCTGGTCAAACAACAACCACTGCGGGACCCACTACCACAACAGCTGGTCCAACCACAACCACTGTAGGCCCAACGACAACCACTGCAGGCCCCACAACAACTACAGCTGGTCCAACAACCACCACTGCAGGTCCCACAACTACAACAGCTGGTCCCACTACTACAACAGCTGGTCCAACCACTACCACTGTAGGCCCAACAACAACTATAGGCCCAACGACAACGACCGCAGGTCCCACAACAACGACAGCTGGTCCAACAACAACCTCTGCAGGACCCACAACTACAACAGTGGGACCAACAACAACGACTGCAGGTCCCACTACTACAATAGCTGGTCCAACCACAACCACTGTAGGCCCAACAACAACCACTGCAGGCCCCACAACAACTACAGCTGGTCCAACAACAACCACTGCAGCTCCCACAACTACAACAGTGGGACCAACAACAACCACTGCAGACCCAACAACGACAACTATAGGCCCAACGACAACCTCAGCTGGTCAAACAACAACCACTGCGGGTCCCACTACTACAACAGCCGGTCCTATTACTACAACAGCTGGTCCAACCACAACCACTGTAGGCCCAACGACAACCACTGCAGGCCCCACAACAACTACAGCTCGTCCAACAACCACCACTGCAGGTCCCACAACTACAACAGCTGGTCCCACTACTACAACAGCTGGTCCAACCACTACCACTGTAGGCCCAACGACAACAATAGGCCCAACGACAATGACCGCAGTTCCCACAACAACGACAGCTGGTCCAACAACAACCTCTGCAGGACCCACAACTACAACAGTGGGACCAACAACAACCGCTGCAGGTCCCACTACTACAATAGCTGGTCCAACCACAACCACTGTAGGCCCAACAACAACCACTGCAGGCCCCACAACAACTACAGCTGGTCCAACCACAACCACTGTAGGCCCAACGACAACCACTGCAGGCCCCACAACAACTACAGCTGGTCCAACAACCACCACTGCAGGTCCCACAACTACAACAGCTGGTCCCACTACTACAACAGCTGGTCCAACCCCTACCACTGTAGGCCCAACGACAACTATAGGCCCAACGACAACGACCGCAGGTCCCACAACAACGACAGCTGGTCCAACAACAACCCCTGCAGGACCCACAACTACAACAGTGGGACCAACAACAACGACTGCAGGTCCCACTACTACAATAGCTGGTCCAACCACAACCACTGTAGGCCCAACAACAACCACTGCAGGCCCCACAACAACTACAGCTGGTCCAACAACAACCACTGCAGCTCCCACAACTACAACAGTGGGACCAACAACAACCACTGCAGACCCAACAACGACAACTATAGGCCCAACGACAACCTCAGCTGGTCAAACAACAACCACTGCGGGTCCCACTACTACAACAGCCGGTCCTATTACTACAACAGCTGGTCCAACCACAACCACTGTAGGCCCAACGACAACCACTGCAGGCCCCACAACAACTACAGCTGGTCCAACAACCACCACTGCAGGTCCCACAACTACAAAAGCTGGTCCCACTACTACAACAGCTGGTCCAACCACTACCACTGTAGAACCAACGACAACAATAGGCCCAATGACAATGACCGCAGGTCCCACAACAACGACAGCTGGTCCAACAACAACCTCTGCAGGACCCACAACTACAACAGTGGGACCAACGACAACCACTGCAGGTCCCATTACAACAACAGCTGGTCCCACTACTACAACAGCTGTTCCAACCACAAACACTGTAGGCCCAACGACAACGACTGCAGCCCCCACAACAGCTACAGCTGGTCCAACAACAACCATTGCAGGACCTACAACTACAATAGTGGGACCAACTACAACCACTGCAGGTGCCACTACTACATCAGCTGGTCCTA
Organism: Zeus faber; assembly: GCF_960531495.2. Classification (NCBI taxonomy): domain Eukaryota; kingdom Metazoa; phylum Chordata; class Actinopteri; order Zeiformes; family Zeidae; genus Zeus; species Zeus faber. Next base: position 19,999,265 of record NC_137191.1, read on the forward strand.
CCACAACCACTGCAGGCCCAACAACGACAACTATAGTCCCAACGACAACGACAGCTGGTCCAACAACAACGACTGCAGGCCCCACAACAACTACAGATGGTCCAATTACAACCACTTCAGGTCCCACAACTACAACCGTGGGACCAACAACAAGCACCGCAGGTCCCACTACTACAACAGCTGGTCCCACTACTACAACAGCTGTTCCAACCACAACCACTGTAGGCCCCACAACAACGACAGCTGGTCCAACAACAACCCCTGCAGGACCCACAACTACAACAGTGGGACCAACAACAACGACTGCAGGTCCCACTACTACAATAGCTGGTCCAACCACAACCACTGTAGGCCCAACAACAACCACTGCAGGCCCCACAACAACTACAGCTGGTCCAACAACAACCACTGCAGCTCCCACAACTACAACAGTGGGACCAACAACAACCACTGCAGACCCAACAACGACAACTATAGGCCCAACGACAACCTCAGCTGGTCAAACAACAACCACTGCGGGTCCCACTACTACAACAGCCGGTCCTATTACTACAACAGCTGGTCCAACCACAACCACTGTAGGCCCAACGACAACCACTGCAGGCCCCACAACAACTACAGCTGGTCCAACAACCACCACTGCAGGTCCCACAACTACAACAGCTGGTCCCACTACTACAACAGCTGGTCCAACCACAACCACTGTAGGCCCAACGACAACCACTGCAGGCCCCACAACAACTACAGCTGGTCCAACAACCACCACTGCAGGTCCCACAACTACAACAGCTGGTCCCACTACTACAACAGCTGGTCCAACCACTACCACTGTTGGCCCAACGACAACAATAGGCCCAACGACAATGACCGCAGTTCCCACAACAACGACAGCTGGTCCAACAACAACCTCTGCAGGACCCACTACTACAACAGTGGGACCAACAACAACCGCTGCAGGTCCCACTACTACAATAGCTGGTCCAACCACAACCACTGTAGGCCCAACAACAACCACTGCAGGCCCCACAACAACGACAGCTGGTCCAACAACAACCTCTGCAGGACCCACAACTACAACAGTGGGACCAACAACAACCACTGCAGGTCCCACTACTACAATAGCTGGTCCAACCACAACCACTGTAGGCCCAACAACAACCACTGCAGGCCCCACAACAACTACAGCTGGTCCAACAACAACCTCTGCAGGACCCACAACTACAACAGTGGGACCAACAACAACCACTGCAGGTCCCACTACTACAATAGCTGGTCCTACCACAACCACTGTAGGCCCAACAACAACGACTGCAAGCCCCACAACAGCTGGTCCAACAACAACCACTGCAGGTCCCACATCTACAACAGTGGGACCAACAACAACCACAGCAGGTCCCACTACTACATCAGCTGGTCCAACCACAACCACTGTAGGCCCAACAACAACCATTGTAGGCCCAACGACAACAACTGCAGGCCCCACAACAACTACAGCTGGTGCAACAACAACCACTGCAGGTCCCACTACTACAACATCTGGTCCTACCACAACCACTGTAGGCCCAACAACAACGACTGCAGGCCCTACAACAACTACAGCTGGCCCAACAACAATGACTGCAGGCCCCACAACAACTACAGCTGGTCTAATAACAACCACTGCAGGTCCCACAACTACAAAAGCTGGTCCAACCACAACCACTGCAGGTCCCACAACTACAACCGTGGGACCAACAACAACCACTGCAGGTCCCATTACAACAACAGCTGGTCCCACTACTACAACAGCTGTTCCAACCACAAACACTGTAGGCCCAACGACAACGACTGCAGCCCCCACAACAACTACAGCTGGTCCAACAACAACCATTGCAGGACCCACAACTACAATAGTGGGACCAACTACAACCACTGCAGGTGCCACTACTACATCAGCTGGTCCTACCACAACCACTGCAGGCCCAACAACGACAACTATAGTCCCAACGACAACGACAGCTGGTCAAACAACAACGACTGCAGGCCCCACAACAACTACAGCTGGTCCAATTACAACCACTTCAGGTCCCACAACTACAACCGTGGGACCAACAACAACCACTGCAGGTCCCACTACTACAATAGCTGGTCCAACCACAACCACTGTAGGCCCAACAACAACCACTGCAGGCCCCACAACAACTACAGCTGGTCCAACAACAACCTCTGCAGGACCCACAACTACAACAGTGGGACCAACAACAACCACTGCAGGTCCCACAACTACAACAGCTGGTCCCACTACTACAACAGCTGGTCCTACCACAACCACTGTAGGCCCACCAACAACGACTGCAAGCCCCACAACAACAACAGCTGGTCCAACAACAACGACTGCGAGCCCCACAACAACAACAGCTGGTCCAACAACAACCACTGCAGGCCCCACAACAACTACAGCTGGTCCAACAACAACCACTGCAGGTCCCACTATTCCAACAGCTGGTCCAACCACAACCACTGCAGGTCCCACTATTACAACAGCAGGACCCACAACTACAACAGCTGGTCCAACCACTACCACTGTAGGCCCAACGACAACTATAGGCCCAACGACAACGACCGCAGGTCCCACAACAACGACAGCTGGTCCAACAACAACCTCTGCAGGACCCACAACTACAACAGTGGGACCAACAACAACCACTGCAGGTCCCACTACTACAATAGCTGGTCCAACCACAACCACTGTAGGCCCAACAACAACCACTGCAGGCCCCACAACAACTACAGCTGGTCCAACAACAACCTCTGCAGGACCCACAACTACAACAGTGGGACCAACAACAACCACTGCAGGTCCCACTACTACAATAGCTGGTCCTACCACAACCACTGTAGGCCCAACGACAACGACTGCAGGCCCCACAACAACTACAGCTGGTCCAACAACAACTACAGCTGGTCCAACAACAACCACTGCAGGTCCCACTACTACAACAGCTGATCCAACCACAAGCACTGCAGGTCCCACAACTACAACAGTTGGACCAACAACAACAACTGCAGCTCCCACAACTACAACAGCTGGTCCAACCACAACCACTGTAGGCCCAACGACAACCACTGCAGGCCCCACAACAACTACAGCTGGTCCAACAACCACCGCTGCAGGTCCCACAACTACAACAGCTGGTCCAACCACTACCACTGTAGGCCCAACGACAACTATAGGCCCAACGACAACGACCGCAGGTCCCGCAACAACGACAGCTGGTCCAACAACAACCGCTGCAAGTCCCACATCTACAACAGTGGGACCAACAACAACCACTGCAGGTCCCACTACTACATCAGCTGGTCCAACCACAACCACTGTAGGCCCAACAACAACCACTGTAGGCCCAACGACAACGACTGCAGGCCCCACAACAACTACAGCTGGTCCAACAACAACCACTGCAAGTCCCACTACTACAACAGCTGATCCAACCACAAGCACTGCAGGTCCCACAACTACAACAGTTGGACCAACAACAACAACTGCAGCTCCCACAACTACAACAGCTGGTCCAACCACAACCACAGCAGGCCCAATGACAATGACAATGACAATGACAACAATGACAACGACAGCTGGTCCAACAACAACCGCTGCAGCTCCCACAACTACAACAGCTGGTCCAACCACAACCACAGCAGGCCCAATGACAATGACAATGACAATGACAACAATGACAACGACAGCTGGTCCAACAACAACCGCTGCAGGTCCCACATCTACAACAGTGGGACCAACAACAATCACTGCAGGTCCCACTACTACATCAGCTGGTCCAACCACAACCACTGTAGGCCCAACAACAACCACTGTAGGCCCAACAACAACCACTGCAGGTCCCACAACTACAACAGTTGGACCAACAACAACAACTGCAGCTCCCACAACTACAACAGCTGGTCCAACCACAACCACAGCAGGCCCAACAATGACAACTATTGGCCCAACGACAACGACCGCAGGTCCCACAACAACGACAGCTGGTCAAACAACGACCACTGCGGGTCCCCCTACTACAGTGGGACCAACAACAACCACTGCAGGCCCAACAACGACAACTATAGGCCCAACGACAACGTCAGCTGGTCAAACAACAACCACTGCGGGTCCCACTACTACAACAGCCAGTCCTACTACTACAACAGCTGGTCCAACCACAACCACTGTCGGCCCAACGACAACCACTGCAGGCCCCACAACAACAACAGCTGGTCCAACCACAACCACTGTAGGCCCAACGACAACCACTGCAGGCCCCACAACAACTACAGCTGGTCCAACAACAACCACTGTAGGTCCCACTACTACAACAGCTGGTCCCACTATTACAACAGCTGTTCCAACCACAACCACTGTAGGCCCAACGACAATGACTGCAGGCCCCACAACAACTACAGCTGGCCCAACAACAACCACTGCAGGTCCCACAACTACAACAGTTGGACCAACAACAACAACTGCAGCTCCCACAACTACAACAGCTGATCCAACCACAAGCACTGCAGGTCCCACAACTACAACAGTTGGACCAACAACAACAACTGCAGCTCCCACAACTACAACAGCTGGTCCAACCACAACCACAGCAGGCCCAATGACAATGACAATGACAATGACAACAATGACAACGACAGCTGGTCCAACAACAACCGCTGCAGGTCCCACATCTACAACAGTGGGACCAACAACAATCACTGCAGGTCCCACTACTACATCAGCTGGTCCAACCACAACCACTGTAGGCCCAACAACAACCACTGTAGGCCCAACAACAACCACTGCAGGTCCCACAACTACAACAGTTGGACCAACAACAACAACTGCAGCCCCCACAACTACAACAGCTGGTCCAACCACAACCACAGCAGGCCCAACAATGACAACTATTGGCCCAACGACAACGACCGCAGGTCCCACAACAACGACAGCTGGTCAAACAACGACCACTGCGGGTCCCCCTACTACAGTGGGACAAACAACAACCACTGCAGGCCCAACAACGACAACTATAGGCCCAACGACAACGTCAGCTGGTCAAACAATAACCACTGCGGGTCCCACTACTACAACAGCCGGTCCTACTACTACAACGGCTGGTCCAACCACAACCACTGTCGGCCCAACGACAACCACTGCAGGCCCCACAACAACAACAGCTGGTCCAACCACAACCACTGTAGGCCCAACGACAACCACTGCAGGCCCCACAACAACTACAGCTGGTCCAACAACAACCACTGTAGGTCCCACTACTACAACAGCTGGTCCCACTATTACAACAGCTGTTCCAACCACAACCACTGTAGGCCCAACGACAATGACTGCAGGCCCCACAACAACTACAGCTGGCCCAACAACAACCACTGCAGGTCCCACAACTACAACAGTTGGACCAACAACAACAACTGCAGCTCCCACAACTACAACAGCTGGTCCAACCACAACCACAGCAGGCCCAACAATGACAACTATTGGCCCAACGACAACAACCGCAGGTCCCACAACAACGACAGCTGGTCAAACAACGACCACTGCGGGTCCCCCTACTACAGTGGGACCAACAACAACCACTGCAGGCCCAACAACGACAACTATAGGCCCAACGACAACGTCAGCTGGTCAAACAACAACCACTGCGGGTCCCACTACTACAGCAGCCGGTCCTACTACTACAACAGCTGGTCCAACCACAACCACTGTCGGCCCAACGACAACCACTGCAGGCCCCACAACAACAACAGCTGGTCCAACCACAACCGCTGTAGGCCCAACGACAACCACTGCAGGCCGCACAACAACTACAGCTGGTCCAACAACAACCACTGCAGGTCCCACTACTACAACAGCTGGTCCAACCACAACCACTGCAGGTCCCACAACTACAACAGCTGGTCCAACCACAACCACTGCAGGCCCAATAACAACAACTGTACACCCAACAACAACGACTGCAGGTCCAACTACTACAACAGTAGGTTCCACAACTACAATAGAAGGTCCCACTACTAGGACAACTGGTCCAACTATAACAGTGAGTTTATCATGAAAAGTCTTTGTAAATTCTTAGTCTTCTCATTTTTTACAGCAATAAAAACAAATATACAATTAACATCATGCTTTCCTAAAATTACATTTAAAAATATCAGCCAGATTTACCAAATTGATTTCCATAAAACCTAAAACTTCCACCAGTCTCAACTAATTTCTCTGCATTCAATTTAAAAAAACACAATCTAAAATAGATTAAGCACTTTCACGATCAAACATGCAACACAGTTTAACTGTATTAAATAATCTTATCGCGCCTAATAATCAAACCCAAGCGTCAAAAGCAATTACAAGTACAACTCACTTAATGAATGAGTTCCTTTCCTAGGAGCAGGTCGTTAAGCGAATTGGTCGGTAAGGGAGGACCCGTGTTATCTCACCTGAAGGGGGCGTGGCCATTGTAAATGCTAGTGTAGTGAATACTGACAGACTGCGGGAACGAGACTGAGACTGAGAACGGTGATGAGATGAGATGTATACAGTGTATATAATGTATATAGTATATATAGTATATAAAGGGTGATGAGATGAGATGCTTGACGCTGAGACGACACGCACACAGCACGCACGCTGCGGTTTTGTATGCAGCGTACAATACAGACTGGTCAGAGAGCTGGTCGTAAGTCAGAACAGTCATTAAACAGGTCAGTCGTTACGTGTCGAGAACCTGTACTATTTCACACCTGAATCAATAAAAAATTTATATCCATACAAAACCTAAATATTTTCACACATTAGTCAGTGAGATAGTCCAATACTTAATAAAATGTTGTCATATGAGCAATTATATTTCATGATTTTCCAAAAACTAATAAAATACATTACAACAATCCACAAAAAATCTTCTACCCCTTCCTCCACCATCAACTCCATCAACCCCAATAATATAAAATAAAGCAACACAACACAAAATCCTGATGCAAACAATTTAATAAAAAGAAAATGCATATAGTAATGAATAATCACTGCCAAATTAAAATTCTGGCAGAGACATTTAACCTCAATGGTCATCAAAATTAAAATAAATACAAATTCACAAATTACAAAATTGCAGATTAACCAATAGATAGCATGCTCAAATGTATGTTATATATGATGTATATCAAACATTTAACTCAATACTTTTATAAAAAAAAGGTTTTTAGCATTCAGAGGTCAGTAGGTCCTGATTTAATGTACTGTAGTTCTCCACATAAATAATTTTCTTAACTAAATAAAAAACAGACATTTGACTTACATCTTTCCTAAAAATACCTGATGTCACAGATCCAACGGATGTCATGTATTTTATCTGTTCAATTCCAGATACCACCAACTGTTACGGATGTCACAACTTTAGCCCCAACAAAAGCATCTGTTACTGCTGCAGTCAGTGCGACCTCAGCTGCAGTAGGATCCACAGACCCTCCACGAGCAGATGAAGGCTTCCTTATTCTGCAGTTTCGTATGGATCGCACTTACCGTCCAGCTTACGCCAACTCTCAGTCGCAAGAGTACAAAGACTTGGCGAATAATGTAACAACAGAGGTAATATCCTGTACAACCCACATATTCAAACATAATTTTTTTTTTTAATTACTTTTTTAAATTATTGGCAAAATGGTTTTCCTCTTTTAAAGAAATCATAATTTGAATGAATTTGAGTGAATTTCTTTTCATTTTTTAGTGTAATAACGGGTACAGAGAAATATATCCATCAACCTTTCTGCGTTCTCGTATCATACGTTTTTGGTAAGTATTTAATATTCAAATACATTCAATATCCATAAGGTATCTACTATGATAACTACTGCTCTCGAAAACAATACATTTAGTCCTGTTCTTTCACAATAGGGAAGGCTCTGTCGGGGTGGAAATTGATTTGATCTTTAAAAATCAGTCAGTGGTACCTGACATCACCAATGTAGAGGAGTCTCTAAAAATGGCTGATAACACATCAAGGGCTTTCCTGAACTTAATTCCCAGCAGTGTCACAGCAGGTTGGTTTCATGTTTCAGATTACTTTCAAACTTGTACCAACAAATGTGGCATCAAGCTATCAAAAGAGATTAATATCTACATACATTTAAATTTAAGCAATTTTGTTAAAACATGTTTCTTCTTAATTTTTTTTTTTTTTTTTAGCCCCACCGAATACCATGACAAATGCAATTGCAACAACTGAAGCCACAACCACAGCATCACCAACAACTTCAGCCGCAGTAACAACACAAGCAGACAACATTGCAACATCATCTACCAGCAGACCGATCAATTCTGTCCTATTACTCCTATTGTCCCTGGTCTACACGGCATCAGATCAGCGGTGGATTCTCTAGGGGTGCATTCATGTTCACCGGAAGTTAATCTGCTGAAGTAGCAATCATTTAAACAATGTTTTTAAGATGGGTATGCCATTTAAAATATATGCTAGATCTTCTTCAGTTCATTTGGGATATATCTTCTGGGACAAGCTCGGCATTTCCTAGAGCACTCTTCCAAGATTTAAACCTATACCAGAACTCACTTAAATATATATTGAATCATTAACTCAAGGTTAAATGACTTAAGGTGGACCTTCTTACTAAAGAAAAACGGTTAGAGTACTTCTATATTTAATATTTTAAATGTTGTATTTATTGCTCTCATTAACATCAGCTAGTCACAGGTGAGTGATTGCATTGTTGTTTAGTTTATGTTATTTTATGTTGTTGTCTCCAACAACAGAAATATTATCCAATTTCTAATGTTGTCTCATCTTTGTATTGTCTTAATCAATGACATGTGAGTAAATCTTTCCGTGATTATGCTTTATTAACCAATAAATGAAAATGTCTTTTTTTCTTTCTTTCTTTTTAGATTTTTAAATTAAATATATTTATTTTTAACCTGTGCTGTCAGCATGCTGGCCATACAACACTGAGTATTTGTGCCATTGAATCTAGGATAGAGTTAGTCTGCAAGTGGGGTTCAACTTCTTAACCTCCAATGCCACTCATTATTCATTCTTTAATCATCAAGAACTGCTGCAATAACTCTGTCCTGTGGACGACCTGTAAGACGACAGGATTGAGTTTGTTACACAGAACCACCACCCATGCCCCAGTTTGGTGAACCATCTTACCATGGTTTGGTCTTTAAACAACTAATCATCATTACTACTCCAAGAGAGGGTGATTACCACGGTCGAGACAAATAAACAAAAAACCAAATAACATGTACATGGAAAAACATAAACATACAAACATCAGACAACAGCATTTATTGAAAAAATGAGAGTTAGCGTTGGAGTTGGGTTAAAGAGTTAATTAAGTCTAGGAAAATTGGAACAGCAGTTGGACATGTGGCCTTTTCCTGTCCTACTGTAGTTATGGCAGTAAATGGGGGAGGAAAGGAGAGGGACGAAACCAGTTATCAGGATGGTGTAGGGGGTGTGTTCAAACCAGATGCTGGCGGTGTGTGTGTGCCTGTGATGAGACCGCCTGTGTGTGTGTGTGTGTGTGTCCACCGGTGCACCGGTGAGTGCACAGGAGTTTTCCCAATTGGTTCTGGTGTATGAGATCGGTATTATATCGTTGCGCCTCCAAGCAGCGGATAAGTCCCCAAAGCCACCCCTGAGTCTCGCGGCCATAAAGACACTTCACGACCGCAGGAAAGCCCCGAATACCCTGCCCTGCAGCCACAACAGACCCCCCAGCCCCCAGAGAAGCCGGAAGCCTGCGGAGCAACACCCACGCATAGCCCGGAGGAGCATAACCCAGTCCCAGAGAGTGCAAGGAGACCCTGCACCCTGAGGCGCACGCATTCAACCCACCCCCATGCGCAGGCACAAGACACAGCCGGAGGCGCAGAACCCGGGCCACAGACGTCAAGCACGGATCACAGGCCAAGAGCCAGATCCCGTGCCGACAGACCGACACCCCGCCCAAACCGCCAGGCCCAAAGTGGAGCCAGCGAGGCCCACACACCCACCTGCACCCCGCGCAAAGGCGAGGCCCGCCCCACCACGACCGACTAGACACCTCATCCATTTGCAAGCCTTGAGCGCCCATCAATGTAGCTGGGTGTGCGCTGAACACCTGGATGTCAGCCACCGCCCACCACCCCCCCTCTGAGAATGTGTAGGCAGGCAACAGGAAATACAGATGTGAAGATCGTTAAATCCAAATCATTAAAATTATATATATATATATATATATAATAGGTTTGTTTGATTGAGGTATCTCAGTGTAACAGTGCAGGCAATATGTAGTTACTTCTTATCTATTGTTGATACTGGTGCATGGGCATATGAAAGTTTATGCATTCTATTCATGTTTCATGTTATGCATTACACCTGTGAATAACCCACTGTGACACCTCTGTGAAAAGGGTCCGCCACTGGAGCATGCACTTCTTTATAAATAAAAAAATTACTAATTTTTGTTAATGAGTAACCGGTTATGGTTCAGTTAGTTACCCCACATGAGGAATCTTCTATATGTTATACTTAATCTGATGAGATAAAAAAAACGAATTGAGTGAATAAAAACCCTTTAAAAATGACCTTTAAAATTTATATCTGTCATAAGGCCAGGAGATGGAGCCAAAATCGAATTCACCTTGAAGCCAGTGGAGGGAGCCAAAGTCTAGTACATCCTATGACCAGCAGAGGGTGCCAAAGCCTTCCACGATACAGAAAGATTAAAATATTACCAAGGTCACACAAGGCGCAGCAGACTGCAGAGTCAGCTTTTGTTTTTTTGGAAGCCAGCTGCACTGGAAATTACAGCAACGCCCTCTCCCAAGAGAGGGGAGGGTATTCAACTATGAAGACTGTAATTGGCTAATGGTAATTGACTGTGAAGCGACATCAGAAGACGGGTAAACAAAGTATAACAAATGCGATTGGCTAAAAATGGGATTTTGATGGCTTATGACAAAAAAAGAGGGGCGATATGTAAATAAGCAAAAAACCTTTTCACGACTATAAAACAATGAGTACAACCGAAGACAAATCAGTCAGTTTGGCAAAGCCTTCTCCGGGTTTGCTGCTGTGTTTGTTTTTCTGATAGACAATAAACTTGATCGCATCAGATTTTGTTTTGTTCCAGTGTTTTTCAAAGTATTTGAAAGTTCGAATAAGATAGAAACGTTGTGCAGAGATCCAGGCTTTTTTCACAGGCCCAGGCCTGAATGTTCTTTGTCCACGACATTGTATTAAAAATACATATATTTGATATGTGTATTTTATTAAACAAAAGATTTGTTGATCAACAATGTATCAGATTCCTTGAAAAGCTGTGTAATGTGTGTATAATCGATATATATATATATATATATATATATATATATAATTGTTTATAGTGTACTGTATTTTATTAAAATAAAATAAATAATATAATATTCAAATAGTTTGTTATTTTATTCAAATCACTCAACACCAAAGACAGTGTTTAGTCGATGAATAATTGTTCCCGGAAAAATCGAACATAAAATATTTTACAAATACAGACTTTTTGTAAACAAACTCAGCAATCTGTCCTTATCACCCATACTTAACTTGTTTTGTTTCCCATTTGCAAATGTTGCGGGCCTCTGTCTGTAGAATATAGTTGTCTCACTATCTGCATTATGGCTGAAATGTCCCAAATCATATTCCTCAAATGAACGATTGTAGACGATGACAAATGCATTGTCTAGTTCAATGATGTCCTCTAATTCCTATCTTCTAAATTACTCTAAAGTCTGCAGACTGAAGTAGCAGTACACCCATACTCCAGTACTACCCCCCTGTCCCCCAATTTGGAAAATATAAAGTGGGGTCAATCCCAGAGGGGATTCAAAAACTGCCAAGTATCATTTAAGGTTGACAAGAAAGCTTGTTTGTTTTCATAACCATGGATATTTTTTAATATAATTGGCCCTTTTTATACAATCACACCAATGTTATTTCATACCTGGACACATCAACTTGCTGGAAAGTATGCAGGAAACATGAGTAGCTATTGTTGTAGCAGTTAAATTCAGTTTCTTTCATTTAGTTTGGATTTTCCTTTATCAACAATTTGGAGTGAAATTATTATCCCCCAAATCATCCATCCATCCAGTTACCTATGCCACTGATTCACCATAATGTTGATGGTGGTGTCACAACTTAGGTTGCTAAGTTTTATTCTGTCACTTATCCTGTTGATTTCTCTGGTCATTTCAGATTATGTCTCTCCTAGAGTTCTGCCCCTCCCAATCTGCACCCCTAAAATCAGCACTATGATAGCATTGTGACATGTCTGTCTATGCCTGTGTATACTGTATATATTGGTCCTGTTCACTCATGCGGTGCATGATTGTCTACTACCTTCCAACCAGCTTTCTAGTGTCTTATTCTGTATGTATGTATGCAGTAGGTAAGGTTGCACAGTGCATTGCACTGCTCCCTCACAGCAAGCAGGTCCTGGGTTCAATTCCTGCCTGCTGTTGGCACCTTGCTCCAGCTGGTTATCTCCCAATTAGGGTCCTTTCTGTGTGGAGTTGGAATGTTCTCCCTGTGCTCATATCGGGGTTTTATCCATGGTTGTCTGACGAGTAACCGACATTTTTAACTGGTCACCGGCATGACACTATATGCTACCATACAGTCATCTGCCACCATTTGAAGCATGTGCATTCTTCTGTATCAGCCTGCCTAATTCTTGCCATGTTCCTGCCTTATGGATCCTGGAATTACGGCAGCGGTCTGCAACATGGACCTGTTTTAAGCAAGACAATTATCCACGTTCCATGGTCATCGCGTACATAACACAAAATAAGTTGTTTTTTTGTTTTTCTCCTAAAGATGAATAAATAAATAAATAAAATGAAATAAAATGAAAATAGAGAAACAACAACAGAACAGACACAACCAACCTCAGACTGGTCCTGAAAGAAAAATTCACCAGCCAGTATCTTGCACACACATCAAATACAGTATAATAATTTCACTTTTGCATTACGCTTTAACATTATTCCAATATATGATTAACATTTTCCTTTTCCCCCCTTTGTCCATGCATTTTCTAAGATAAAAATAGTATTGAGTCTATGACGGAATCAGATATTTAGAATGGATATTTCTCTACTAATGTTTGCTCCTCACTACACACCTCTACCCAATTCAGACCTGTATGCTGACAGATTTTAACAATGTCATTTTTCAGCACACCATTCATTTTTTCACAAACACCTTGGCTTTGCGGATGATAAAAAGCTCCTAGACGTTGTTTAATTCCCAATTTTTGCAGAATTAATTTTCCTGTTTTTCCCATTATCTGAAGATATGCGATCTGTAAGTTCCCACCTGCTTATGACCTCACGACACAAGAACTTGGCTTGGCAACTGACTGAGCATCTTTACGTTTGGTTGGACATGCCTCAGTCCACCTTGAAAATCTATCCATGTCCACTAACATGTATCTTGTACCTCCTACTGGTCTTATCATGTCAACAAATTCCACAATCAACTCACGCATGGGACCTGTCGAAGTTGGAATGTGACCGGGTGGACTCATCAAACCCCTCCGAACATTGTTTTTAAGACCGATTGTACATTGTACATTGACATAATCAATTTGCTCAAGCAAGTACGGTGCCCAAAAACTATACTCTTTCGTGATTTTTCTCCTTATCTCCCCCCTTGCAACATGGGCTAACCCATGTGCTTCCTGAATCATCAGACCTAGTAAGTCGGGGGTGCTACCATCAGTCCTTCATGATTTCTCCACAGACCAGTAGACTCATGTGTTGCCCCTCGGTCCAACCATAATTGTTTATCTATGTCTGACGCCGCTCTTGCATTAAGATCACATCTCTGAACGTGATTTTATCTTCCAAGTCCACTTCATGGGTGACAAAAAGAACATTGCCTGCTTTGTTTGCTCCTGAAACTGCTTTAGCAGCTTCATCCGCTGCTTTGTTACCTTGAGTAACCCTTGACGTGTCCATTTTGTGTGCTCAATTTCCTTATCCGGGCATGATGCTTCTGTGTCCATGGGTTATTGTTTGACCCCAATAAGCTACTTTTTCTCGACAATACTGCAGCTTCTTCCATCACTTCTCTTATATGCTTCTGCTCAAATCCTTCAGCCACCATTAAAGTCATATGTGGCACACTTTTCTCAATGTCACGCTCTTTATCAAGATAATCATCAGTGTTTGTCTTCATAGCTGCTCCTTTACTTCCTCATTCCACCACCAAGAATCCTCTTCTTTCAGCTTCTCCCGTTAGGGGGCGCCGCAGTGCCTTATCTACCTACAATTCCTTCTGTTCTGCGCATCTATAAACCTTCTCTTTGGCCTTCTTATTCTCATTCTTCCTCTCCACCAACTGTATTTGGTTGTTTTTTAAGAGTCTCCTGGTCTTGTTCCTTCCGGTCATGCTCCTTTTTCCTCCGCTTTAGCCCACATCTGTCTGACTGCTGGGTTGTATCCTCCAATAGCTTCATCCGAGTCACTCACACTCTCTTCTCCTATTTCCAGGCTTCTGACTTGTTGCCTGCTTTCCAAACAGTTCCTTCTCTTGGTACTGTTGGAGCTCGGATACATCTTTATGGTTGTTGTAGCCTTGCCCATCTCTATTATTTGCTCATCCTCATCTTTGAAGAGATAGTTGCCCTCCGTTGTCATCACTGGGAGCTGGGGATAAACATCAGTGAACTTCACCTCCTTCTAATAAGGCGGGGGCTTCTTTACAGATGCTGTATGTGAGAAGGGTGCGGTAATCTTCTCCATCAATTTTTCTGCTTCGTTTTCATTTTTCTTTATTTCTTGTATACTTCTCTCTTTTGCAGCTTCGAACCATGTCTGTCCCTCCTTTACGAACAGCTGCAGAATGCCAAATTCCGTTTGCCTTTTCTCCATGCCTCTCTTTCCTCTTTTCCTTTCTTTTGATTTACTTTATATGTGGACACAAGCACCTGCATTGTTTTAATCACATCTGGGTTAAGAGTTCCTTCAGCCGGCCACGGTTGTTCAATGTCAGGCCACCGCTTGCTCCATTTTCCTGATATTTTTGCAATATCTTTAATAAGAGGATTATTCTTTCGCATTACATCAATAGGAGTTATTACTTTTGTAAGTTTTGTATCCATTTATTTTATGATAAATTGAATTTATTTATTTAAAAATTATTTATAAAGCACCGTGTAATCACACTCAACAAAAAACAACTGAATTTACCAACCCCAAAGGAGACCAATAGCTTCCCACTTATGAAAGCAACTTCACTTGTTTATGATCTGATACATCTGATCATACTCATTTATCTTCAATTATCAAAATGTCCATCAATTTTCACTCTCAAAACAGCCTCTATCAAGGTAAATCATACCCAGATAATGAAACCAATATTCACAGCACTCAACCGTATTTAAATCAAATCAGTTTTTCTGCATGTGAGCAAGCAAATCAATAATGCTCCATTAATTAGGCGAATGCCTTGATTAGTCAGTCCGTTACAAGTCTCTTACTAACTAATTGCAAATGCAATATAAGAAAAAGACCTACTGTAAGCCCATATGTGAAAACAAGCAATCATGTTGGTTATCACTAGATGTACACACATATACGGAAATGCAGGTGTTTATTGAAAAGAGTTTGTGGATAATACGCACTGGCCTTATTCAACTGGATTCAGAATTCTTATGCGCTGTCATCCAAAAGCTCCCGGTGTCTGAAGAACTGCCAGATGTCTTGTCATCTGCCCCTTGGATGATCCAATTCAGACACATTCCATCTTCTGTCTTTCCCCCATCTCTCGCTCAGCAAAGTAAAAGAGAGGAAGAAAGAAAAAAAAAACACAAGAGTTTAGTGTCTTAAGACCACTCCAGATTCTTATACATACTATAATACAATTCAATGAGACATACATTATCAGCTTTTTTTTTTCTTGCGCATTTGAAATAAAGCAATGTTTACTTTTATTCATACGACGCATTTAAATCTAAAGAGTACATTAGTCAATCTAATATCACCTCTAATTAATTATTTTTATTCTATTTTTCCTATTTTATTTTAATATTAATTTACTTTCTTCTATCATACTTCTTCTCGGCCCCTCTTGTCAGGGGGAGTTGATTAAGTTCCTCTCTGTATGAAGCACCACCCCTTCCTCCACCTCTTAAATTTAGTCACAGCTTCCAGTTTGCACTGGTCGTCAGTGAGCGAACATCCTGTTTTAGCTCCCTGTCGGAACACCCCAGCCAAATGCAGCCACGCACAGAGTCATAAATCAAAGCTGGTTCCTTGCACTCAGCAGCCAAAACACAAAACCTCTTCTCTTGCATCAAAAACCCAACTTTTCCTTCTATTTCACCAAGGCTATCTGCTCCTTTAACCAACAGGTGTCACGACCAAAACTAGGAGAGACCCAAACGCACGACACAGGGAGATGGAAAGCAGGCAAAGGATGTTTATTAGCCTGGACGGTGGAGCTGGCCGAGTGGACCCGGTCGGGTAGGGATGGAGCAGGGCAGGGCAGGGATGATGATGACCAGTAGATGGGGTCCAGGATCCGGGTGGAGAGACGGGGAACCAGGCTGGATGGAGATGGACGGGCAGCCTTGGTCGACGAGCGGAGACAGGCAGGTAAACCGGGCTGGCTGGATTTGGAGAGACAGACTGGGTCGACAGGAGGAGACAAGCAGGTAAGGGGAAGATGAGACAAACTAGGAACTAGAAATATGCACTAGGAACTTGGAAGGGAGCCAATAGCGATGCAACTCGGGTAAGCTAGTTGACGGTCTGGCAAGGAATGACTGGGAAGCTGGGACTCATTCCACAGGGATGAGTTAGGGTTAGGGTTAGGGTTAGGGTTAGGGTTTGGGTACCTCCAGGATGTGCAGGTAATTGATCCCAGATGTGTGCATTCGGGCTTGAGTAGGGAGCTGCAGATGGGGCAAGGGCGGCCTCTAGTGGCGCTGGGAGGCCGTGGGCCTAACAACAGGACTCACAGCAAGCACTGTCACACACACTACAAGCACAAAAAGAAAAAACTCACACACCAACAAACAATACACAAATCCTACCCATAATTCAGAGCAGAATATTTTTTTTTTCTTTTATGAATGTGTACATGCATGTGTAGGCAGACTGTTTCTGGTGATTCTAGTCCTTCTCTCAAGAAGGCTCATTTTGTTATCAAATATATAAAGTCCTGTGAAGGTTCATATCCTTTATCAAATGTATAAAACGTCCTTGAAAGAAAAAGGCTCATATATATTTATCAAAACATCCTTAAAGAAAAAGGCTCATATATATTTATCAAACGTCTTTTAAAGAAAAAGGCTCATATATATTTATCAAATGTCCTTAAAGAAAGGTTTCTCTTTATGTATTATTTAACTGCTCACCACCTATTTAATAACGCATGTATTCTATATATCATTTATACATATACACCAACAATACACAAATCTCTTCACATCTCTTTAGCCGGCACACTCACACCCCAAAAGGAAAAAGACATGTCTGTCCACAGCACATCTGATTCTCCAAAAACTTCAACAGCGCTTAACTTTATACTTTAATGTCAACTCATGTATACTTTTCAAGATTTTCACTTTGGCCAAACTTTTCCCCATTTTTTCTCAAACTTTATGTTTCATCTTTTAAGGCTTTAACTTGTAACTCTTTTTGCTTCACTTTTCATCTTTTTCATCTTACTTTAGGCTTTTAACTTTCATCTCTTTTTCACTTTTCATCTTTTTACTTTTTTAACTTTTATCTCTTTTTTACTTTTCATCTTTTTCATCTTACTTGAGACTTTTAACTTTTATCTCTTTTTCACTTTTCATCTTTTTCATCTTCATTCATAAAATTTTATTTTGAGTCAATTCCCCTGGCCAGGGTTATTTCCTCTTTGTTTTTCCTACCTAGATTTGACTATATTATATTTTCATTTGGCCAACTTTCACGCAGCATTTAATGTACACATGTCTTACTGATAAAGGAGATGTCTTCGGGCCCTGTCTTCGTTAATCTTGCATGGTTATTTAATAACTTTTGGTTACTAGTTCTGCCATTCTACAATTACCATTTACTTAAACTTTCTCCATTTCTATTCTCTATTTCAACTTAATTCTCTTTTTCTTCGTTTATTATTCTCTTATTCCCCTTATTTACGTCTTTTACAACTTAATAAACCCAGATTTAGACGGAAACTCACTTCAAGAAGTCCACCATCATTCCTGTCCCGAAGATCGCCTCTCCAGCCTGCTTGAATGACTACCGTCCAGTGGCCCTCACCTCGGTGGTCATGAAGTGCTTCGAGAGGCTGATTAAGGATTAAATCTGCGCCTCCCTCACCAGCACCTTGGACCTGCTGCAGTTCGCATACCGGCCGAACAGATCTATGGACGATGCGGTCTCCCAGGTATTAAACACCACGCTCACGCACCTTGATGGCTGGAAGGGGCTCTATATGAGATTTTTGTTCATTGATTATAGTTTGACTTTCAATACCATAGTCGCCACCAGACTGGCTGTCAAGCTGTGGGAGCTAGGACTGAGCACCCCGCTGTGCGCCTGGATCCTGGACTTCCTCACAGCCCGGCCCCAGGTGGTTGAGTGGGGAGGCACACGTCCAGCTCCCTCACGCTGAACACAGGATCCCCCAGGGCTGCGTCCTCAGCCCCCTACTGTACTCCCTGTACACACATGACTGTGTGGCCAGGTCCAGCTCCAACACCATCATCAAGTTTGCCGACGACACCGTCGTGGTGGGCCAGATCACCGATGACGATGAGAGCCCTACCGCGAGGAAGTGGCTGACCTGTCACTCTGGTGCCAGGACAACAGCCTCCACCTGAATGTCAGCAAAACAAAGCAGCTGATTGTGGACTTCAGGAGGGGATTACAACCGAGGATGCACGCGCCGTTGGTGATTAATGGCACTTCTGTCGACAGGATGAGCAGCTTCAAGTACCTGGGAGTCCACATGACGGAGGATTTAACATGGACTTTACATACAGACACTCTGGTGGGAAAGGCGAGGCAGCATCTTTACCACCTCAGGCAGCTAAAGAAATTCAGGGTATCGGAGGGGATCCTCAAGTCCTTCTACTCTGGCGTGGTGGAGAGCATCCTGACAGGCAACATCATTGCTGGTTTGGGAACTGTACTGCTCAGGACAGGTGGGCCCTGCAGAGGGTGGTGCGTTCAGCCCAATGTACCAGTGGAACCACCCTCCCCTCCCTGAAGGACTTATACACTAGGAGGTGTAGTAGCAGAGCCCGCAGGATCACGAAGGATCCTCACCACCCCAACAACGGACTGTTGCAGCTGCTGTGGTCGGTCATACTGTATTACTGTTGTTTCAGTATTCCGGTCTGCCTCCGATTGGAAAACCACCTACATTGTCACAAATCAAATCCTATAAATAAGGCTACTGGTACTGCATCCCTTTTCCACCAAGGCATTTCAAGGGCCCGTTCAGAGCCGGTGCCAAATCTCAAACCAGTTGTTTCGCGTTTCGACGGCAAAATAACTGGCTCTCGGCCAGGGAAACCAGTTCCATCATGTCTGACGGGCGGTGTATCATATGAAGGTATAAGGATGCCCCTCATCAAAACAATGGCTGTGATGTGTGTTTATTTATTAAAATATTGTTGTTTCTGTTTTGGAAATATGTGTGCTCTGTCTTCGAGAATAGAATATGTGTTCTTCTTTTTCGTTTATTACCTTTCTTTTACCAGGTTAATCTCAGCGAGCTTGAACATTTTTATATTTTTAAAGAGAGACGTGCTCTTGACACCAGGAAATGGAGTTACAGCATAGACACATGGTTCAAAACATTAATATAATCGGTGAGACGAGACAGAGATAATGTGAAGGATAAGAATCTAAGGGTTTAAATGTTTAAATGATTTAAATGTTGTTAAATGACCTCGATTTCTTTCACCTTGGCTTTCACGGACACAAACTCCCACTAAATGCACTTCTTCTTGGTCCAAGCTGAGGGGCCAGAGGCTGTGCCCTGATAACAAAATCTCAAAGTGGCCATCTTACATAAAATTGTGGAACGACAACAATGACAACAGAATTTACATTTACCTTAATTTCCATTTACTAATTCTAAAGCCTCGTCACTGCCACACCATGCTGTCTTTGTGTCATCCAGCAGGGCAGCTTATTTCCTTCTTCTCAGGCCTGTAAGCTTTGTAAAGCTTGTCAATAATGAAATCTGCATTCTTGACAGCAGGTGTATTACAAACATAACAAGGTGTCACACTTGGGTGACTTCGAAGAAAGACATCGTCTTGTGTTCTTTGCGGAAAAAAACAGTAGAAACCTGTTTTTTACGTCAATGGCAGTGCCGTGTTTGCACTATAAAAGTTGTGTCTTCTAGTGAGTAAGTGAAGAAGTCTTCTCCTGAGAGCGGGAATTACTTAGTGAACTGAAATTCTACGGAGAGCCACGCTGAGCACCGCAGCACAATCCAGAAACAACTGTAAGTTCAACTCCGTATACCTAATGACAATTAAGTTATGATTCATCATTTTTACATTTGATGTATTTTTCATTTCAACGCCTTTGACAGCTTCTTAATTTAAATAATTGTTTTCTTAAAACGAGAATTACTGACGCGATCTTTTCTCCTCTTTCAGAGATAACATGCATTACAGTAAGATGCTTCTAATAATCCTGATACCTCTTCTGCTCCTTGGTAAGTTGAATATTTCAATAATTATGCAGTCTGTCCTGACCACACTGTAAAAAGAACACTAGTCACACTATCCAAAACTGTATCTTCACTCTCTCTACGATTCACAGCATCGGCAGAAGCACAGACCACAGCAGGCGCCACCACCGCCGCGGCCACCACCGCCGCGGCCACCACCGCCGCGGCCACCACCGCCGCGGCCACCACCGCAGCCGCCACCACCGCCGCCGCCACCACCGCCGCCGCCACCACCGCCGCAGCCACCACCGCCGCCGGCACCACCGCCGCCGGCGCCACCACCGCCGCCGCCACCACCGCCGCAGCCACCACCGCCGCAGCCACCACCGCCGCCGGCACCACCGCCGCCGGCACCACCGCCGCCGCCGGCACCACCGCCGCCGCCGGCACCACCGCCGCCGCCGGCACCACCGCCGCCACCACCGCCGCCGCCACCACCGCCGCCGCCACCACCGCAGCCGCCACCACCGCCGCCGCCACCACCGCCGCCGCCACCACCGCCGCCGGCACCACCGCAGCCGCCACCACCGCAGCCGCCACCACCGCCGCGGCCACCACCGCAGCGGCCACCACCGCCGCACCCACCACCGCCGCACCCACCACCGCCGCCGCCACTACAACCAGCACCGCTGCTGCGTCCACCAGGACAATGATGGAGACCGTGGCGATGATCTGCATGGCCCTGGCAGCACAATTTCTCCAAATCAGCGGCTAGCGGCTCCTCGAGAAGCTGCTAAAAAGAGACTCATGTTCTTATTTATCTTAGAATTAAATATATTGGATGGGTTTCCTCTGTAAAAGTGAGTATCATGAGGCCTGAATCTGAAATCTGAATCTTTTCCAAGTTGGTAGTTATTGTACCTAGGTATATATAGCATATAGCCATATGTGATATGAAAAATATGTAATAATTTAGCAAACTGTAACACTGGGTCATGATGTGTGTGACATGTTAAGCCTGCCTGAAGCTGATTCCATAATAAGTATGATGGAGTTTGAAGCGATGTGTTGATTGGTTTGGATATCTAAATGGTACAGCTCTTTGCTCTTGAACAGTTATATTTTAATAAAAGTTTCCGTAACTCAAAAGAACACTGGTTTTCTGTTTTATTATTGATTTACAGGGTTACCTCCTAAAAGTCAAACTTGGGGTATTTCGCACCAAACTTGTGATGTTATTCCAAGTGAAATGGTTTTCTTAGCAACTGCTCAGCATGCATGTTATTTACATGAAAACATCTATACTTGCACTTTCGCAACTAGGAGACAAATATTCTTTAGAAACCTTCTGCAAAGCAAATATGAAATGTAATCAGGCGATTGTTATCAAGCAAACATTTAACACATAGTGTGCACCAAAATAAAGCAACAATTGAAAAATGATGCCTAACTTATTCATACATAACTACGAAATGCAAATAATTGCATTCACAATTTTTTTTAGATTAAAATTTTGCAACTTCTCTCAAATGGCTGGAAGAATTAAAAAAAAAAAAAAGAAGACTGTTGATCCTGCTGACCCTCCTACGTACAGGTTTGGGTCTTTAAATGCCAACCCAACCTTACTCTGACAGTTGAACAAATGAGGGATGTCATGATTAACAAGTAAGAATGGATTGTTTTTTTCCAGTTAGGCGTGAAGTCACGCATTAAAAATTACTTTGTTGACTTTAAGGTGAGACAGTTTAGCCACACCTGAGTGACTCAATACCCTTCTAAAACACACCATACTGTGACCCAAAAAATGCTCCATTGTCACTATTTAGATTCATAGAAATCGACGTAGAACATAGACATAGAACACGACCAGACCAGGGTATGTGGGGCAGGGGGGGGTGAATGGCTCGGGTTAGACATGCTTGGATGACTCGCACCCCACACCCCGCAATTTTTGTCGCAAACACAAAAATAGCGCACATGGGGCTCTGCCTGCTTACCCGATGGGCAGGCGTTTCTTGTAGGGTGTCGTCTGTGCTTGGGCGCCTGCAGCGCGGGTTCTGCATTTGCCGTTGCGTCTTATGCCTACCCATGGGGGCAGGTTGTATGTGTGCGCTTCAGGGGTGCGCTGGGGTGTGCTTTTTGGGACGGGTTCGTGCACCTTGGGGCATGAGTGAGGGGTCAAGTACATGTTGTCTGTTTCTGTGTTTATCTGTCCCCTCGTGATGATTCTCCCCCTCCTGGAGAAGTAATGATGATTCGTTTTTATTGGGGATCATTAGCAGATCAAAACATGGTAAGATTGTTCTCCAAAGAGGTGGCGGTCATAATTTATAATATAAATGCTGTACTCTTGTCATCTCACAGGTCATCCAAAGGACAGAGTTATTGTAAGCGGTTCTTGATGATTCACAAAAGAGTGGCTTTGCAGGTTTAGTATTTGAACTCCACTTGCAGATGAACTCTCTCTTGGATGCAATGGCATACAAATACCTTGTGTATGCCCAGCCTGCTGCCAGCACAGTCAGGATAGTGAGCCGTTTTGCCCACTGTCCCACGGGAGAAGTAGAGTTGGCATCAACATGTTGTAACCGACTCTTTGTCTACACCTCCAGAATTTGAGGCGTTTCACATGAGGGAGGTTTATTTCTGGGCGTTACTGGATGTATCTTGATTAATGTTGGGGCCGCACTAGAAGTGGAAAGGAAGTTCTGCAGCACATATTTTTGCCGCACGGCAGTCACAGCTTTGGTCAATGGAATGCAATAGATCCACATGCCACTACCCTAATTTCAACAACGTATTTAATACATTTGTGGGTGTGCTGACAAGTAAAGCCAAACGTCAACATGATGGTTCCTTTTGGCCCATTGTTTTTTTCAGAAAGGTGACTCAAGTTTCGTCCAGCCATTTCAAAATGTTGTATGGTGGCTTTGCAATGCAGGCGACAATGCCAACATGCCGAGCACAGTGGATTGCTTGTGTCCCTTAGAAAATTGATGATGTAAATGGTCACTTGGAGAATAACGCACAATACCTTCACACCAGCACCAGCTCCATGGCAAAGAAACTACAGATTTAGGGTTAAATCGGGGGATGGTGGCTCAGGCGGTAGAGCTGGTGGTCTAGTGATCTAAAGGTTGCTGGTTCGATCCCAGGCTCCTCCTGCTAGCATGCTGTAGTGTCCTTGAGCAAGACAATTAACCCCTAATTGCTCCTGATGGCTGCGTCCGTCGGTGTTTGAACAATTGTAAGTCGCTTTGGATAAAAGCGTCTGCTAAACGACTAAATGTAAATTTCATATACACTATACATGACATACAATATACGTGAGTATGCTTCTGCGCCTACATTGATATGGTAAAAGTGGTGAATAAGGTGCATGAGTAATTGCTTTTGCTAATGATCGAGAACAAGCATTATCTAGTTAGTGCTTCTTAATTCTAAATAATTGCCTATTTTTGTAAGTGTCAGTGAATCTGGAGTTTTGTCTTTTGCCATCCACACTCAGCTTTCTGGCACTCCTGTTTCCAGGTTTGTACAGATAAGGCATTTCTCCATGGGGCTTTCCAAGAGCGTCACATCAGCGTCACATCAGCGTCACGTTGCCGTCGCATCTACGCTTCAGATTCGCCGCCATGTAAATCAATGCTACCATTCACACCAGGTGCACAACTACACATCGGGTGCCTTGTGTCGTGCCGCGAGGCTCCCAGACCCCTTGCATTGAGAATACACCATTGCAAAACCTTTAGGTTGCTTGTCTCAGCTGTAATTGTGTCAAACCCCTGATCCTCATGTTCTTGACGATAACTCTGACTATAACGATTTAGTGGATGAATTTGTTTGTTTTTTTTGCTTCTGGTTGTGTTAACCAGTGATTATTGACTTTGTATATACAGTATATTGCGTATAAGCAGTTGAAGAAAACAAGTTTTCATGTGATGTTGTCATCCTCAGAGGAGCAGTAAATCCAGTCTCCTCTTCCGTTTCTACATACTTTATGGCCCTTCCCATCAAGCTACAGCCTTTTGTTATCAACACCTTCAATAGACCAAAAATCACGATATCATCTAGTCGCATGGGCACATTCCATCCTTAATGCCCTGACCTCTGTTACAAAGGCTAAAAGTATGTTGATGGATAGTTTTGGTTGCCTGGATATTGGTAAACTCAAAACTGAAATTCAACACCAATCAAAAATACCATTTTAGTAAATAATGCATGTAGGTCTTTTAAAAAAATATAGCCAAGTAGAAAGATATTTGTTTCGGAATATAGTAATGTGAAGGTATATGTCCCCAAGATGGAATTTCATGAGAAAAGCACAAATAAACAATAGCTGAGTAAAAGCAGTCAACTTTTACGTCACGGAACTTGGAACACGGAAGGTGTTGCCGTATCAGTGGGCAGCAGGTGACTTGGTTCCTGTTCAACTAGTATAAATTCTCTGTTCAACTTCCTTTAACTTGAATGGTACACATTTCCGCCATATCTTTGCAATTTCTATAAGGATTCATGACAGTGTGTGTACTAATGGCAGATCATTTTAAGTACAGGAATATTAGGCTGGGTGGAATATTAAGCTGTTTTAGCACGGTAAAATATTATAGCTATATAGATGAGCATACAAAAAATAAGTTTTCAGATACATGAGCAGCATGAATTAAAAATATAGAATTTAGGCCAGATTTTTTTGAATAACCCAGAATATCTTTATCGTCATCGGGTGAACTATTTAAATCCTGCGTACCAAATATAGTCGCTGACAGACAATTTCTACTGAATCGTTGTATTATGTTAACTCTCCCTCCACTGGTCACCCTGATCACTGCCTTGCCCTCTGGCTTTCAGTTTTGGGCTGTGACTTTTGCAGCATAGCCAATGTGTCCCTCTTCTCGATCTTCCTCAGGTGCTTTTTCTTCATTCTCTTTATCTTGGCTGTGTTGCGGGTCTGTGAGGGAAACCCTCGCTGGTCTCACGATGTCAGACCAGCAATTCCCAACCTATGGGCCTATGAGGGTATTGCAAGTGGGCTGCAAAAATCAAGTTCAAGTTCAAGAGATTATTTGTCACATACATATACAGTACATACGGTCATACATATATTCATGGGCAAAACACGGTTCGGAGAAAGTATAGCGCTAAATATTTATCATTGGGATTTTTTTGGACAGGCACGGAAGATGAACCGTTACCACTGTGCGTGGTGTGATCCGAGATTTTATCAAAGGAAGCTCTGAAGCCATGGAGACTGCGCCGTCACCTCGAGACAGAACACCAGCAGTACATGTCCAAGCCACTTGAATTTTTCGATAATAAACTCAAGGAGTATCAGGGCAAGAAGAAAGTGATCCAAACGTCATGCATTTGCACTGAGAACGCAAATCCCGATCTGTCCAACAGAGCTGTGCAATTTGTGATGCCTTTCCCGACGACGTATCTGTGAGACTGGCTTTTCAGTGTTTGTGCCATTGAAGACGAAATACAGGAATAAACCGATTGTTGAGCCAGATCTTGGCCTGAGACTGTCGTCCCTTAAGCCAGACATCAAGCATCTGGTGTCTGCCACGCAACATCAGCCTTCTCATGAGGGGAGTTCATATTAATGTGCTCCTGTTATTGTTGGTTTTACATTACGAACGTGACACGAAAGTTCCATAGATATGAGGTTATTTTTAACCCACCTCTTTTTTTGTTTTACCGCTACTGGACTGTACGTATGACAATGCATATGATT
This sequence comes from Zeus faber, assembly GCF_960531495.2. NCBI lineage: Eukaryota > Metazoa > Chordata > Actinopteri > Zeiformes > Zeidae > Zeus > Zeus faber. The sequence goes on from NC_137191.1 coordinate 20,025,701, forward strand.
GTTAAAATATACGTCCTCTGAGAACACACTGTTTGGCTCCCGTATTACTTCTGGTCGGATGTGGTGCGGCCAACACTTTTTCAGATTTTCAAGTGGGCCGTGAGTCGAAAAAGGTTGGGAACTGCTGTGTTAGACTAACTAGCTGTGTTAGACTAAGTGCTGAAACGGCAGAATTTGTTTGGTGGTTAGGGTACTAAACATCTTCTATTGGTCAGATGTGGCATTCATAACTATGCTTCTTGTTCCCGTGTTTTTTGACAATTTGCAGACTTGGCAAAAAAAATAAAACCTAGAAGCACTTATTAAAACCATTTAATATTTGTAACAGCTAGTTCTCAATCCTTTCTTTTAAGAAGAATGTTGTTATGGTCCACACATTTCTGAGTATAGGTCCCCAAGGTGGAATTTCATAAGAAAAGCCAAAATACACAATAGCCGAGTAAAAGCAATCAACTTTTACGTCACAGCAATGAAAGTGTTGCTATATCAAAGGGCAGCAGGTGACTTGGTTCCTGTTCAACTAATATAAATTCTCTAACATACGTACACCACTGACCTATGAACGGGTGTTTACAGAGCTGTACACACCCTGCTACTTGCCAGTAATCTACATTGAAGGGATTCCACTTCCTTCAATCGGAATGTTACAGATTTGCACCATAGTTTTGCAATTTCTGTAAGGACTCATTCAAATCAACCGCATGTATATATGTGCAGACTGAAATTGTGCTTATGTCAATGTGCAGATGATGAAAAAACCTTTACTAGTTGTGTTCAGCTTTAAATGTCTTGTGACAGACACCCTTGTATTTCACCCTGTTATGGTTTTTTATATCAACCATTTTGTTCATCATGTCCAGGGTTCTTGATTTTTTTTAACCTTATATCGGATCGTCTAAAAGTCATAGCCAGAGCCACTTCAACTTCCGTGTTGCGTTACTTTTGCTGGGATGGGTTGCACAGTTTTATTTTATTGTATTTATTTTAAATTTGGAAAGAAGAAAATGTTATCAATAGACTTGCACACTCGTAAGAAGAAGACAAGAAAATAAGACAACATCAAGGTACATTTTTAGAACTTTCTTTAATGTAAATTTAAAGCATCTATCTCTAACAGTGTGTTTCACTGCGGAGAGGAGAACCTCCCCAGGAACAGAATGGAATTGGTCTTATTGTGCCTTATGAAGAACAGGAAAGGGTGGTCCGCCATGAAGTGTTCCTCTCGCAGCATGCAGAATTGCGCCAAGCCGGCAGTGGCCGCGGCAGCCTCCGTCCCCTCCTCGTTCACCTCCACAAAGGCCTTGTGGGCCACCGTGGACAGGAACAATCCTCCCTCGCCGCTCATGCCCGACAGGTCGGCTTTGGCCCCGCAGAACACGTCCGTCATCCCCAGTTTGGCCAGGGGCTCGTTCAGCTCGTACTCCTCCTCCAGCTTGAACTTGGGAAGGTGGACTATGACGTCTGAGCCAGTGTCCATGTCCGTGGTCCATTGGTTCAGCTTCTCCCGTGTCAATTTATTCTCCAGCTGGAGCATTGGACAGACAAAAACAACCACACACACACACACAGGAATTTATATCATACTCATTTCTATGATTTTACATTTCAAGTATTATTTGACCACTCTTACCTACTGTTAAATTATGGTGAGGGGTTAGTAAGGTAAGTCCACTAATATTATTTAACAAAATGTTGCCACATTTTATCCACCATAGCATAGTTTTGTTTGGAAAAGTAGAAGTCAACCAAAGTGATGTCTGTTCTGCTCTTTTGAATAATCAATGAAACGCGGCTTTGTACCTTGAGCAGTGGGTTAGAGCCGCCTACGGACTCCTCTGGGAGCAGGATGAACATACTGAGCTCCTTATTGATATAGGGGAGCTCCAGGATCTGCAATCCATGTTCAGGGATGTAGTTGAATGGCAGCTTCTTCATCTGGTACATCATCTGGACGGGTTTGCTCTCATTCTGAAATAAACGCAACAGTCATTCAGCAGAGCTGACCACGTCCGACCTCCCCAGCTATGTTGTAAAGTGAGTTCATAGTTATTCAATCGTTGTACAGTGTGTACTGTGTACATTATACTGATTTTGTTATTCATTGTTGATCAATAAATATTGATATTCCAGCTACCCCGTTTATTTTAAAGGGCATTTCTTTGGTTTTGGCCTCATTAAAGGGATGGAGCCAGCTTCCCTTGAAGTAGATGGCATTCACAAGAGCCAGCCTTGTCCTAGGGCTGACTGTGCCTGGCTTTAGAAGATCTTTTATCTTATCTGTGGGGAAAGAGACAAATCAGTCACCAGTTCGGATTTTAGAGGCATGGACGTTTGTCAAAGGTTGTTCTTCTCACTCTGAGTCTGATGTTCCACCCAGCTGTTGATTTCCGCCCTGCACTCCTCCGGAGCCCCCATGAAGTCAACCGCCTGCAGGTTGGCCTGGTAGAACTCCTCCGTGGCTTCCAGAAATCCCTGAGAAAGTGTCGGACATCATTAAGCGTTCTCCAACCACAGCGACAATGGGAATATTTGGCGAAATGAAATTCACCGGGAGGAAGTTGGCCGTCTTCTCCCCATAAAGACGGTTAGCCAGCTTTAAGATGTACGAGGAGGATGGTGAGTTGATATCAGCATTGAGCGTCTGGAAATCAGTGTGGATTTCTCCAGCGCCGAACGAAAGGGCCTGCACACAAATAAAAGCCACGGAGACATCAAGTATTTAGACCCGGAGGCAGGAAAAATGTGTGTGGTGAGCTGAAACAAGGGCAGAGTAAAGCGTCAGGTTTATGACTCCTGTACACACTATGACACTGTGTGCCAGAGACAAGGGTGTGGACAAAGTACACGTGTAATTACACCTTAAATTACATTCAAGACACACCCTTGATTTATCGGCTACCGTGCCTGAACAAACATGGGGGCGGTTTCAAAGATTGAAATCAAGACTAAACTAATCCTACCTAAATGAATCCAGATTTTTTTTTAAATGCCGTTCTGAGTCGTTGCTTAATTTCAGATGAATTAGTTCTAGGCTAGGATGTGAGACTAAGGTAATTAAGGACTAGGCAGCTCCCGTCTAGAACCACCTTTCTGTCCGGTCTTGGTGCTGATCTAACCGTACGCTCACACCGGTGAGCCGGTTTTAACGCTTGTAGTCGCTCAGTCGCCAAAGAGCCGGTCTAACCGGAGGCCACATCCATTCATCCAAAGTTAAACCTGCCTCTGGCCAGGTTAAATTCAATACTTCACTTAGAAATAGGTTAGTTCCAATCTCCGTTCTGGAAATGTGATTTTTTTTTTTTTTTTTAATCCAAGACTAGGTCAAATCTGAGACCATTTTTAAACCGTGACTGAGAAAGGCAGTTTAGGTAACTGCATTTTAAAAGTGTGATTTACTTTCGATTATCGCCCACCGGTTTCTGTGAAACCGCCCCATGGATTCCATATCTATGAATCGTTATCACGTCACTTATTCACGCCACTATGACCTGAGAACTATTTCACAATACTCTCCAGATTAATCCCTGGGTGGACTTTCTGGTGCGTGGTATTTTTTTTTTTTTTTTTTTTAACAACTGTGAGATCAGGAAAACAGGAATAGGAAAATAGGTGGTGATTCTCTGATGGCTGAGAAAGGTCGCACCTGGCTACGTCAGTGTGTGCCCCACCTTGGCCATCTGCGCTGCGGTGTCACCCTTCGCTCCCAGGTAGACCATGGCCATGGCCGCGCTGATGCTGAGCGGGGAGATGAAGACATTCCTGCCGGGGTCAGCTCGGCTCAGGGTGCGGAAGAGGTCCAGAGCAAAGACTGTGTTGGAGCTAAGGAGGCTGCTCATGGCTGCTGGGGTGTGGTGGTCCTGTCAACATGCACGCACGCACGCAAAATAATGTTTTAACAATGCAAAAGGTAGATTTCAAGCAATCTACTTTTTAACTTTTTGCTATTTTATTCACACAAATGATGGAATGCTACCATGGATGGGATTTTACGAGGCAGGACACGCGAGACCGCACCTGCGTGCACTTGTTGTGTACGTAATGTGTGACTCTTTCCTTTAGTACGTCACATGTGATCTGGATGTTTTCCAAGTCGTTCAAAGTCGAAAATATATAGAAATTGTAAACCCCGTTTTAACTCGGTCGACTGTATCTATTGCATTTGATAATAATAATAATAATAATAATGTAATTTTACTACAGTACAAAATATGTTTATTATAACACAAAAATAATAATACTCTTTCCTTGTATACCGATTGTTATTTGATAATATTTTTTTGTGGCTGAGGTCTAAACAGTACCTTTCAGAGAATAACTTTATAAAAGGGGAAAAGAGTTGAAAACGCCCGTTTAATTGTTTTAACGCGTTAATTTCTTTCCGCGTACGAGGAAGTGCCGCCGTTACTCCGAGCGCAGGACGCTTAAAAAGACGGGCACGTACGAAAACACGAGCGTTTACCTAGTGCGGCGAAGAAGCGCTTTGAATTTCCTCTTCCTCTCGGAGCGACGGGAGCGCCCGCTCGACTCCTGTGTGAAGCAAAAAAAAAAAAACAGCGTGAAAACGGGGGAAAGATTCGCGAGTCCGGGTCGGGAAATCGCGGGGAGGGTGTTCAGGTTCTAACGGCCGTGCGACGTGACGCGTCCCCATCGCGGGGAAAGGGGGAAGTTCGTGGGTGCGCGACAGCGGAGCGGGTGGGTCCCGGTGGTCCGGTACGGAAGTGTTTCAAACTGCAGTTCAGGAAATGGCCGCTAGAGGCTACTCCCCTAGACGGACTCGGTGTAAGATTCAAGATGCAAGAGGTTATTTGTCGAATACATACACATACGGTCATACATGCGTGCGGTGAAACGTCATGGCACCCGGTGATTACGCACAATAAGCTCCAAACATACTTAAAATGTGCGTAGCCGACACGAGGTGCTCGCCCAGGCGGCCGCAAGGGGCGGCGCCACAATTGCGATTCTGGATTCTATAAATATATATACACTAGTCTTAATTGTCAATGGGAATATAAACTTCTCACTTGAAATACAGAGGTCATATTTTAGACTTTATGATCCTGGTATGTCGGGTCACTTCAGACGTGTGTTTGGGATTTGATTTTGAATATGAGTGTGCCATTAAGAAGATATAAAGCAGGGGTACCCAAACTTTTTCCTGTGAGGGCCACATCACTTTTCCCTTCTCTGATGGGGGTCAGTTTGTGACAGGAAAAGTGTGACGACCGCAGGGGTGCCTAAATGTATTCAATGAAATAAATATCACTATCTAGGAAATAAATAATAACCAAATAACCCTCTCTGGGATCTTCACAGAAAACAAGTCAGGAAATAAATAACACTATTTGTGAAATAAATAATAACCAAATAACCCTCTCTGGGTTCTTCACGGAAAAAAAAAAAAAGTCCATTGAACATTAACTTACAGGTAAAAGTTTAGCTTAGTTGTCAGAGCAGAATCTCTCACTCAAATGCCTCATACGAGCCGTCTCTCAAAGTTAATTTGTTCCTTCCTTTTGTAGGTTCCTTTAGGCTTGTAGACGCCGCTGCTTGCAGCCCTCTCTCATCGACTTCCCTGTGAAAACCACAAAGCAAGCAGGCTGAGAAACCGAACTCAGCGATACAGCACCTACACAGCGCAATACATTTCACTACCAGTATGGTTGTGGATTTTATCCCAGCGGATTTTTATTATGATTCAATTTGTTTCTGCTCAGAATGACTCATTCAAGTCAGAAAAGTGAGCGGACCCATGTATGTTCATCAGCGTGAACCGTGGGCCCGCGTCTGGCGGGTGAGAAGTTGAATGTCAGGTTCCATTCTAGTCACAGCCTCAGAACACTCAAACACTGGTGCAGATGTTCATCTGTCAAGTCTTGATCTCGTCGGAGTTTTCAGGTGTTTCATGTGTGAAAAGGTTTGCTCGCAGATATACGTGCTGCCAAAAAGTGTAAACATCTTCATTGCGTGTTTTTTTGGGGTTTTTTTATGTTAGGGTACGTGTCGTTTGGGAGGGCGGCATAGAAGTCAATGAGACTGTTGGGCTTGAATGCGTCTTTCAGAACATCACAGTTCTGGGCTTCGTCGACGTCGGCAGTAAAGGGGTTCTGGAAAAGGCGGATTTCTTTCGCATTAACATGTAGTTGCCGGAATCGCGCACCGAACTCCGCCTCCAGCATCTCCGGTGCTTCCACACACGTTTCAGCTGGGAACGGGGCCGCTGGGTTCTCTGCGGAGAGGCTTTGGGGTGGCAGGGAGATGGACGAAGTTGTGCTTTTTCACTTGTTCCTAAAGCAGCGCAAGTGTCACCTCAAATGCTTTTAAGTGCGAATACGCGTCGCAAATGAGTTCCCCCTGGCCTTGTTGCTGCAAGTTGAGGCTGTTCAGCATTTCTGTCACGTCTGTTAAAAACGCGAGGTGCCATCGCGCTAGCAGCCCCGTCAGTCGTGACGCTGGCAAGCTTTGACCAGTCTAGGTCCAACTCTTCCATGGTTTGGGACTTTGGAGGGCTGCCGGCTCCTCGCACGTCTCAGAGTTTGCGCTAACTCCACGAATAAAAATGAGTGTCTTGCACGTCCGCGCAAGTGCTAATGAAAAAAAGTCAAAGTCGTTCGTCTTCTGCTGCAGCGGGGCATACACATCACCCCCGATGTCATCAATGCGTCTGGTGATTGTACTCGGCGACAGACCCACGGCATTAAAAAACATCTTTCTTCTCGGGGACACACCTCTTCCGCGACAGCGTTCAAACATTCCTTGACAAGCTCTCCATCGGTGAAAGGTTTACCGCAGTTGAGCGACCCGAACGGATGACTGGTTCAGCTGAGCTCGGCGTACAAATGTATTCCGCTGAGCTAACAGTCCGCTTTTTAGCTTGGGGAGTTCGTCTGCTCGCATTTGGCCTCGCAAGTTATGATACTTGTCTTCGTGACGGGATTCATAGTGTCGGCGCCGATTGTATTGTTTGAATACCGCCGCCGCCCCTTGACAGACGAGACAAACAGCCTTTTCTTTGCATTGAACAAAAAAATAATCGTTCGACCACTGCAGGTTAAATACCCTGCATTCTGACTCAATTTGTCTCTTACCTAAACTTTTCGCCATTATTCCGTTCTATGTGACAGGGGCTAGTCTAGGATTCGCGTGGCCAGACTGAAAAAAATAATCATAATGCGTCTCTGGTATTGTTCAGGGGGCCGGGACAAATCGGACCACTGACTCCTCGCAACACAGGTAGCGTGGCCGAGCGGTCCAAGGCGCTGGATTAAGGCTCCAGTCTCTTCGGAGGCGTGGGTTCGAATCCCACCGCTGCCAACAAGTGCTTTATGAGACATCTCGCTGCAAGAATGGCGGTCTTGAAATAATTTTGTTTAGTATAGAAGAAAGGATATGGAAACTGTCGGTGTTGGATATCACATATAGATTAATGTAAACATAGTATTTATTTCTTGAGATGCCATTGATACCTTAGGTTGGGATTTGTCAATTAGAGGTTGAGTGTTATGCAAACAACTCATTTTCCAGCACTCCTCCTTTCTTACAGGTCAAACAATAGACCCATATGCCATGATATTTTAAAGAATCGACAGTGTGTGTACTAATGGCAGATCATTTTTAGTACAGGAATATTAGGCCTAGCTGTTTTAGCCCGGTAAATTATTATGGCCATATAGATGAGCGTACAAAAAATAAGTTTTCAGATACATGAGCAGCATCAATTAAAAATATACAAACCAGATTTATTTGAATAACCCAGAATATCTTTATTGTCATCGGGTGAACTATTTAAATCCTGCGTACCAAAAATACTTGCTGACAGACAAATTCTACTGAATCGTTGCATTATGTTAACTCTCCCTCCACTGGTCACCCTGATCACTGCCTTGCCCTCTGGCTTTCAGTTTTGGGCTGTGACTTTTGCAGCATAGCCAATGTGTCCCTCTTCTCGATCTTCCTCAGGTGCTTTTTCTTCATTCGCTTTATCTTGGCTGTGTTGCGGATCTGTGAGGGAAAACAAACAAAAGGAAACATAATGAGCGATTTTGTTTGAGCAAGTATCTCGATACATTTGTCTTCTAATGTTGGTAATAAAAAAATCTCTATGATGAGATATATTCATATTAACTGCATTCTTCTGCACAAAATAAAAAAAGTCAGCAGTTTGGAAAGCAGCCACCGGAGAACAGTACATTTAATTTCAAAGCTGAAATTAAACCTGCCATCATCAGGTGGCAAGACGCAAACATTTTAAACCAACCGCAATTCTCACAATGTTAAACTAACTGCTGAAATGGCAGCATGTGTTTGGTGGTTAGGGTTCTAGACAACTTCGATTGGTCAAATGTGGGTTTCATAACAATGCTTCTCGTTTACTTGCTTTTTGAAGATTTGCAGACTTTGCAGAAAAAGAAAACCTAGAAGCACTAATAAAAACCATTTAATATTTGTAACAGCTGGTTCTCAATCCTTTCTTTTAAGAAGAATGTTTTTGTGGTCCACACATTTGAGTGTGCTGATATAAAAAGTTGTTCACTTTTGCAATAAATTGTGAGACCAGTTAATTCTGATGTCTAATGGAAAAAGTGCAGGCCACAGCCCTTAAGGTTGTGTTTCTCTATTTGTGCATGCAAATTCACTTTACATACCACTTGCACAATCTCAGCCTTGCGTTCATTCTCAGCCCGTCGCTTCAAGTTCTCTTCTCGTCGTTTCCGCTTATCCTATTATAAGGGAAAGATATACACGATTAGAAAAGAGTACGGACACTTTTCTAGAACAAAGGCGTAGAGTGTATTGTAGCATACCTCTTTCTCTTTGGCTTTCTGCCCTTTAAGTTCAAGGGAGTAACTTTTGACCAGCTCCTTTTCTCGCTTGGCCTCCATCTTTTTCTCCCAAGAAGAACACAGCGGCTTGTCCCTGAGCAAGGCAGAGAACCTGGAAGAGGAACAAAAATATGAATACTTCAAGCCAAGGCAGAAGGTAAATATGGAGGGCAACCACTTTTTCACGACCAGTACCAAACCTATTCCAACCTCTCGGGCTGTAACATTTACTGATCGGTATAGGTGGTTAGTTTGCGGTCTGATCATCCAATTAATTGTTGTTTTTTTTCTTGGTCACTTGAGGTGATGGGGATATTTCTTCTGATGAGCGTGCTGTTCTTTATAGTGAATCTTCAACTGTATCAAGAGTTTCCAATACAAACCACAACTCGCTACGGTGGTTTATCATAATATTGTGTGTAATCACCGGGTGCGTTACATTGACATTTGACTGCATATATGTATGAAAGTATGTATATGTATGTGACAAATAAACCTCTTGAATCTTGAATCTTATCAATTTCAACGTGGCTGCCTTTCACCTTTTGCGTGTACCCGAATCAGTGCATTCTTGCAGGGTTGGTGGCGGACCCTGCCACCAACCCTGGCAATGGAAACAGCATATATAGATCATGCATAATGCAAAAACATTAAACAACTGGGACGACTTACCGCAACAACAAACATCGGGCTGTTCCAAAGTCTAGACTTAAAATTCAAGGTGGTCGTGCCTTTTCTCTCAGGGCCCCCCGAATTTGGGACGAGCTGCCTGGGGAGATACGGCTAGCAGAGTCAGTCCCTTCTTTTAAGTCACTTCTCAAAAACCCACTTTTATACATCTGCTTTGATGTCGACCACTTTCTTTAACTATTTTATTTTTTACTTATTTTGTTTTCCATTTTTTCTATTTCTTATTGTATTGCATTTACTTATCTTTTTATTGTAGCTTTATCCGCTTTTACAACTTAATGAATGAATTAAATTCCTGCTTATTAACGTTCCTTTTAAATTCATGATCTGAACACTGTTGCTTTTATAGCTTATAAAGCTATTATTATAATGATTATTGTCATCATCATTATTAGTATTATTAGCAACTTGACCTCACCGTTGTTTGTTGCGGTCCTTCCAGATCCGTCCGGACTTGGGCTTCCCCAGCGGGATAAGAGGGGGTGGCTTGGACCCGGAGGTAGGGTTCTTCGGCGTCTTTTTACTCGGGAGCGTGGGCGCAGTCTCCCGCGGCGTCGGGCTCGCCGAGCCGTCGACGCCGCGCATGACACAGTCGGCGTCGCCTGTGTCCACCGGTTCTGGGCATGGTGCGGTTCTTTCGTTCTCGGACCCCCCCCCACGGACGGCCCACGCGGCCTCCTCTGGGGGAACAGCAGCGTCCGCGTTTACTTCCGGGTGTTCTTCGGGAAGCGCAGACTTCCGCGTCCTGCGCGTGGGCGTCTTGGCCGGAGCCGCCACCTGGGAGCCGAGCCGGGCGGCCGGAGCGCGGACCTTGCGGCCGCTGCGGGTCCGGGTGACCAGCGGCGGGGACTCCTCTGGGCTCTGTTCGGCCCCCTCGTTCGGCGAAACCTTTTCCTTGCCGCGCATGTTGTTGTCCCGCTGGGTGTGAAAGGGACGCCGGCGTGACGCAGGTGCGATGTAACGACAGCAGGTCGAACTACACGGCAGCTGTCGTGAAGCTCAACGGGCTACGTACCCGCACGTGTGTCCGCTCCACTTCCTGTTCGCAGGGCGAGGGGTCGTGACCAGCGCCACCCGCTGTCCGGGAGGGACACTACGCCACAAAAAAATAAGGAAATTAAATGTGTGTGTGTGTGTGTGTGTGTGTGTGTGTGTGTGTGTGTGTGTGGCATATTTGGGAGGAAATAACATCAAGTCTTTGTGGTCAAAACATTGACACACTGCCTTAAAAAAAAAAGTTATTGCTCAAAACCATACAAACACACGAGTAGTGGAAAAAAACAGCGGGCGGATTCGGGCTCTGTTTACAACAATACACAGTAGAATATGCGTCCACTACAATTGTAACGGCAAAATAACTAAAAATGTAAATACAATAAAAAATAAATAATAATAATAATAACACTGAAGCGTTTCTTTATAAAGCTAGGTTATTTACCGCCTCTTGTTTTTATTTAACTTGAGCAAAGCTTCCGGGTTTTTCGGACGAAGTTATACAAGCAACGCCAGTGGAAAATCAGCAGTGCACAGAAACAAACACGGGGTTGGGAAGAAAAAAAACAACAACTGTCTCCCCGAGCATTACAACAACGATTGAATCGAACGTAAAAATGAATACAAACGCCAAAATAAACGAACACAATATTTTTTCTTAAATGAATTAACGTAACGTGAAAAACATTACATGAAAGCCAGATATCGACGCGTCACCCCTTGCTTCGCGTACGTTCGGGGCGCAGCAGAGCCGAACATTAACAAAACAAACAAACAACAAAAAAAAAAAAAACACGTGACACGGCCACGCTATCTGTCGTGTGCGGAACTCCCACAGCAACCGCGTCACATGACTTTACTTCCGTAAATCATTGACCGGCCGCGGCGTGCCGCCGCCTTGCGCTGCGTCTCCTTTTCCATCTTTTGTTTTAATCGCAGCGGGTGTACGGGCTCGGTCCAAAGCATGACGCTCACGCCCTTCTTTCCAGTTGGAGCCCTGCTGTTCTCGCTCCTCGGAAATTCGGTAAGTGACAGCGGGTTTTAAGAACTCGTAATCTCCTGGGGGTGTTATGTTCAACTTCGACTTATTGTTTTGCATCGCGATGCGCTTAAATCGGGATAAATGTAAGGCTTTTGAGTTTATGGTTTTCAGGGTGGTGAAAGTATAATCATATGACACCTGAGATGCCACCACTTTGTCATAAAACGTGTTTTAACTGGCCTGTGCATCTTGACCAAGGGTTATAAAGTCAGGTGAAACGGCTGTTGTAATGTAAGAGTTAATGATTGCCCTCGCATCACGTCTTACATTGTGTTTCTCAGCTGTGGGTCTATGGAAAAAACTAAAAAAAAAAATCATAAACCGGTATTTTGTAGATAAAATGGTTACATCCCATCCGATACAATCGGGTAAAAAAAATTCTGTGTCCTTGAAAACAGGCTATTCCTTGTCTCTCACAGGAATTTGAAGTGAACGTAGTGTGGGGAGTAGTTCTGGGGTTCCGCCTGTTTGCCAAAAAAAACACACACACACACATGCAGACAAAGATGATCCACAACTTGAAATATTCTTCTCGTCCGGGTACCACCGATCTATTGTATAAGCATTAAGCACTGATCCCCCCCCCCCCAAATGTTTTTCTTTTATCAGTTTGCAGCGCCACACTCGTTCAGTGTGGACTACAAGAACGACTGCTTTCTGAAGGATGGGAAGGAGTTTCGCTACATATCCGGGAGCATCCACTACAACAGAATCCCAAGAGTCTACTGGAAAGATCGTCTGCTCAAGATGTACATGGCCGGACTGAATGCCATTCAGACGTAGGTTTACCTTTTGTGCGTTGTCTGAATGTTTCATGGCAGGTTTTATTAATCAATATGTTTTGTGTACTGTAATAAGATTATCAAAGTCAAGTTTTTTTTGTCAGATGCACAGGAAAAACCCAAGGTCAACTGGACACTGAAATTCTTATGACGAAGGCACAGGGTAGCTACGTAGCAGATAAATAACACAATAATAGCACAATAAGACATAAAAATAGAAAAAAAAAAAAATTATATATATATATATATATATACACACACACACACTGATCAGGCACAACATTAAAACCATTGACAGGTGAAGTGAATAACATTGCTCATCTTGTTCCAATGGCACCTGTCAAGGTGTGGGATATAATAAGGCAGCAAGTGAACAGTCAATTCTTGAAGTTGATGTGTTGGAAGCAGGAAAAATGGGCAAGCGTAACGATCTGAGCGACTTTGACAAGGACCAAATTGTGATGGCTAGACGACTGGATCAGAGCATCTCCAATGTATGCAGTGGTAAGTACCACTACCAAAAGTGGTCCAAGGAAGGACAACCACTGAACCAGCGACAGGGTCATGGGCGCCCAAGGCTCAATGATGTACGTGGGGAGTGAAGTCTAGCCTGTCTGGTCCGATCCCACAGAAGAGCTACTGTCGCACAAATTGGTGAAAATGGTAAAGCTGCTATGATAGAAAGAACACACAGTGCATCGCAGCTTGTTGTGTATGGGGCTGCGTAGCCACACGGTCAGAGTGTCCATGCTGACCCCTGTCCACTGCCGAAAGCGCCTACAATGGGCAGGTGAGCGTCAGAACTGGACCATGGAGCAAAGGAAGAAGGTGGCCTGGTCTGATGAATCACGTTTTCTCTTACATCATGTGGGTGGCCCTGTGCGTGTGTGTCGTTTGAGGTAGAGATGGCACCAGGATGCACTATGGGAAGAAGGAAAGCCTGCAGAGGCAGTGTGATGCTCTGGGTAATGTTCTGCTGGGAAACCTTGGGTTCTGGCATTCATGTGGATGTTACTTTGACGAGTACCACCTCACTGAACATCGTTGCAGACCAAGTACACACCTTCATGGCAACGGTATTCCCTGATGACAGAGGCCTCTTTCACCAGGATACTGCACCTCGCCACACTGTAAAAATAGTTCAGGAATGGTTTGAGGAATATCGGATCACGTCTCGAGCAGTTCACACCACACGCTTGTCGCTCACGACAAGCAGGCTATAATTTTCCTCCAGTCTGGGGCTTTGTTCGGCCATCTCCAAAAATCTGTCAGTGAGCAGAAAATCAGCCCAGAATCACGTAGTCTGAACTCTGCATCACAGGACCTAAAGGATCTGCTGCTAATGTCTTGGTGCCAGATACCACAGGACACCTTCAGAGGTCTTGTGGAGCGCTTCGATGGGTCAGAGCTGTTTTGGCGGCACAAAGGGGACCTACACAATATTAGTGGTAGTTTTATTGTTGTGGCTGATCGGTGTATATCTCAATAAGAGCCATTATTATTATCGGCCACAGTCCAAAAGATCAATGGGACCTAGGACTTCAATGTGCTTTTTTGTTTTCCTTGAAGGTACATTCCCTGGAACTACCATGAGCTATCTCCTAATCGGTTCGATTTCAGCGGAGAAAAAGACGTAGAGCACTTTCTTCAGCTGGCCCAAGACATTGGCCTGCTGGTCATTCTCAGACCCGGTCCCTACATATGTGGAGAGTGGGATATGGTGAGAGAGCGATTCGGTAAATGTAACTCCTGTATGTGAAGGGTTCATTATTCTATGAAGACAAATACTGAAAATATGGAACCGTCAAACATATCTATAACAATGAAATGTTTTAGTTGGGACTTCCATCAACAGGGCTGGTTATTGATCATGCATTCCGATTTGGAACTAGATCCTAATTCTTAATTCACCAGAATTGCTCAGTTACCACAGTAGCGACTCCTCTTATTGGCGTGCGTGGCTTCTCGTAGCTTCTTGACTATCAACACGGCAGCCTTCCTGTGTGCTGACGATCGAACGAAAGATCTGATCTGACGTTTGCTGCCTGTTGCGTCCACAGTAGGAGAGAATCAGTAACACTTCGACAAAATGTACCTTTTGCAATTGTAAGCAACTGCTAACATTGTAAAACAAATATTTTGAGGAAAAAAAAGTTATACATTTACGAGAAAAAAATGAAATTTAAAGTCCAAATATCAATTACCAACTCTGGGTGCATGGAATAACATAAAAAAACAGAATTCCACATTTATGAGTCTATTGACTGTTTATCACGCAAGTCTCGTCAATGAATGCAGAGAAGTCGCAAATTTCACCATTCAGAACTTTAATAGGCCTTCCATCGGAACATTAACTTCACATATGATACGCATAGATCTCAACAAAACAGACTGCATTTATATTGTGCTGTTCTAGCTATATGATTATATTAGGAGTTATAGCTAAATATACGAGTATGTCCTTTTTGCTAAATCCAATTGAAAAGTATAATATGGATATATTAATCTACTGCAGGCTCGATGCACAGTGAGAAGTAGCTTATGTACATCTGATAATTGCAACTGTAAAAAAAAGTTATACTTAAAAAAAACTGATCCACCGTGTTTAACATTTGTGTAACGTAGGGTGGCTTGCCAGCCTGGCTTCTCACCAAGAAAGACATTGTGCTGCGCTCTTCAGATCCAGGTACGAAAATAAATAGGAATTAAACCGCGCAAAAAATATTGCTTCAGTTGGGTGGTGTACCAATGACGACACCTTTTTGGTTTTTTTCAGATTACATGAAAGCAGTGGATCGCTGGATGGGCAAGGTATTGCCGATGATGAAGCCTTTCCTCTATCAGAATGGAGGCCCGATTATCACCATCCAGGCAAGAAGCTTTAGTTATCAACATCCAGGAAACAGAATTTGTATTTCACAACATTTAGGTGTACTCCTGTAGCAGCATTAACTTATCACGTGAAAAATTGAGCCCGGATAGGTGGAGAATGAATATGGCAGCTACTTTGCTTGTGACTACGACTACCTGCGTTCCCTGGCCAAGCTGTTCCGCTCGCACCTCGGGGACCAGGCGGTGCTGTTCACCACGGACGGGGCCGGGGTCGGATACCTCAAGTGCGGCTCCATCCAGGGGCTCTATGCCACCGTCGACTTCGGACCCGGTAGATCTCAGCCTCTCATGTCTGGAATGTATAAGATAACTTGCCCCTGTTTTGACTAGGTATTTGAATTTGTTACTCACACCGACTCGCTGCGGTCGTAATTTGTGTCTTTATTGGTCAGTTGAAGAGGGCGTTTAGGAGTTGTGTGTGAACTGTAAAACAAGCATGTGATCACACGTCTCACAGTACAAAGTTTCTAAAGCCGTAATTTCCCTGCTTTTCACTGCGTTGACTCACCATCACAATTTAGACGTCTCAAAGTAGAGTCATATATCTTTTTTCAAACTCGAGCCGTTCTGTCCTGAGTTTCGTCTCGTTCCTCTTTATGAGGTGGGAACACAAGTGCTGCGTTCGAAGCTCAGAGATCCGCTGAACCTCATGGACCTTTGGTTTGTATTTCTCACAAAACATTTTTGATCTCCAACGGGCCGACGGGTTCCCTGTTCATGACCTAACGACCTGAAACTGTGTCCCGCCGCCTTCCAGGTGAACTCTGAGTTCTACACCGGCTGGCTGGACAACTGGGGCAACCCCCACTCGGTGGTGTCAACTGCCATTGTGACAAAGTCCCTGAATGAGATTCTGGCCCTAAGAGCAAACGTCAACATGTAGGTTTACACACTTCTTGTTTTGTTCGATTTTTACCCGTGGCCACAGTCAATACACAATAACTGCCCCAGAAACCAAACTTTTATTTATTTTTTTCATGATAACTCGTAAGCCTATTTGAAATTCTGCACCCAACCCCCAACACTCTGTCACATATCTCCGTGCAGGTATATGTTCATTGGAGGAACAAATTTTGGATATTGGAATGGTGAGTGTACACAAACGCAAACGGGACGGTGGGAAGATTGGGCGATCGCCGGTATCACCTCACACGCTGCTTTGGTCTCCTCCTCAGGTGCCAATAACCCCTTTTCCCCACAGCCCACCAGCTACGACTACGACGCTCCTCTCACGGAGGCAGGAGACCTGACGGACAAGTACTTTGCCATTCGAGAAGTGATTAAAATGGTATGTCAGATGAGCTCGAGCTGCATGTAAAAACCACGTGAAATTAGCAGTTTTAAATACTTATTGTTAACGACACGGTGGTTTCAATCTGGTAAAGCAGTTGTTCCCTGTGCCAACAGTATCGTAAAGTACCGGAAGGACTGGCACCGCCATCAACTCCAAAATATGCGTATGGAGCCCTGCAAATGAAGAAGGTTGGTTGTCATTTGAAACTGCAGTATCTCTCTAGATAAATATTTTGTAAATAGATATGCATATATATAATTTTTTATTTTATTAATAATATTATTTAAATCCGGATCAATTCAAAAGCAACTGTCAACTACAATCTACCTTTAGTGAATTGTAAATTGTGAAAAGGATTCACCAATATATATATTTTTTATATATTAAAAGAGGGTTTTGGACTAGTGAGAGGTTATGTTAGGAAATAACCCCTTTTAATTGGTGAATATTACATTTATAATATTGTAATAGTATATTTTTTCATAATATTATGTGAAATTGTCTTCAAATCCCTTCAGCTTCAGACAGTCACAGACAGCGTAGAAGAACTGTCTTTCTCGGGACCCGTCAAAAGCATGTATCCTCTGACTTTCATTGAACTGAAACAGGTATTCCTTTATGTTTTAAACCAAGAAGTTCAGTAACTATATAATTATAATTATATTTCTGTTTTTTATTTGGTTGTATGAGGAGGTATCTCTTTCACTTTCCTCTAGGCCTTTGGGTTTGTTCTGTACAGAACCAAGCTTCCTGTGGACTGCAGCTCACCAACTCCTCTGTCTTCTCCGCTCAACGGAGTCCACGACAGAGGCTACGTGTCAGTGAATGGGGTGATTTCACCAATCTCAACACTCATGTGACTCATTAGCAAAGATACGCCAACCATGTTCTTTGGTTGATTGGGTGAAATTGTAAACACCCTACCAATCCATTTGAAAGGGTGTGTTTGGTTTGGGACCAGTTTAACTTCCTTCCTTTGTTCTGTTTATTTTGAAGGTGGCAGTGGGAATCCTGGAAAGGAACAAGGCCTTAACTGTCAACATAACAGGAAAGTCTGGAAGTCAGGTGGATATACTGGTTGAAAACATGGGCCGAATCAACTATGGACGAGACATCAATGACTTTAAGGTTTGTTCCCAGTAAAACCTGATGCTTTGTTTTAAGCTGTATTTCAAATGCAGGTACTATGACACATGAATGATGAAACTCGTGTCCCCTGTTTTGCAAATTGTATTTCCCAACATATAAAACCGCACAAGAGCAATTGACTTTGTGACATAAAACTTCACTTCACATCAGAGTCGAAGACACGTGGGAATGCCGAATTGAATTATATTCCTAATCCACTGTCTACCGCACAGGGCTTGGTGTCCAACCTAACTCTGGGTAAGGACGTGCTCACTGACTGGACTATCTACAGCCTGAGCATCGATGAAGCAGTCAGCCAGGGCCTCTTCTGGGAAACCAAACCTCCAGCGATGGATCCTCCTCCACCCGCCCCCTGGTCTATGCCAGCGTTCTACGGGGGCAGCTTTCTGATTCCCGATGGCATTCCGGACCTGCCCCAGGACACCTACATTCAGTTCCCTGGCTGGAGAAAGGCATGTTAATCATTATAGCTCTATAGGTAGTTCATAAGAACAGCATTCTTTTTTTGTTGTTTTACAAATAAAGCCTGTATGTCTGTGCATCCCTGGATTTCCAGGCAAATAGTGTGCTTCATTGTCTAAAAAATAAAAAAGGATAAGCCAAGGTTCACATTGGATAAAGTGACTCAAGCAAATGCTTTGTATTTAATCATACATTATTATGTTTTTGTAAAATGTTGTTTTAAAGAAATGTATGGCCCTTGTTATCGTTTTCTGTTTTGGTAATAATTTGGTAATAATCATTAACTGGGTGGTTTTGTCATTTCACCAAATCAGAGCAGTGCTCTAAAGTCCAATACGCTGACCTGCCTTAAGTGTTTACAGCCGATGTTTTTCCTTCATTCATATTTAGGGCCAGGTTTGGATCAATGGCTTCAACTTGGGGCGTTACTGGCCCATCCGAGGACCTCAGGTGACCCTTTTTGTGCCCGCCAGCCTCCTGAGCACATCTCTACCCAACAATGTGACGGTGCTGGAGCTGGAAGGGGCTCCCTGCTTCGCGGGGCCCTGCTTCATTGAGTTTACGGACACCCCCGTCCTCAACGGCACAGTGCACCATGGCCATAAGACACAACTGTTCATTAAAGGGGACATCAAATAATCTTCACTCAGATTTGCACAAATGGACCAATTTGCACTTTTCCTTGATGTACAATCTCAAATCAGAATGACCTGGCTTTTCGTAATGTTTGATGGCAAATGCAAGGTTGGCTGAAATAGTAGGATGATTTGCGTTGCCATCGGCCTTAAATATGCTTTGCCTTCTGATCTTATCCTGAAATAACCGGGTCAGTTAAAAATTGCCAAGAAACCTTGTTGTCTTTAACATTTATGATTCACTGTGACCCACTGAACACAATACTGAAGTTGTAATATTTCTTTCCTTAATCTGCCATATACGCCATATACCTCAGCGATTCGGAACGGGTCAGTGAACGCGTTTGTCGTTGTTCATCTGAAGAGAGTACTGATGTTTGAAACGTACCAAGAACATATGTTTGTTTTGGTTTTTTTCTTCCTGGAAATCACAAATGGATGAGTAGATGAAACCATCCATCAGACATGAGTATTGATCTGTCTTCCTCAAGCACTTTGGGACCGCTGATTTATACTGTACGTTTACATTTATAATGTTGATTTTGTTTTTAATGGTGAATGTTTTTGTTTGTAAGTGCCAAATGGTTGATTAAAGGTTATGATGCTTTTATAATGCTTGTGACTCCTAATGTGTATAGGAACCTGAGTGCCAAGAGGGTTGTTTCCAGAAGGAACACATTTTGGATATTGGAATGGTGAGTGTACACAAACTGAGGAACTGGAATGGAACTCGAAGTGTGTGTGTGTGTGTGTGTGTGTATATATGAGTAATGTTGCAGGGTAACTGAACGGGTGGAGAAGAACGGCGATGAGATGATGATGTGTTCGATAGCTCAACTAAGCCTGGTTTTATTACCTTGCCGCAGCAACAGCTAACCCGAGGTTGAGGTGTCCTCAGGCTGGCTAACTAGCGGGCTCTCTACTTGCGTTGCGTCTCTCTCCTTCCGCCCAGACACACTTCCACTTAACCCCCAATTATCCTGCCCCGGGAAGAACTTCCAAGCCAATTACCCACTACGGTGAACACCTCCCTCAATAAAACATTGCAAAACAACAATGGATAAACAGGAACTTATGCCCAGCATTACACTGCACATTTCCTTGAACAGCTGGGCCTCAAAATTCCTTCCCTGATCGGAATGTAGTTCAGCTGGGACTCCGAAGCAAGTGAACATCCCATCAATAAGTACCTCAGACAGTAGCCGTCACCTGATCAGGAACCCCAACAGCCTCTGGCCATTTTGTAAAGTAATCCAGCGCCACCACTACATAGCGATTTTCACATGGTGTGCAAAGAAAAGGGCCTAGTATGTCAACAGCCACTCGGTCCATTGGATCCCCAACCTGATGTTGCTGTAGCGGTGCTCTACTTTGGCCTTTAGGGCCCTTGCGAGCAACACAGGGATCACATCTTTGACAATAGGCTTCCACATCCCGCTACATGTGCCGCAAGAACCATTGTCGCACTCTATTTAGCGTTTTATTGACGCCAAAGTGCCCTACTCCTGGTGCACCATGATGGAAACTAAGCACATCCTTCGGTCAGCCCTTTGGCACCACCACCTGCCACCTCTCTGTCCTGACGCTGGCTCCTTCCTTTTTTTTTTATTTTGTTATACAGAGCCACCACCAATCCCACTCTTTTGAGAACTATTTTACCATGTTTGGGTCTATAAACATCTGATCACTACTCCAAGAGGGGGAGATGCACCACGGATGAGACAATTAAACATAGAACCAAACAACATTTACACGGAAAACAGAAACTTTAATCAGTAAATCAGGTCTAGGAAAACTGGAACAGCAATTTGGCATGTGGCCTCTTCCTGTCATAGTTATGGCAGAAAATGAGGGAGGAAAGGAGAGGGATGCAACCAGGAGGATGCTGGGGTGCGTTCAAAGCAGGTGTTGGTGGTGTGTGTGTGTGTGTGTGATGAGACCACCTGTATGTATGTGTGTGTGTGTGTGTGAGGTGTCCACTGGTGAGTCTACAGGACTTATTCAAATTGGTTCTGGTGTATAAGGTCAGTATTATGTCGTGGCACCTCCAAGCAGCGGAAAGGGCAGCCGCCCTGAGCTCCGCAGCTACTTAAGACACCCCACAGCTGCAGGAAAGCCCCGAGCACCCCGCTACGCAGCCACAGAAGACCCCCAGGTCCCAAGAGAAGCCGGAAGCCCACGGAGCAACCCCCAGGCCCGGCCCCAGCAGCGAGGCCCGCCCGTTGTTTGGAGTAGGATTGGTGTGTGAGTGCATGTGTTCTAAGCTAATATGAGTGGGATTAAAATTTCTGGATGGATGAGGAGCATGTCGGGGCAGGAGGACCTGAGCTGCTATGGAGAGGGGATTCGGGCTTGATTCATCGGCTTGACCTCCAGTTTTAGCATGAAAAAGACATTCCGCCGTACCAATTTCTGTGCCAGTGAAAATTACACGCACAGTCTTTATTCCCCTCCCTCCCTCCAGTGCGTTTTCCCTGTGTGTTTATCGAGGCCCCCTCTCCACTGAGAAACATGAGCGTCATGGCCCAAAACTAAAAAATGAGCCCGAAGACTCAGTTGAGGCCGGGACATGTCACCAAACACATATATTTCAAGCTTGTTATGCAAATAAGTTATTGGGCTTGTTAGCACATCAACTTACATTTGTAGAAAATGTTATCAACTTTAATTGACTGAATCTAATGAGTTTTTGGCCTTATTAACACATGAATACTGTGTAATATATTTTCAACTCACCTTTAATAGGAACAGCGTTGCACACTGTGCGAGCAGTGATGCTGAGCTTTGGACTGAAGGATGGCTGGCAGGTCAGGAGTAAGTTTGGTGGTTGAGATGTGAAGGACATCACAGAGCTGGCTGTCGGTCATTTTGGTTCTCAATCTACATTTGTTCAGAGTTAACAGAGAAAATGTTTGCTCACATATGTATGTTGAGCTGAACAGACTCATCATTCTTTTTTGCGTGGCGTTCCATCAGAGGAAACTTGGCCTCTTCCAAGCTCCGGTAGAAGGCAGGTAGGGGGAGAAGCTGATGTTGATTCTTCAGAGAATTATCACACTGCATTTCAATAAGTTCTAATTGCAGACTCTCTTCCACTTCATCCGCATCCATCAGGAATGGAGTCAAGAACAGCTTGATTTCTTTCTTAATGATAGAAAAATCTTGGAAGCGCTGACTGAATTCTGTCATGAGGGGTGCGATCCCAGACACATTGTGTGCAACATTGAAATTGCGTAGTTGTGTCTCAAAGAGACGGAGCTTCACACAAAATGCTTTCATGTGCGCATAAAGTTGTGGTACAAGCTGGTCTTTGCCTTGTAGGCTCTCGTTTACTCTGTTGAGATGATCACTAAGATCAACTAAAAAAGCCAGGTCTCCAACCATAGAGGGTCACTCAGCTCATGAAGGGGTCGATCCTTCTCTTTCAAAAACTGGTCGATTTCTGTTCTCAGGGAATAAAACCGCTGCAGCACGGAGCTGCGACTTAGCCAGCGCACATCATATTGGTAGAATAGGTCCCTGTATTCAGCATCGACATAAGATAGGAAAGCTTGAAATTCTCTGTAGAAGAGCCCTCGTGCTCGAATTATGTTGAGAGTTTTCACAACAGTGTTTGTCACATCGCCAAACTGGATGTCTTGGCATAGAGGGCTTCTTGTTCGATGATACAGTGCATTTTAACAGCCTCACCTCCACTCTCTTGCACCTTGGCGCACACCGTAGAGGCCATTCTTTTGCGCTCGCCTTTCATTGCTGGAGCCCTATCCATTGTAAGTCGACACAGCTTGTCCCATTTAATTCCCCTCTTTACAATTGCATCTGACACAGCTTCAAAAATGTCCTTAACCGTTCTTGTGCCCTTAAGACTCCTAAGATCAAGCATCCGTGCTCTCATCACATGAAATTGGGTAAAAATCAAAAGCACACGCTTTATGTGACACTTGATGATTTAAGTGAGCTGACAAGTCTTTGATTCGCTGCACAACTGTGTTTCTGGACACGCTAACTCTTGTTTTGTGGAGAAGCTGCCTTGTTCAAGACAGTAGCTCTACCTAGTGTTAAAACTAAGAAGTACAACACAGTCAAGCGGAAGTCTCATGTGTGGGCCCATATTCCGTTATATTTTTAGAATTTGCTGTGGGCCAATCAAAAATGGACCAAGGACCACAGTTGGCCCGTGGACCGTAGTTTGGACACCCCTGTTTTCAACGTCCCGACATGACGGTGTCAGCACTGGCGCGGGCTGTTTTGACAGGTGCCAGGTCTGCCTGCGTGTAGAGTTACGCTATGTGGTTGAGAGTGGTTACATCAGGTGATACGGCTGTATGGAGAATCCTCACCCACGAGCAATGCAGTGGGTCTGGGGGTGGGCGGGGGTTGTAATGTAATTTACCTCCTCCTCCTCAACCTAAACCTATGAATGGGTTCTTAAATGCTGAAATTGGGGTTTGAGGTCACATCTGCCGGTTGGTCCTTGGAAAGGGCTACCCGGATCCAGGGTTCTCTGTCTCTGCCTTTAGAAGCTTGCATAGGACACATCGGTTCAGACCTCGCGGGTCAGTGAGGGTGAGTGGTGGCCGTACAATATGGCATGGTAAGAACTTGAGTTCCAAATGAAGTAAAACATTTGTGTTGTGCTACAACCCTAGTTTAATGAATGAAGAATGCAAGTTTTTACTGGTTGCCTCCACTGAGCAGCTCGCTCAAGAGCTGAATAACATGTCAGAGGACGGATGACAGGTGCGGACCCAGTATATATACTGGGGGGCGGGTCTTATGATGGGTTGATTAGGACTGGGCCATGTGAGTGGCCCGACCGCAGCCTGCCAGGGCCAAGTTAAGCCTTGGTTGGTCCAAAGAGGCTTTTGGCTTCATTCAGTCGGCCCGTCTGGAGACAGCTTGAGGCATAGTGACAACGCTCGTTCTTCATTCGTAAAACCAGGGTTGTTGCGCAACGCAAACGGTTCGTTGTGGACAGCACCAAGCTTCCTGTGCACCGCGGCTCGCCAACCGCACGGGGTTCGAGGGGAATGGAACGCTTCAAATAAAATCTACAGTTCGGCGAGAGAGTGGCGGTGATTTGTTTGCCGCCTCAGTGGATGTAGCTGGTTCTTTACTGTATTGACCTGGGAAACATACTTCTAAATTGCAAAAGCATATGGAAAACAAAAGGTGAGGGATTTAACCTAAAATAAAGAGAACGTTGTAAATTGCCAGCCTACGGTTTAAAAAAAAGGCTAAAAGTTGCTGTAAAAGAAATAAAAATGTATATACCGATCAATGAAGTTAACGCACACAATTGGAAGTCACACAATCACCATCAAAGGGATGACGAGAAAAGAGTATTTACAAAAGAATGAAATTATTATCACAACAATCAAAACCCAAGACAGGAGCAATTGTAAAGTTTGAGCAACTATCGTATTATATATTTATGGTAATATGGCTTCCGGAGTCTGTGACGGAGAAGAGCAGCGTAAAAATGTTTTTTAGGGTTTTCTCTTCACCTGGTGGCGCTATTTCACTTCACAGTAGCTCACATAAGGAGGAGGAGGCGGAGATGCGAGACTATAGATCCTCTCTTCTCATGCAACAATTATCTTTATATATAACACGGATATAAAATGTACACGACGCGCGACGGTTCCATGCCACAGCGGCAATACCATCAAAAACAACGAGTCAAAGCACCACTTCCGGTGACGTTAAAAAAAACAACAACCGTCTGACGTCATAAGTGACGTGGCAATGGTAATTCTACACAAGCTCCGCCCCCGATACGCTGTGTACGCGGTGCTAGCGCTGCTGCTAACCAGGTTAGCTCGGCTGCTGCTGTCCAAATACGCCGTTTCTGTGAGCCGCGCGATAGCATCAGCGAAGCAGCGAGCGTGCACAATGGTTGAATCGGCGAGCTCGGGGCACAGCGGTCACTGAATAAACACCATAGCAGTGGATCGACCTTCCAGGCAAGTGGTCATTTTGTCCTTGTGATATGATGACATAAACTGTCAAGGACTGTGTCGGCGATGCCGCAAGCCTAAAATGCTACACGCCCCCGTCATAAGCTGACGTTAGCTTATGCTAAAATGCCACACGCCGTAACCCCCGTCATAGACTGACGTAAGCGTATGCTTAAATGCTTCACGCTATAATCTCGCCGTAAACTGACGTTATCTCACGCTTCAATGCTTCACGCCATCACCCCGTCACAGACTGACGATAGCCTACGCTTAGATGCTACACGCCATAACCCCATCGTGAACTGACGTTGCCTTATGTTAAAGTACTACACGCCATTACCGCATCATGAACTGACGTTAGATTATGCTAAAATGCGACACGGCATAACGTCGTCGTAAGCTGACCTCGGTTTATGCTCAAAGCTCAGGTTAACTAGGGCAAGTGAAAAGAGTCATTCCTCCTCCGATTCTTTTTTTTGATCCGTGCCTTCTCCTCACAAAAAGAAGCCCCCTCCAGCCCAGTCATGGTGGATAACCGCTACGCCACCGCCCTGGTGATCGGCTCCGTGCTGAGCCTCCTGTCGGCCGTGTACCTGTCGGTGGCGGTGGGGACCCAGCACTGGTACCAGTACCGCGCCCCGCCTGGCAGGCCACAGGGCGGAGCCAACGCCTCGGACCTGTCCAGGGAGTTCCTCCAGGGGGACTTCGACGAGCGGACCTACAGCGACGCCCTGCTCCGCCTCAACGGGAGCCTGGGCCTGTGGTGGAGGTGCATCCGGGTGCCTGGCTACACCCACTGGTTCCAGGAGCCCGGTACGGAGGCGACTCCAACATCGACACGGGGCCCAAAAATTTTAAGAGTGCCGCCCAAGATTTGTTGGGACGCTGGTCCGTCATAATGTTTGCGGTGACGACCCCACCGGTGAATTTGGGGATGATTGTGTTTGTCTCGTAGATCCCAGGATGGAGACCCGCTGCGCCAGCTTCTCTCTTCCCCAGCAGTTTTTCCCCAAATACAACGACCCTGGGAACCACAACAGTGGGGTGGATCTGTTAAGGACCTGTAAGTTGACCCACCCTCCAAAAACAAAGGCCTATCGGGTGTTGTGATTGGATAAGGCGTGGCCATGACAACGTGTCTGTGCAGGGCTGTGGAGGTGTCAGTTTGGGCTGCCCCTCATGTCCTTGGGCCTGGTGTTCCTCAGCGGCCTCGTCGGGGTGTGCGCCTGTTTGTGCCGCAGTGTCACGCCCACTCTAGCTGTTGGAGTGCTCCATCTTCTTGCAGGTGAGAGAAAGTGGGTTTTGGGGGGTGAACAAATTCTCCTTTTAGACAAACTAATCCCGCCATGTGCTTTATCTCGCCTGTCTAGTTATCTCACCTGTCTATCTCAGCTGTCTAGTTATCACATTGTCCTGGTTAGACAATGGTCCAGATCTGGGGCCAGTAAAAAAAATCTGGATCTCTGCACGACGTTACTATCTTATTCTGGCTCCAAAAACTGAGAAGAAACACACCGGAACCGTACCGGAGTCTGATGCGATCGAGTTTATTGTGTATCGCAAGAACAAGTACAGTAGCAAACTTGTAGTTGGCTTCGCGAAAA
This sequence comes from Zeus faber, assembly GCF_960531495.2. NCBI lineage: Eukaryota > Metazoa > Chordata > Actinopteri > Zeiformes > Zeidae > Zeus > Zeus faber. The sequence goes on from NC_137191.1 coordinate 20,052,026, forward strand.
TCCACTGATCTTATCTCTCTTTGTCCTCCTGTTTCATAGTCGCGGAGAAGCTTGCTCATTTACATGTTCGACTCAAAATCCCGTTTGAGCCGGTCACAGCTCGTAGTCTTGTCGTCATACGTTCTGATGTCACTTTCCAGACAGCCAATCGCAGCCTTGGTTGCTGAACACCCTCCCCTTTCTTGGAAGGGGGCGGTCTCTATGATTCCCCGAACTCCAGTACCTTTCCCAGACAGCTGTTCCCTTCCCAGGAAAGAGCAATCCATGATTCTTGTTTCTTGGCCGTGCCGTATATATGCTGGTTGCAGGATGTACTAGACTTTAAAAAGGTTTTTCGAGTCACTTAATTTTGATTGAGTTTTTAGTGCAACATGTGATAAGTTATTTATATGTGGGGTTACTAATTAACCACAACGACATCTGTCTATTTATCACACCTGTCTAGTTATCATACCTGTCTAGTTGTCACACCTGTCTCTCTTTATCTCTATTCTTTCATCTTGAGCTACAATGTTACTTGTTTATTTAATTGAATCCATTGTTTTTATAAATTGTATTTTGAAATGTTTCCCTTTAATGTTTCTCCACATGAAGTAGTAGTGTGAGAAATATCCTCATTTCAAATTATTTTTTGGGACCGACGATAGAGGTCTTCTGTTAATTTTCTCTCATATACTGTAAGGGTCCTTGGTTGGAAAAAAGTGAGCATTTCTGAAAGAGTGCAGGAAGGTAGGAAGGAATTGCTGATTTTGAGCCTATATATGTATTAGGGGTGTCACGATTCTCCAAATCCACGTTTGACTTTTGATTTCAACATATACACTACTCACAAAAAGTTAGGGATATTTGGCTTTCGGGTGAAATTTATGGAAAATGTAAAAAGTTCACGTGACAGTGATATTATATCATGAAAGTAGGGCATTTAAGTACAAGCATGCAATGGTGATTTCCTCACCTCAAACAATTTATTGAAAACAAAAGCCAACAACAGTGGTGGGTTTACCACAACAAAAAATGTCAATGTCTCAATAACTTGTCTTGTGTCCTTGAACATCAATTACAGCTTGACAACCACGTCTCATGCTGTTCAAGGGTCGACTTATTGTCTGCTGAGGCCTGGCCCCCCACTCTTCTTGAAGGGCGGCCCTCGGGTCATTGAGGTTCTGGGGTACAGAGTTAGGAGCCTCTACACGGCGACTCAGCTGATCCCATAGATGTTCTATGGGATTCAGGTCTGGAGAAAGTGCAGGCCACTCCATTTGAGGTGCCCCAGTCTCCAGCAGCCGTTCCCTAATGATGCGACATTCGATGAGCTGGAGCATTGTCGTCCATGAAGATGAAATGAGGCCTGTGTTGTTCATGCAGGGGCACAATGACTGGATTAATGATGTCATTCAGGTAGTATGGGCTTGTCACTGTACCATTCACAAAGTGTAGGGCAGTTCTGTATTGACCAGACACACCTGCCCACACTGTAACACCACCACCACCAAAGGCTCGTCTGGTGACAGCAGTGGCTGATGCGTAGCGCTCTCCTTGACGTCTCCAACATCGTTGGCGGCCATCATTTCTGCTCAACGTCAATCAACTTTCATCAGAGAACAGCACTGAGGCCACTGGTCCCTCGTCCAGCGTCAGCGCTGCCTGATCCGTGCAAGAGGATGATGCCTGTGCCTGGTGGTGTGGTCAGGTACCCTTGCAGGTCGTCTAGCACGCAGACCACGCTGATGGAAACGCTTTTGAATGGTCTGATGTGACACTTGGGTGCCTCTCACCTCCTTTAAATGTGCCTGGAGTTGAGTGGCATTCATCATCCGGTTCCGCAGGGCACGGTTCACAATGAAGCGCTCATCAGTGTGGGATGTGGCCAAAGGACGTCCACTTCTATGCCTTTCTGTGACTATTCCAGTCTCTGTATCTCTGTTGCAACCTGCTGATGACACTCTGTGACACTCTAAGCTCAGTGGCCACTTCCCTCTGAGAACATCCTGTTTGAAGCCTCACAATGGCGAGGTACTGTTGATCAGTTGTTAGGTGTCGTCTTGGTCTCATGATGTCAAAATGTGAACAGCATGATGAAGAGGACTGTTTGAATACCAATTCTAATTGAACCAGGGAATGTATTGGTCGATTCATGGATCAAACACCTGTTGTGAATTTTACCATTTAGCTCCTTGTTAGAGAACAGCAAGTTGTGCAAAAAGTACTGAAACATTGAACAGTTGGACATGTGCATTCAAAAGTTTAGAGAAGGTCAAATTAAGTTCACCTGTAGAGGTTATAGTGCATTTTAGGTTCATCCTGAAATTTCACCCGAAAGGGGGGTGGCATTGACGGCTATGTTATGGTCGAGTCCTGATTTGTAAAGAAAAACACTTTTCTGGACTTTTGAGTCCAGTCACATTAAATCATAATAAATAATGCATTTTTTTTTTGTAATGGTATAAATATAAACAAAATATTTCATAGTTATAAGAAAAGCATGGGAGCTATAAAAGAGACTTTTCAACACACTGCAAGTGTGTCCCTTCTCCTCCGCCCACTGTATCTCTGTCCGCTCCGTACGTTCTTCTCTAATTGGAGTTTTTTCCTAATTCGACTCATCATACCACAGCATCATGTTCGGTTGAACATTATCTTATCTTTGTTATGACAATCCAAATCAGATCCATAATTTTAACTACTCTTATGGAGCGTGTACCAGTGCGTACCAGCACTTCTCACAAGCTGCCAGTCCCTTTTCTGCCCTCTCAACTGGACGTATTGTAAAATATATCATATTTTATTGAATCGGAGCGCACTTTTTCTTAAAAAACGTGCGCTCCAGCTCCTACGGCTCGAGCCTCGGAATGTGAAGTTCAAAGTCTGTAAACATACTGTACATTTTAGGACGACGCTGGTCCGTCTTTAAAGGTCCTGCGCCTCTCTTTAAACCAGGTCTGTGTTCTCTTGGAACCGTGTGCTGCTTTCTGGCGGGGATGGACCTCCTGCACAGGAATTCGGCGCTCCCGGACGGCGTGGACGGCTCGCTGGGCTGGTCCCTGTACCTGGCGCTCATCTCCTCCCCGCTGCAGATGATGGCGGCGGCTCTGTTCCTGTGGGCGGCCAGGAGCCACCGCAAGAGCTACACCCGCATGACGGCGTACAGGGTCGCCTAGAAGAGACTGTTCTCAGAGGCGGCTGGTCGATAGACTTTGCTTTTAGGTTTCTGTTAAAACGAGAGCGTTATTTTTAAGTAACTGAGGCTGCTTTATAGGTACTAAAGCTTTTTTTTTTATTTTAATTTTTTCATCTTGATGGTTATTTCGCTAAGCAATGCTCTGTTTAATCTGTGTTATGGGTGCTTCCAGTCCAGGAAAACATGAAGTCAAACAGACCCTCCCCCATGTTGGATGTAGGGGGTGGGACTCGTTTCCTACAAACAGCTGATTTTAGGTGGTGATGTCTACACTTCCTTTACTTCACAAGATTTTATGGATTTAAATTTGTGTCCTTACCAGCACATATCACGTAAATGGCCTTTTGTGATGTTGCCATTACCCACTCACCATATTGACCTTATTCACTTTTGGTTTAAAACAGATGTAAATTCACATTGGCACTTGCCAAGTGAAATGACATGCCATTGCATGAATTTATCGCAAATGTGTTGTTTTGTTTAATTATATTGTCATTTCAACTGCCTTTGCTTTGCATGCGTCTACACCGCCTCTCTTGTCATGCATGTTCTTATTTGTGATATTTTTTTACATATTTTGTGTGATTTAACTGGATGCCATTCACTGAGGTTAACCACTCCTTTATCATTTTTTTCACGTTATTTGTGAGGTACAGTGGCTCCAGAAGACCTGTGGTATCGTTTTTTTTTGTTTTTTTTTTTTTTTTGTTTTTTTCACTTCATTAACTTGAGTGAGATTTTTGCACTCCCAACCTTAATTGACTGCCACTGTGTATTTTCCCAACCTAAAGGGTAAATAAAGTTTTCAGGAGAGGTGAGGAAACTGTTTTAAAGTAGGTTTTGTGTTATGTCACATTAATTGGTCAGTCCTGAAAATATTCACTTTTGTTTCGTTTGTGGAAATTAAAGGAGCTGGTATGAAAATGTATTTGTTAAAGATCACTGTGTTTCAAGTGAATACCTCACAAACTCATATTAAGGAGGTTTGGCCGTGCATGTCAGGATTTGTTAATAAAACGTAAACTCCCAATTTTAAAAACCCAATAGTAAAGCTGCTCTGTCCACATTCGGGCGGATAGTGGAGGCGCTCTATGACGATACGTCCGTCCTCATTCCGAATGAATGAGGGCCTGTTCCTCCATCAGATACTGCGCTTACAGTACAGATGATTTGATTGTCTGACTGGAGTGGGCCGACGATTGTTGAAGGGGCAAATAAGCGTTCTTACACTATTTTTCACCAAAAGTGTTAATGCAGCTTTAAACGTCAACACCTTGAGACTTTTGAACTCGAGTGTCTGCCGTTCTCAGCCTTCGGGTTTGTCTTGGGCTTGCTGATGTGTATGATGTGTATGTCATTTACCATTCAATGTAGGGGTTGCTAACGGTGCTTAAATGGTAGCTCTTGATCAGTATATGGTAGTGATTTCAATTCTAATCTTGAAAGTTTTCGCTTCAGTCATATTTGTTGTTTAATCCAACCAGTTTTGGGCATCAATTGAAGCAGCGTATCCCACCACAAAGTGGCACTGGGTTGTTACTGTTTGTACCTCATAATATGCTGACCATACAAAAAAGTGTTGACTTCGGGGCAGGAGTGGAGCAGACGCTCATTTGCTACTGTTGGTCTCTCAATGGGACGCGCAGTGGTGGTGGTATCTCAGGATTTTTTGGAATTAGCCCATGTTTGAAAAAGGAGACACTACCAATCTGACTGTGAGGGCTGACACTTTTTGGCCAGCCACGATTTACTAGAAAAATATTTACACCTAAATATTTAGTTTATCCCCTTTCACGTGGGGGAAAAACCTGGCAGCTGAGAAATGTCAACTGTTGGCTATGTTTGCTTGTTTAGACTTACCTACTACGTCACTATGTTCAAGGGACCGTGAACTGAGGTTTAAGTGGATTAATCCCATATGTGATCTGATGTTGTTCGTCTTGGATTATTCAAGTTTTTTTTTTGTCTCATAAACAAATCTTGACATTATTTGTCAACGTAAAAATGACTGAGGAGATTGTGTCTGGGCTTTAGTGGCAGAGATTTAGGGTTTGTGTTTCAACTTGGCACGGATTGTAACGGTTTTAAAAGTTATTACAGGCATCAGATTGATATACACTGTCACTTTTTTACTTGCATGTATGTATCCTAAAGAGCACTACTTTGTCGTATCTGTGTAAATAAACGTGACCTCTTCTGGCGCTTTGGTGTGGATATCTGATGTTAAATAATCTCTTGAATCTTGAAATACTGCTTCCCAAAATATTAGTCAGGCACGTAATGGTGGAGCTGCGTGTCGCAATGGGAACAAATAGGTAATAACCTGTTTAAATCCACCAGCTTCAACACTAGGAATATTGGAGAAAAACACATCCATGATCTTATTTTGATCTTTGTTTTATTATTATTCCTCTGCTCCTCTGTCAATTCTTTTTTACACTTATGGATGGAATGTTCATAGTAACCTTGCGACCTAGATGGAAGGCAATTTTCTTCTCGTAGTACGCACATTCATTCACAAAATATGGATAGAGCTCCTTTCCTGCGTACAAAATGGTCTCCCCCGAAAACGTCTGGAATATCGGATCGCCCGGCCGGAGAAGCGTGAAATCGCTGTCCTGAGGGAAAAGAAACCACAGGCAGAAGGTGAAGCACAGCTCCAGGATGGCTTTTTAGACTGTTTTGAATTGAGGAAAAAAAAAACAACAAAAAAAAAAAAAGACGAAAGCCACAAATTCTAGGCTTTCACACGCATCTAATGATTTCAAGCCATTTATGAGGCGGGAGACATGTCTTTTTATACCTGTAGTTGTGGGTGTATAGCTGCAGTAATTTCCTGGGTCTCCGGGTCTCTTGGGTAGTCTACACTCCGCTCATGAATGTACACTTCCACTTCACCGCCTTCAAAGGTTGCTCCTGTAGCGAAAAGGCGGAAATAACCCAAACTGGTAAAATCTTAAATAGTTTCTAGTCACTGCTGTTAACTCGATGAGTTACAGTTGGTTGGCATACCGGAGTTGAAGCTCTGAACCCAATCCAGAGTCCGGTCCAAGGCCTCTTTCATCCAATTGTAGATATCGGCTCTAATCACTCCGTGAGGTTGAGGGCCAACCTCTATCGCTGCGGATCGGTCGAAAGACCACAATGAAATGAACAAATGTGAAGGATTCGGCAGTTAGTGGGCTAACTATGAACTTTGATCTGACCTTGGAATTCTCACTCAAATCATCAACCTCTTTTTTTGTGTGTGCTAACCCTCGTCTCTGGCCTTTTGGCAGAAGCACCGCTTTCAGTTGTTGCTTATTTTACATCCTTCACACTTGAGCATTATACGTCTCTCCTAGGATGAGACACCTCTCTGTGTCTAACCCCGGTGGGGGTTTCGGGGGATTAATCCTAGGCATGAGTATTAAAACATTAATACCTAACGTTAGAAGGTTAATGGACAAAGACAAAGGTCTTAACCGCCGTCTCCATGCAGGTTATCTGTGATTGCATTCGCCGGCTTTGATGAAGCTGAAGCGCACTCAGAAGGCCGTGCTGACCCTCTGTGAGGCAGGACCCCGGTCATGCAAATGAACAAACAGATGCACGTGCAGAAGCGCTTACATAAACCGTGTTTGCCCAGCGACTCCAAGGAGTAAACCTCAGAGGGGGCCAGGTCCAGCAAGATTAACCTGACGGGTGTTGCGGTTGTCCTCTCCTGAAAACCAGACAAGATTAACCCAAGTTAACTTGAGAGTTGCCAAAAAAGAAGGATCGTCATGTCACATCTAAACGTAGAATCCCGGCGAAAAAAAAAGTACTGAGCTGAACTGGTTTAGCAAGTTTCACTCCAGCGTGATGCTGGGGGGTGGTTAATCGCTGGACAAAGAACGATGTTAATGTTGGAGAAGACTCTGCAGGCTCTCCGTTTTATTTTGCCGCAGACCGGTGTCTTCCACCGCTGTCCATGTGAGTGAACTGCGGGGGTTTCTGTTCTGCACTTTTTTTTTTCTAACAATCGCACCCCACCAGCATCCTGTGCCCCCAGGATGTTGAACTTATTTTCCACAAAGGGAAGTAGCTCCTACCTGGATGTATTTATAGAGGTGCAGGCCGGCCCAGTCTGAGTTTAAGCAGATGATGCATATGCCCATGTTGGCGGTGGTGTTGTGCAGGTCACACACCAGGTCCATGGCGTCCCGGCTGCCTTTGGGCCCGAGCTGCGAGTTCAGCTCATGGGCCCGCCTCACCTCGTACGGAGTGGCATCTGTGACCGGGGCACTGAGGCGGATCAGAGGCATTTCGCAGTTTAGTATGAAAACATCTATATATTCAAAGGCACAAACTAGCGCCGCCTGGTCCTCCATCCATAACTTTCAGCGGCGTCGCCCTACTTCGCCCCTGCTCACCTGAGCAAGGCTTCCGTGAAGCAACGGTTGAGGTCGGTTTCCATGTATCTCCTGCAGGCTTCCACAGCGCGCGGGTTCGATATGACGGCGGCGACGGAGAAGGATCCAAATTGGTCCGGCTGCGTTTTTCGCAACTCCTTCACCGCGTACACCCCGGACAGTTCATTCCCGTGAGTGCCACCGCAAACGGCGAGACGGGAGAAGGGCTGGAGGAACAGGTGCTCCATCTGGTGACAAGGAAGACAAAGGAAGGGGTCGATGGAGCTTTGCCGTTGTCTTTTACCCCATCTTGGGTCGCGTACGATCTGATCTATCAGAGTCGTTTAAGAAATTGAATGCAATTTGAAGGGAAAGGTGTGTGTTTCTCCTGACTGGATAATAAAACGTGTGCAAACGTTATTATTATCGTCGGAAGGACGTGCGGCCCTTATCTTCTAATTTATGGTTGGGGTTGATCATAGCTGTTCTATAAAAAAATAACTATTTGTTGTGTTTTCTAACAGCTTTCCCAATTCTGACCCAAACCTTTCAGTTGACCTTGATGTCGGTTATTTTGGAGAATTCACACAAATGGGTGGAAGTGCTGGAAAACAACAAAACGCTTCAAAGTCTATTATTCCCACGTTTTCAATAGTTAAAGGTTAACCTTTTGACGTGTCTGCCACTCGAGCGCACTCAAATCAAACGACAGACGCGGAAGAGCATCGTCGGTGCTGATTCACTACAACAGCCAAAACAAGTGTCACCCCTGAATGCGTTTGCTTGTTTATGTTAATGTCTGAGGTAAGCGCCTTGTAATAGTATCTTTTATACTTCCGTGACATCGCTATCAGGCCTCAGCAGCTGCAGTGCTGAGTTATTATTTAACAGAGAGCTCGTTTTTCATAGGACTGTTCCAACCAGACAGTAGTCACCGCCTCGGGTCAATTGACTTTCTGCATTATCCCTCCCTCAACATTTTTCAGAAGTGACGTCACTTCAAAGGCACATGGAAACATTTTTCCATACCCGAGCTGTGCTTTGTCTCTTTTTCTTCTCATCTCAGTTGACCTTGGACGGGGGGGGGGACGGACGCTCGTTCACACATGATGTGTACAAAGCATCCATGAAATTGTTTGTTTTAACCGAGGTTGTCGGAATTTGTATCAGAAGGGTTTCCTAAAAAATAAAGAATCACCCCAGAATCCAGTACGGGAGTGATATAAGGAAGCTGTGACTACAGCATGAATGCAAAGGAACACAAAGTGAAAATGGCACTCACCTTTAACTTCAGCTCAGAGCTCCAGTGCCGAGAAGAGCCTTCCCTGAGCACTATTTGAGTGTTCACCAACCTTTGATCCCAGACTCATTTACTTGAGGTCCCGTTCATTTACCAAGTCAGTTTACGACCGGTTAAAAAGCAAACGTGACCCTGACGGCACGGCTTGCTCAACTGTTCAACCTTTAAGACACGGAGCCAAACTTTAACACATTCCCGTTGCTAAAGGCCCCCACGCCCCTGTGTTTCCTGCAGATCAAGTTGCCAGTTAGGGAGTGTACTATGCAAAAACAAAACCCACAGAGAGTCTCTCCACCCTCTCTCTCTCTCTCTCTCTCTTACACACACACACACACACACACACACACACACGGATGGGGGCGGGGGGGGGGGGGGTGTTTTCTAACAATTTGCTATGGAGCGCTCAAGACGACAGGCGTAAGTGATAGGCTGTGTGGTGACGATTCAAAGTGAATATTAAAGCAAAACGATAGTGTGGCCACCCTTTAATAATAGATTAATAATAATGGATTGTAAAGCAAAACAGCACAACAACTTGTATTCCTTGCATCCAGAGGATTACAAGCACCTGAAAAAAAGTTTCATATTGCCCTAATCCTCTTCTGTAGAAGAACAATCTTTAATCGTCACACAGCACACCACTCTACAACACATGCACGCACACACACATGCACATGCTTTGGATGGTGGCCGGTGAAATGAGGCCTCTGCGTTTAACCCACCCTGGCTTGTCCTTCCTCCGGGGCCACAGCCAGGAGCAGTGGGCAGCATTTGTGGACGCGCCCGGGGACGAGTGTCCATCGCTGGTCAGACGATGATGAGTGCATGTTTTTGGTGGGGGTCCTTACCGTCAGTAGGTGGAGTAAACCCCATGTGAGCACGGGGAGAACATGCAAACTCCACACAGAAAGGCTCCTATTTGGGAGATAACCCACCGGATTAAATTTTATTTTGGCACATTGGAACATTCCACATCCTCCGCATCGTTTATATGATCATGATGTCTCCAATGCTTAAATGGATATTTAAATGAATATTTAACCATAACAGATATTAAGCGATATTGCCTGAGTATGCTGTGCGCTACTGTCTAATATTCTGTCCCTAATAGATAAGTACAAGTCTACTAAAAAGCTTACAAACTACAAAAGAATAGTGTTAAAACCCATGAGATCACTAGTGGCTGGGGAGGAGTTACAGTCAAATCCACGATATTAAAAAAGACGGGAATGGAGATCTCACTGACATCTAGTGGCTATATTATATTATATTATATTATATTATATTATATTATATTATATTATATTATATTATATTATATTATATTATATTATATTATTCTATATTATATTAAATTATATTACATTATATTATATTATATTATATTATATTATATTATATTATATTATGGGAAATTATTAGATGGGAGATAATTAAATGCATGCTCGGGACAACTAAAAAAGATTAACCGAGGGTTTGAAAAATAAAAAAAGAGCCATTTAATGTAAATGGCACAGTAAAATAAAATGAAATAAAAAAATAAAAAATAAATCAATAAAATGTAGTTTATTTTGTCAACTACATACATCCATGCACATAGCATACAAGGCAAATTATTAAAAGCATTCAAATGACAGTCCAATTCAATTACAATAATTTTATTTGACTTCATTTTTTATTTTAAATTCCATTACATTGCCATTACATGGCAATGAAATTAATTTGAGGTCTTTGGGATTCTATTGTTCTTCTTTTCACCTTTGTGACAGACCTCTAATTACTTTATTATTTATAATTATTTATATATCAAAATTATACATATTTTCTATTCCTCTCTCTCCCACCCCCCCACCCCTCTCTCGCTCTCTCTCAGGGGGAAATCTCACTCTTTCTGCATCTATTAAGTTGTACGCAAAGTTAAGACTCCATTTAGCCATGTAATCCCTGAGGATCATCATCCACTTCCTCATAATCTCTTTCTCTCTCTCTCTCTCTCTCTCTCTCTCTCTCTCTCTCTCTCTCTCTCTCTCTCTCCTTATCCAACAGTTATATGGATTAAAAACTCAACACACCAACGTACATGGCAAACTTGACTCTTATAAATACGCAGTCTCATGGTTTACACTCTGGTCTGGAGTCCCTGATACATCATATTTATGTTGTTTAAAAAGATACCGGTGCAGGAAACATAAAGGGCAAACTGATGTCTTCTGTCGATGAGGGAACAATTTGACCTTTAAGCAAGGACAAGGGCACTTTGGCAAATTGTTTCATTTCAATCAAACTTCACACCACATAGATATCTGACTGAAAGGGAGACAAACAGAAGCAATAATCCCCCGTCAAGTAATTTCTAAATTATTTAGCAAAATCATGATCATTTTGATTTAGCAAATGGTATCGACAGCAGATATCTGATGGCTTGTAACCTTTCAATGGGAGCGCCGGGTACTGTTTGGAAGCCGTTTCCACTGTGACATTTAATTTAGGGAGTGGTGCTAGGGAAGTGGTGCAAGGGATAATGAGGTCATGCTGGGAGGAAATTGACTTTTTGACCTTCTCCCGGCCTTTTCCAACTGCTGTGGACCCACACGTTGTTTATATTCGGTAATACAAAGGTCTATCCTGATGCCTGTCACGGATCAGAATATCTTTAAGCACATGGTAGTGGAGGTAAATTTGTTTGGACAATGTCACAGTGAGAGGGGCAGACCAGCTGTGGGCCAAAAGGGAAATGTGGCTGTATTGGAGTGTCCTCCAAAAGTATGGCAATAGTGGATTGAAATGTGTTATTTTTTGCATTATACTTAAAGTGGTAATCCATAAAACGGTCTGTATTTTGTAAGTTACAACAGATGTCCTATAGAATTCCATTCAAAAGGGCGACGTATTTTTCCAACGTCCGTGTTTACCCTCATCTTCCCTCTAAAGTGGTCACTTTCTTTTCTTGAAAGTTTGCCTTCTTCTGATCGATTGATTTATTTGGAGTATTTCTTGGTCACTTGGGGGGGTGGGGATATTTTTTCCTTCTGAGGTTGCTGTTTTTTTCTTGTACAATGGACAGACAGCCAATAGAGGAGAAAATATATTGAATGGTTGTTTCTTATAAAGTGCCAGCTAAACAAATATGGGATAGATATCAAATATGGGATTTATTTTAACAGAATAATCTTATGGATTACCCCTTTAATGCATTTGGATTAGAGATGAAAAAATGAATATCAGGCAAAAGTACAGACAAACAGCTTTTATTTGATCGTAGCTACATGCACATGTTTGGATGAGACAGACATTTTTCCCCTATTTTCCACTTTGCAAAATTATGTTAAGGAAGGGATTAATAATTCAATCAAAGCAATAAAGTCTAAAATTAAAATTGGGTTTCACGTTGGTGGCTGACTTGGCCTGTCGAAAACTTCCCACTTCTAATCATTGAGGAACCTTTTGTTCTATGATTCATGAAATTTTAGAAAGGGTCAGAGAAGAGAACATAAGAGAAGTAGTAGACATAAAATAAGAAGGTTAATATTGAGGAGCTCAGAAATATACAAGAATTGACATTTAATAAGAAGAGAATACAAATATGAAATATGAAATAAGAAGGTTGGCTATCGATTTTGTCATGGTTTACATTCAACATACACCCTCACCAAGAGATTTACAAGTAAATCAAATATCTGTGCTAAAGCATTCATAAGAAAATATGAAATTAGATTAGCTAAGATATAATAAGATAATAGAAAATAAGATAAGGCAAGTGGCAAGTAATGGACCAAATAAAAACAAGTAAGTAGAAGACAAGTTTAGAAATAAAAATATGAATACCGTATATACATATAAAATAGGAAATAGGAAAATCGGTTATGGATCTATTTGGTCACATCAGACAACATAGGCCCAGCTGAACGTCATGTTGTGCCAACTTGTGGCATCCAGCTTTTTACGCACGGCTCTAGAAATGATTTGGAGAGGATTTCCGTACCAATCTTGTTTCGTTTATTTCCCCAGTATTATTATTATTATTATCATTATTATTATTATTATTATTAATAATAATAATAATAATAATAATAATTAAAATGTCAATATTTGACAGTAACAGTTGAATTGAGCGGCGGTTTGTGGCTCCAGGGATTCCAGTTCCTATGGGAAGTGAAGTCCGCGATGCGTAATTGCGCATCAGCCGCGCGGCGCCGCGGGGCGTCTTTGATTGGATCGACATCGTGATGTCGCAGGTATAAACCACGCTTCTCCCCTGGACTCGTTCAGAGCCGAGCCGAGCCAACCGCGTGGCATGGCTGCGGCTCAGCACGGATCCAACGCCACGCGGACTCTGACCAACCAGTTCGTGCAGCCCCCGTGGCGCGTCGCGCTGTGGTCCGTGGCGTACAGCCTGGTGCTGGGGGTGGCCGTGTTCGGGAACCTGGTGGTCATGTGGATCATCCTGGCGCACAAGAGGATGCGCACCGTCACCAACTATTTCCTCCTGAACTTGGCTTTCTCTGACGCCTCCATGGCGGCGTTCAACACCTTGATCAACTTCATCTACGCGGCCCACGGGGATTGGTACTTCGGAGAGGCGTACTGCAGGTTCCACAACTTCTTCCCCGTCACGGCGGTGTTCGCCAGCATCTACTCCATGACCGCCATAGCCGTGGACAGGTAAGGCAAACAGTGGGTGGTTCCCCAAACGATTCACTTATCTGGTCAACTAAGTAAGTGATTAACAAGTTCGTTTAAGTAGTTTCCAGATTACCAAATAACTTGGGGCAGAATCATAATCATAATTTATTCATATTTTTATTATTATAAGTACACTTTCATACACAATAAATGTGTCTTGGTGCATTGTGGTGCAGCCAGAGGAGTATATATATAAAAAAAGCTTAACAGCCCAAACAAAAATGAATACAATATATACAGAATATAAAAAATATGTTCTACGCACCAGATACAGAGAAATAAAAAAATGACCACACTTAACAATTATTACACTCCCTTTAACGAAAATACACATTTGAAAAGATTCTAATACATAATTGTTTATTTTATTGACCTCTTGGTCTTTTGAAAAGATGCCAACGGAAGACCAAATGTTTGGTCATATATGTGAATTGCAAATATAAGGATGCTTTATTGATACAAACTGAGACATAAATATACACATAACTTGATATGAGTATTTATTGTTACTTTTATGACATTTTGAATGTAAGTACGATTTTAAGCTTATAAACAGCGTCATTTATACAGCATAGCCTAAACACTACTCTTATATTCTCACCTACCTCACATTCTCACTTCTCACAATGGAGTATGGGAATATGTATTTTAGATGTTGGGTCTTATAAAGGTCTTTAAATAAGAGCTATAAAAAAATGACAGCTATCTGTAATTTACAGAGCCACACACTCGGACATCTCCATCAACACTTTTCATTAAATTTCCATTAAGATGCAATATGAAAAACAATCACCATTATGGAAATGTATTACAGTACAATTTTTTTTTTCTGTGCACAGTATTGACCTCAAGTACGAAATTTCCGTTGTCCTCTAGGTACATGGCCATCATCCATCCTCTCAAACCGCGGCTGTCGGCGACCGCCACCAAAGTGATCATAGTGTGTATCTGGAGTCTGGCCGTGGTGCTGGCCTTCCCTCTCTGCTTCTTCTCCACCATCCGGACGCTTCCCGGCAGGACGCTCTGCTACGTGGCCTGGCCTCGACCTGCCGACGACTCCTTTATGTGACAGGATAAAACACACACACACACGCGCGCGCACACACGCACACACACACACACACACACACACACACACACACACACACACACACACACACACACACACACATGTTATTGTGAAGTGAGGTTAAGCATTCACAAATAAATGTGTTTAACCACTAGTATAAACATTCCAAATGTCTAGGAATGTTTATTGACTTTATTTCAACCATACACGGACAGATAACAATTCTTAACCCTTCAATTCCAATGCAAGTCATTGATGTGCGGTCCAAACTTCAGATTCAAGCTGGTGGGCTTAATAACTTTTCCATCAAATGTACTCTGTCACTTAAGTTAGTTCCCTCCACGTCAATCTCTGTTCCACAGAATGGTGATCTTATTTAAAATAGCTTTGTTCTGAATAGAGGCGCTCTGGACACCTAAGCATCTTTTTTCCTGTGCAGATAGTGTGAGAGCAATCAACATCGACATACTATATACGTATTCAAATTACTGTAATACTAGCTATTTTTTTTTTTCAGGTATCACATCATAGTGACCCTTCTGGTGTACCTGCTGCCCCTAGTGGTGATGGGGATCACCTACACCATTGTAGGAGTGACGCTTTGGGGAGGCGAGATCCCAGGGGACTCCTCTGATAACTACCACGGACAACTCAGAGCTAAGCGGAAAGTAAGTATCTGTCCACTCGATGATAGACCTACGCAGTTTATAATACATCTGCATAGTTTATAATACACCTACGTAGTTTACAATACACCTGCATAGTTTATAATACACCTACGTAGTTTACAATACACCTACATAGTTTATAATACACCTACGTAGTTTGTAATGCACCTTTATAGTTTATAATACACTTACGTAGTTTATAATACACCTTTATAGTTTATAATACACCTACATAGTTTATAATACACCTACATAGTTTATAATACACCTACATAGTTTATAATACACCTTTATAGTTTATAATACACCTACATAGTTTATAATTCACCTACATAGTTTATAATACACCTGCAGAGTTTATAATGGACCTGTATAATTTATTATGCACCCATGTAGTTTATATTACACCTACGTAGTTTACAATACACCTACTAGTTTATAATACACCTACATAGTTTATAACACACGTGCATAGTTTAACATACACCTACATAGTTTATAATACACCCGCATAGTTTAATATACACCTAGGTAGTTTATAATATACCTGCATAGTTTATTACACACCAACATAGTTTATAATACACCTGCATATTTTATAATACACCTACGTAGTTTATAATACACCCACGTAGTTTATAATACACCTTTATAGTTTAATATACACCTACGTAGTTTATAATCCATCTACATAGTTTCTAATACACCCGCATAGTTTAATATACACCTATTTAGTTTATAATATACCTGCATAGTTTATTTTACACCTATGTAGTTTATAATACACCTTTATAGTTTATAATACACCTATGTGGTTTATAATACACCTACGTAGTTTATATTACACCTGCATAGTTTATAATACACCTATGTAGTTTATAATACACCTACATAGTTTATAATACTCCTTATAGTTTATAATACACCTACATAGTTTATAATTCACCTACATAGTTTGTAATACACCTACGTAGTTTATAATACACCTACATAGTTTATAACACGCCTGCATAGTTTAATATACACCTATGTAGTTTATAATACACCTGCATAGTTTATTATTCACCTATGTAGTTTATAATTTACCTACATAATTTATAATACACCTACGTAGTTTATAATGCACCTGCATAGTTTATAATGCACCTATGTAGTTTATAATTCACCTGAATTGTTTATAATACAGCTATGTAGTTTATAATACACCTTTATAGTCTATAATACACCTACATAGTTTATTATACACCTGCAAAGTTTATAATGCACCTATGTAGTATATAATTCACCTAAATAGTTTATAATACACCAACGTAGTTTATAATACACCTTTATAGTTTATTATACACCTACATAGTTTATAATACACCTTTATAGTTTATAATACACCTACATCGTTTATAATGCACCTTTATGGTTTATAATTCACCTACATAGTTTATAATTCACCTACATAGTTTATAACACACCTGCATAGTTTATAATGGACCTGTATAGTTTATTATGCACCCATGTAGTTTATAATACACCTACGTAGTTTACAATACACCTACTAGTTTATAATACACCTACATAGTTTATAACACACCTGCATAGTTTAACATACACCTACATAGTTTATAATACACCCGCATAGTTTAATATACACCTATGTAGTTTATAATATACCTGCATAGTTTATTACACACCAACATAGTTTATAATACACCTGCATATTTTATAATACACCTACGTAGTTTATAATACACCTACATAGTTTATAATACACCCACGTAGTTTATAATACACCTTTATAGTTTAATATACACCTACGTAGTTTATAATCCATCTACATAGTTTCTAATACACCCGCATAGTTTAATATACACCTATTTAGTTTATAATATACCTGCATAGTTTATTTTACACCTATGTAGTTTATAATACACCTTTATAGTTTATAATACACCTATGTGGTTTATAATACACCTACGTAGTTTATATTACACCTGCATAGTTTATAATACACCTATGTAGTTTATAATACACCTACATAGTTTATAATACTCCTTATAGTTTATAATACACCTACATAGTTTATAATTCACCTACATAGTTTGTAATACACCTACGTAGTTTATAATACACCTACATAGTTTATAACACGCCTGCATAGTTTAATATACACTTATGTAGTTTATAATACACCTGCATAGTTTATTATTCACCTACGTAGTTTATAATTTACCTACATAATTTATAATACACCTACGTAGTTTATAATGCACCTGCATAGTTTATAATGCAGCTATGTAGTTTATAATTCACCTGAATTGTTTATAATACACCAACGTAGGTTATAATACACCTTTATAGTCTATAATACACCTACATAGTTTATTATACACCTGCAAAGTTTATAATGCACCTATGTAGTTTATAATTCACCTAAATAGTTTATAATACACCAACGTAGTTTATAATACACCTTTATAGTTTATTATACACCTACATAGTTTATAATTTACCTACATAATTTATAATACACCTATGTAGTTTATAATGCACCTGCATAGTTTATAATGCACCTATGTAGTTTATAATTCACCTAAATTGTTTATAATACAGCTACGTAGTTTATAATACACCTGCATAGTTTATAATGCACCTATGTAGTTTATAATTCACCTAAATTGTTTATAATACAGCTACGTAGTTTATAATACACCTGCGTAGTTTATAATGCACCTATGTAGTTTATAATTCACCTAAATGGTTTATAATACACCAACTTAGTTTATAATACACCTTTATAGTTTATAATACACCTATGTACTTTATAATACACCTACCTAGTTTATAATTCACCTACGTAGTTTATAATACACCTGCATAGTTTAATATACACCTATGTAGTTTATAATACACCTGCATAGCTTCTAATACACCTACGTAGTTTATAATACACCTACATAATTTAGAATACACCTACGTAGTTTATAATGCACCTATGTAGTTTATAATTCACCTAAATAGTTTATAATACACCTTTATAGTTTATAATACAACTATTTATTTTATAATACACCTACATAGTTTAAAATTCACCTACGTAGTTTATTATACACCTGAATAGTTTATAAAACAGCTACGTAGTTTATTTTACACCTGCACAGTTTATAATACATCTAAATAGTTTATAATACACCTACATAGTTTATAATACACCTACGTAGTTTAAAATACACCTACATAGTTTATAATACATCCGCATAGTTTATAATACACCTATGTAGGTTAGAATACACCTACATAGTCTATAATACACCTACCTAGTGTATAATACACCCACATATAAAAGTATCTTCTTCTCGTTCTCTTTCTCTGTGTGTTTGAGTGTGCGTGTCCGTGTGTCTGTACAGGTTACAAATTCAATGCTTATATAAGTCTTGGTCCATTTAGCCCATAATCATCTCAGCAAACAGAACTTTTTAGATGCCAGGAGAAACAAGCTGCAGGAAGGAAATCTGGTGTTTGGACAAAAGAGTAGCACATTAAAGACAATACAGGCAACGGTATTTACACTAACACTGGCTCAGACTGCATGGCTTCCTCAGTGGACAGACTCCCATTTAAAGGGAAATCCCTCCCTGGGTCTCTCGTTTATTAGTAGACAGATTTATTACCTCCAGATTAACTGGACATTTTGCATTTTCATACATAAATCAATATAATGCTATTATGTATGCCATTGTTAATCATGTCATTGTGGATTTCTGCTTTTTTTCCTTGTGCCTAATCTGCATGTGATTGCAGCACATTGTTTCAAATAGTATATGTTATTTTAATGAGTCTACTTTTGATGAGAAAATAAGAAAAGAACATTGACCTCTGGTGTGTCTGACATCATGCTGATACAGAGTGAGGCCACATTTTCCCACAGTCGGTGATTGAGGTTGCGTTAGACAGGGATTAAGGTCATGACAGTTTTGTATGACGACCATTTATGGAGCCAGATGTGGGATTAACACGAAAGAAAATAGTTGATTGACAAAAAAATACCCCAGGTTTCCATGTGGGATTATTCAAAGGAGCTCCATGAAGGTTCCGCTGTGGGTATCATTGATGATAAAGTGCCCTGATATTTTCATGAGAAAAGGAACAACTCCAGTTGCTTCGTGTGCTGTGCGACTGAAGTTTTAAAAGACCTTAAAATCGAAAGAGCGTTGATGTAAACTCTGATTAATGTCATTTGAAGTAAGGAAACGTCTTTTCAAGGTGATATTAGTACAGTATTTTCAAACATACTATAGGTATGACAAAGGTATTTGAAACACCCAAACTTAAGGTCTTTCAAAACTTCTCCCACATACAGCTTTCCTTTCAGAAAACCCCAGAGGCCGGGGGGGGGGGGTCGCCGAGTAACCCCCGACCTCCCACAGCATGGATCTGTTGTTGTGTTCCGTTTACTGAGACAGAGTCGTGTTCTGGGTCTGTAAGAACAGCACCGTCACTGTCGGCCCTGTTCTCCGGCTCGGCCCTTGGGTTCCCGGCTTTCAAGAGTTCACTGGGCATTGGGCCTTCAAGTCCTCATACCACAGGCGCTTTTAATCGTGCACCCCGTCTTGCCGGCTTTTGAAAGCTCACCCGGGGCATGAAGCATTGAAGGCTCTTTATTCTCACTGTATCAACCATAGGCCAGAGAGAGAGCAGTTCTTCACATTTACTCCAGTGTAGGGGCACTTCATATTCTATTTAGTTAAAAAAAAAAAATCACCCAACATTATAGGGCACTTTAATGTTTTCTCTATCGTAAGAGCCCCTTGGAGGACACTACATCATGTTTTCTCTCGTAGGGGCACGTTTGACGGCGCTTTACAACCTTTTTCTCAATTTTAGGGGCACTCTAGAGGGCCCTTTAGAAACTTTTTAGAGAAATTCAGGCTGGTGATATACTGTAGCCATGTGTGTGTGTCGGGTGATGGTTTAAAAATAAGTAATACTGCTCAATTAATTTGTACCCTTGAAATAACCGATTTGGAAACAACAATATAGAGATGTTCTATATATATGTTCTATATATATTCTATAATAGGTGTACTATTAACTAGTTAATAGTACACCTATTATCAATTTCCAATTTCCTCCATTCCTTCTTCAGGTGGTGAAGATGATGATCGTGGTGGTGGTGACCTTTGCGTTCTGCTGGCTGCCGTACCACGTCTACTTCATCGTCACGGGCCTCAGCAAGCACCTGAGCAGGTGGAAGTACATCCAGCAGGTGTACCTATCGGTGATGTGGCTCGCCATGAGCTCCACCATGTACAACCCCATCATCTACTGCTGCCTCAACAGCAGGTGGGTGAGCGCGAGCATACAGGCCCGGCATCCACGGCACGCACACACACGAGCATGCGCATGCACGCACACGCACACGCACACGCACACACACACACACACACACACACGCACACACGCACGCATGCCCACACACATACACACACACACACACATACATACACACACACACACACACACACACACACACACAAACACACACTCACACACGTGCGATCCAAGGCCAGTTTTCAAATATTGTTATCGAGCTGATTCCTTATCGATTTTTGTATAGTTCCTTTCTAAGTTTTCGGGGGTAAAAAATACTTCTTTAGGGGAGTTACCTGTGGTCACCCACAGTGGCTGCAAGGGGTTGTAATTTTCTAAAATGTGTTTTCTGTTTTCGTTGTATTCATTTTGATTAGTCAAGGGAATAAAATAAATGAATTCACAGAATGGCACATTGATTGGAAATTATTTTTGTGGTTTAAGAGCTGCTGCTAAGAAAAATGGTGACTCCCCATTCGTCTCTTCAAGTCTATATATGTATATCTATGTTGAGAGTTCCTTTCTTCCAGGTTCCGTGCTGGCTTCAAGCACGTGTTCCGCTGGTGTCCGTTCGTGCGGGTGTCGAGCTACGACGAGCTGGAGCTGCGCAGCACCCGCCTCAGAGCCGGCCACCAGGGCAGCCGCTGCACGCTGTCTGCCGTGGACACCGGTTTCCAAAGCACCAGGAGGAGCGCCGGCTCTCGGGGAAAGGACAGAGGGCTTTGCAACGAGGGCAAGAAAGTGCGAGCGAGCCGACTCACAAGCAGATCCAGGCTGGACACTGTCCCCCAGTGAGGAATGTTCTCATTCTCAGCAACGAGCGTGTTATTTAGTTTATTAACAGCACAGCTGGCTGTACCATCCAGGGTTTATAGGCAGAGTGAAATAATAGTAATTATTTACACGCTACTCTAGTTGCAAATATTGAATCTGAAAATATTGCTGATTGTTAGGTGAGTTATTATTTATAACGTGCTGTTTGCATTGTTTCTGTTTCATGCCATTTGAGATTGTTACAATGAACTATTGTTCAGTTAATAGATTATACAAACATTACTACTGCTACTATTACTTTTATGTACTTTATACCATTGTTTCTTCCAGTAACAGTATTGTTAAATTATTTATTGTTTGTTTTAGCGCCTGGCAGTAGTGAGTAGCATTAAGCAATGCCAATATTTTAAAAGCTTTCTTCTAAACAAAAACGGCTGTAAGAGTGATATTACATTTTGAAACTTGGATCACATTGACTTTGGACCTCTTCATTTGTCCAAATGGATTTTTATAAACCGATCTCTCGAGCGCAGCTGTCACTGCACCAATTGCAGCGTGGCTGGGAGATTTATTCAGGTTACGATCAATTGAGAACATTTGCGCGGCTCACACTGATCACGGATTAAGTTCAGTTGAAACCATACCTGCGTCGCTTATAATATTCACTTTATTCACGAATACCTGGAAATACCTTTGAATTCCATCAAATTATAATTCAGGAGTTTAAATAAACACTAAAATTAATCTCACGCTCACCAGATCAGCCAGAGGACGCATTTATCAAAAACGTTTAAAGTGTAAGAAAGTGTAATCCGGACAGCATTTTAGTTGGAAAAAAAGCTGTTTCGCCTCTACTTTCCCTTTATTCATCTGGCTTTCAAAAAGTCATGCAGCAAGTAACTGTGCATTATGTTGACCTGACCATATATATATATATATATATATATATATATATATATATATATATATATATATATATATATATATATATATATATATACAGTATATACAATTCAGTACATTTATTGTGTATTTTAACTACATCCCTCGGATTGGACCAGATGCTACGACCTGTGGCTCTGTATCCCCTCCCTCTCCTCTCACTCAACATCCACTGAGCTCAGCAGTACTTTATTCGAGAAAAGAGGAATGCAGATGATCAATGCTGATGAAAGATATTGCTTTACAACCAAGTGCTGTCCAAATGCTAAGAGGCATATGTTTTGTTTGGTGACTACTCCCAACTCTTTATCAGGGGATCTTACGTTCCTGCCCACAAATGGCACAAATGTTTTAGTTGTTATCTCTCTTGTTTTTCTATCTCGTAAAAGGACCTTTTGTGTAAACACTCAATGTATGCTTTCTTTTTATGATGGTGTTTGACGTCCTTTGTTAAAAAAGTTCTCAGGTGTTACTGAAGGCAACCGCTAATCACATGGTCTCGGGAAAGGCCCAACCTTTTCTCTGCATATAAAGCTGGCTTCTTCAAATGTAAAACTAGACTGAACAGCATCACAGTCTTGAAGTGCATCTGTATCTTTCTCTTGATTCTGCAGAACAAATATGTTTAATATGCTCCTCGAATTCTCCGACGACTAGGCGACGATGATGGGACTCTGTGCTTGGCTCTGTTGGACCTCTTCATGTCCAGGTTGTGTCCCGGCCGTGAGGCCTCCGAGAAGGAGACGTCTGGACGTGACAGCAGATCCAGCAGAGGCAACACGAGATCCCGAACAAACTAAAGGTGAGGACTTACTGAGATATTGTACCGATCGGGGAAGATCGTAGGAAAAAGCTCTGGGTAAGCTTAACGGTTGCATCGATTTAGAGGCTCGTCGAAGAAGCTCTGTTAAGCTTAGAAACCCCCCTCCCAGACAGACGTGTCGCCAGCTGCGTAGCTACGTACGTGGGCTAAGAAGGGCAGAGGAAATATCGGTCTGGAGGACCGTGGATAAGGTGGCCAAATCGGCATCGATCAGGGTGATCTCATTGAATTTGCCAGCAAAAAAAAATTATATATATATATATATATATATATATATATATATATATATATATATATATATATATATATATATCTTAATATCTTATAAACCCAAACTCTTGGAGGTGTCCTTTGTTAAGTATGTTGTTAAAAAGCACCACTTCTTGTACACAGTTTACAGCGGGAATTATGCCACACATTTGTATGAGTGGATTTATCTTTATATTCCTCCATTCATTTACACAAAATGTATTCTTAGCTATTTTCCGTCAGATATTTTCATTGTTTTGTTTGAGTCAAATGGCAAAGAAACCTGTGATAGCCACATGTACCATCACAATTCCGGCCAGCATCCTGGTAGAGGAGGCTTCCGGGGAACTACAGGGACAGAAAGAAAGAAGGAAGATAATATGAATATTACTTTGTACTTCTGCAATATTTCTATTTTGCTGCATCACATTCATTTTTTTAATGTTTTGAGCCTCACCGGGATATTAAGTAACAGTTGTGGGAGGAGGAGCGCCTCACGTGTTGCAGGGAGATCTCGGTGTGGTCGTATCCGTGTTCCGTGACGGCCTTCACCTCGGTCACGTTGAAGACCTCAGCCGGGCCCAGGAGCAGCTCCGTGTCCGGCTCCTCGCACGTGGCCTCCTCCACGTTGACCACGTGGCACGAGTTGATCTTGAGCAGGACGCCGCCTTCCAGATCGGGGTCCTCCCTCATTGTGTTGTAATCAGAGAAGGCCACGGTGAAGCGACCCAGTCTGACCTCCGCGCCCTTCTGCGCGGTGAACTTGTGCCTGGACACGTGGTACACCGTCATGCAGCTGCCGTGTTCCAGCAGCCTCAGGGTGTCGGTGAGCAGGAAGTGCAGCGATTTGAAGGGGAAGTCGGGCGCGCTGAGGTTCCCGCCCGATGTTTCCACCGCCTGGTTGAAGGCCTTCTGAAACTCTCTGCCCCCGTACGCATACGCCAGCAGGGCAGTGCTGTGCTCCTTTAACCCTCCCGGGATGGAAGCTGCGCACTCTGTGTTGGCGTTCCAGGCTTTTTTAAAGTCCTTGTTCTGCTCCAGCTCCTTTCTCAGCAGCCCGGACTTCAGCACCCACTCCAGCATCTCGTCCCGGCATCCCTGGTACAAGTCGTCCATGGCGTCTGGCACCATGTCCATGTTCTTTGCAGTCGCCTAATAATCAGCGGTGGAAAGTACTTTGTCAAGTACTTGTACTTGCTTAAGTGTATTCAGTTTCAGAGAGTGGGACTTTCACTCCACTACATTTCAGTGCAGATGTCTATATTTTTCACACTACATTTCTCACACAAAAATATACCAGGGAGTGGTTCCATCAAACTGCTGGTTTAGGATTGCTCATGAGTGACTCATAAGCTCCATATCCTACATTTCTATGACTTCATCTATACTATTGTTTTGTAAATTGTGATCTGTATATGACGCGCCTTTAGCACGTTATGCCAAAGTCTTAGCCAAATAGGGACATAGGTCATGATAAGTACGTTTAATACTTTAAGTACATTTAAGAGCAATTACTAAGTAGAAATGTCATTGTGGTACTTTCCCTTTGAGTAATTGTATTTATTTTTATTGAATCATTTCTTAATTTAATGTTATTAATTGTACATGGTGTATTTGCACTTTTACTCAAGTAAAATGTCTGAGTACTTCTTTCACCACTGCCTAAAATGTCATTATTCAGTTATGATCTGACACACCGTCTCAGAACACATCACATTATATCACACGTCTGATTTTGTTGTTTGTTAAGCCAACTGCTGGTCTGCGGAGCCAGCAAAGTTTGTTTTAATAGAACACGTAGTACTTACTTTGCAGTAAAGAGCTGCAAACAGAATAAAGGCGAGGAGCATTTCTGTGGGATGCTGCATCTCACCAGGGCTGAGGTCCAGCTGTGATCTACAGCGGGCAGAGCAGGGAATAAGGCAATACAAGGACACGGCATTTTCCTAAATGGGTGTTAAATATTTTGTGTTTTTCAAATAGCACGCTGTCTGGACAACGTTTAGACAAGACATGCAAGATTTTGGTTTCCTCCCTGCCAAACTTTGGCAGCTCTCCAAGATGTCCCACCTCACATCCAGTATTTTACCAACACTAAAATATGCATCATAAATCTTTAAGATAGAAAGCTGTAAGTAACTAAATGTCACATACCGTTGGTTAGCAGTATTTTTAGTTCGCTGGTGTTGTTGGATCCGATGAAGGAAACTCTGAAACCATCCCTAAATACTGCAGACTCCGGGCGTGTTTTTCCTCCACTATTATTCCCTTCGGACCAGTGTTTGGGGGACGGCCTAAGTATCTGTACTCAGAGACTCCCTTTCCTTCCCATGGAGGAAAAGATAACAATGAGTCGGAGGCCAGGGGGTCGCTTTCCTCGTGAAGAAATATGTGTTTGCTGCACCAATTTGAAATGGTGTCTGCTCTGTCTATCCTAGTGTTTGGCCAAGGGAATTAATGAGCTAAGACTGTTGATGTAAATAGACCTTATCTTTTAGGAGGTGTGAAGAGAAGACGACTTAATAAGTTGTTAAAACGAGAAAGTGATAAAGTAATTCTTGTTCTTATAATGATTTGAACTTAGAGTTTAGGCACTCTGTTTTTTTTGTGGTTTTTTTTTGCATTGCCACCAGGCCTTCCTTTCGTAAGATAAGATAAAGATCTAAACCCTTTTTCAAAATAAGCATGCAAAGTACATCTCAGTACATAGTTATCGTATCTATTTTATGACCTACACTGTAGCTGTCTCACTGCGGCCAAGGGCTGATGATGATCTAGGGGCTGGAAAAATCGGTTCCCTTTCCTGCTCGTCTTCCTGTTGAGAGTTAACAGCTTGAGCACGGAACACTGGAACAGCTTGAACTCAAGTTTAATACTTCAAGTATTCCAGTTGTCAGGCAAGCATTGCAAATATGCGCAGTGGAAAGACTGTATTTCGGACATGGACTTCGACACATCTGGGCTTTTGAGACTCTGATGCTGTGGAATAAACACTGCTTCCACGCAGTTATGAGCTGTTGTGTGGGCGGTTACGGTGAAAAGAACATTGGCGCTGATTGATGTTGATATGTTGGCCGTCCTACTTACGACAACCCAAAAAGAGCTCCTCCTTTTGAGAACCTCCTTTTGAAAACTCAAGGAAAAACACGTGAAAGAAATAGAGCAGGCACAGCCTCACGGCGTATGGAAGTGTGAAAAGACTCGACGGAAGCAGGTCAATTCAAAAGAAAAAACGCAAAGTAAAAACACCAACCGGGACTGGATAGAAATGAAGGATTTAAATAGACGGCCTGTTTAACCGTCAAAGGTCAGGGGTTTCCAACCCTTTTATGGCAAGGTCCTCCTGGGAAGACCAACGTCCGTGCTGAGGACCGTGCAGATTCCACACAACATATAAAATATTGGAAAAGTGGATTCAACATGATCACCACTGGTTTCCAACTCAAAGCCAGCATAACCGCATAAACGAATGAAAAAGAAAATAAGACTGCCACCTCGTGGTTGTTATGGTGTACTGCTGAAGTTTAAACACGTTACATTACACTGCGTAATTTAGTGGTGCAATATTTAACTTGAACGTTTCTGAAAATAAAATGACAGTCCCACGACAAAACAATTTCCCGGGGGAGGGAGGGGACATTCGGCATCCCTGGCCTGTTGTTGCTCCTCCTCGCACGGCGAATGTAGCCAGCGGACGGGGGTGGGGTGGGGGGGGCCTTTTACTTTGAAGGAAATTGAAAAGGACACTTCCGGAATGGAGGTGTTACTCCGGAAGTGACGCGGCCAAACGGCCCTCGAAAACAGAGCCCGCGTCAATGCGAGTCACTCCGACGGGACGTGACTCGCCCCGCGCCGCGGCTCCTCTTCGTCCACGGTACGTCCTCGATCCGCGGACGCAGACAGTAATAAGGCCATAGAATATACAGTCGGTAAAACAACGACAACAAAAGTTATACAAATATGAATGAATAAATATACAATCGAACGAAAACATGTACTTATATTATACTGACATACTTATGTTGCAGTTATATTCTAGGGCAGTGGTTTCCAAACTTGTTTTTTAGCCGTGTCCCCCTCCCTCTTTTCAACCAGCATTGAGAGGGGAACAAAAAAGAAAATGCACATAAATGATGTACTGTATGTGGGGTTTCTTAAGACATTATATATAACAAATATATATATTTTTTAAACACATTTTATTTTTAATTTTCGGAGTACCCCCTGCAGTACCCCGGCAGTACCCCCAGGGGTACGAGTAGGTCTTGTGTAGCTGCTGGGCTCGTCTACGTCTCATGACATGAAAAGGGAACTAGTTTGGATGAACGTGTTTGTACTGTCCTTCCTTCCTTCACTATCAACTTATCCTGTTGATAGTGCAGTAAAATAAAGGGTTGATATCATCCTCCGCTGCATGCCTGCTTTATTAATTAAATACGTTATATTAATATGAATGTTCAGTTAATACCATGTAATGCCTGTTATTTTATACAAACTTAATCTTTTCCAAGCGGGATCCCTCTGTCAGGTGTAAAGGCAGCGTCCACTGACAACCTTCTCGGGGCCAGAAGGTTTGGGACGCTGTGTGTTACCAACAGCTACAACAAGACAGAGTGTGTAGTCGGGGGAGACGCCTCTCCCACACCCCGATGGTCTGAAATTCAACCCGATCGCACGTCCCCTTGTAGCAGCGGGACTCCCCCTGACGCACGTACACCGGCGACCTCGTGAGGAGTCGGGAATGGCGACGTGGGAAGATCGCCTGAAGCAGGTCGAGGGACTGGCCCGCTCGTTCCGGCGGCACCCTCTGACCGCGGCGTACAAGCCTCGCCTGCTGCCGTGCCAACCGTCCTCCATCTGGAAGCTGTTTCCCCGCCAGGGCCTGGCCATCACCTTCGCCCAAACCTGCAAGGAGGTGAGACGCAGGGGGTCGTTTGTTGTTGTAGTTGTCCATCGTATCCGTGCTTTGTTTACGTCTGGTCCCCGCCGAAATGACCTGACGAATGGGTTCTGCGCCTTCCAGGATGTTCATGTTTTCGCACTCGAAAAGGAAAACGCCGCCCTTGGCAAGAGGATCTTCCTGGTGACCAGTTACAGTGAGCTGTGGCATTACTACAGGTGTGTGGTCAGTCTATATTATTGATCGCAATGGCACGAAATGCCAGCTGAAACTACACCAAAAAATATAAACAAGTGTGTGTGTGTGTGTATATGTATATCTGTGTGTGTGTGTGTGTGTGTGTGTGTGTGTATATATATATATATATATATAATATATATATATATATATATTCTTTTTTGAAAGTTGGTGACAGTCCCATTTTATTGGAACTCGGTGACCGTTCCATGTTGTATTTTAGTTTATTGGAACTCAGGGACCGTTTCATGTTCTGTTATTATTTCATAGTTAATAATGAACAATAATAAACACGTTGTCAAAATCAGAAATCTCACCATTGTGGTTAGTGAAAATTGCAGTAGTAGTCAGTATGTGCATCTGTCCTATCACTTGAGCATGATCAGATCACATCATCTATTTTTTTTATTGACATACAGCAGATGAACCTAATGAGACCAAATAAGAAAATTTGATTTCTCTGATCACGGATATAAAGTCAAAATGACCGGACAACAATGTAAAATATATTTAATAGTCAATGTTTTTTTTATTATGCCGAAATGGAAATTGACAGGTCAGATTTTGTTTTTTTAAATCCGAATCAGCCAAGAAAACTGCAGTCGGTGCATCTCTCGTCAACAAAATTCCATGATGGTGATAGCCCTAACCGCCATTAACATGTTTTCAACACATGACGCTCTCACCCCAAACTTCCTCAGGACGTACCAGCAGTCGCTGATGCATTGCTACGAGGTGATTCCAGACGGGGCGGTCAGCAAACTCTATTTTGACCTGGAGTTTCACCGTCCTTCCAACCCAGAGCTCGACGGAAAAGCGATGGTGTCCTTTCTGATCCAGGTGGGCAACAGCTCCTCCACCCTGAGTTTATCTGAACCTGTTACCTGGACAAGACACAGACGAGATAAAAGGCACAGAGGTTCGATTTTTCTCTTTTATTTATTTTTATTTTTTTTGTGTCAGTATGTGTGTGAAAAGCTCATGGAGGTTTATGGGGTGGCGTGCTCGGCGAAGGATGTGCTGAATCTCGACTCCAGCACGGGAGAGAAGTTCAGCCGACATCTCATCTTCAATCTATGCAACGCGGCTTTTAAAGACAACATACACGTGGGTAGGTTTAGAAATACAAATATTAATGCTAAAGTGTGTGTGTGTGTGTGTGTGTGTGTGTGTGTGTGTGTGTGTGTGTGTGTGTGTGTGTGTGTGTGTGTGTGTGTGTGTGTGTGTGTGTGTGTGTGTGTGTCGCGCGCACACAGTTTTATATACACATACATTATATGTATGAACTGCCCGAGTTTGAAGGCTCGATTCCTAAAGTTCTCTTCTTGGCATTCACTTCAGGTAGATTTGTCCACGGCATTCTACAGCAACAAAGCACAAACAAGCCACGCGGGGGAACGGGAACGCCATCCAGTCCTGACACAAGGTCGGCGGCGAAGGACGACGGAAAGAATCCCGCCGAGGCAGAGGGTGTGGCAAAGAGTCCACGGGCGAAGAGGCAGAGGACAGAGGAGAGAGACCTCAGCTGCCTCTCGGTGAAAAACAAAGAGGGTCAGGAGTCTCTCTTCGTTGATCTCGGTAAGAAAAGCTGTGAACTTTATTTGATTTGTTGGTTGTGTTTTTTTTTTTTTTTTAACCAAGTAAACCGTTTTGTATCCTGCTGCTTTTTAATCTCACGGCGGTCAGATTCCCTTGCGGATATTTCAATTTTCTTTAATAATTTGCGACACAGGCGTTTACACCAAGAACCGAAATTTCCGTCTGTACAAGTCCTCCAAGTTGGGGAAGAACGTTGCCTTTGCTCTGGCAGAGGATAACAAATTCACTGCCAGGCCCCTGAGGAGCGTCTCTGCCGAGGAGAACATATTCCTGTCTTCTCTCGTCTGCAATGTGAGGTAGGGCGTACGCACCTCCTGGGGTTTTTTTTTTTTTTGATTCACACAGAAATTAGCATCTGTACCGGGGCCAAACAAGGGACTTACACGATTGCTCCTGTGCAAAACCAGTTACACTGCTCAGAGGATACTGACCTGGGACGGTCCTGAAGCAAAGCGATCTCAAACCACGATGCATCAACACCAGCCGGGACCAAACCCCACTCGCGGTAAATGGTCAATGGCGGCAACAGTTTGCGTGTACTGTTTGCACGTTACATACTGTATGACTTTTCGGGATTTACCCTGACACGTCCTACTTTTCAGGTCCCTCGCTGACCGACACGTTGGGTGGCTACGAGCGTTCACCTTTCAAAGAGGTGGACGACTTTGTTCTGACTCTGGTTCAAAAGGACGGAATACAAGGAAGTACGTGCTCGTCACTATTCATTTCAGACTGTCCGGTGGAACCAGCTTGAGTCCATTATAACTGAGTTGCAAATTTAGGCAACTACACATGTAACCCAACGCTGTTCCTGACCATGGCTTCAAATGTGTACATGTGATTAACGGTTTTGTACGACGCCTGGCGTTAATGTCAGTACCTCTTTCCAGGCGTGAGGCGATGGAGCTACTTTGTCTCTGAACAACTGCTCATCTACGACATCCTGAAATACCGCTGGTGCGAAAACATCGGCAGGTTCCATAAAAGCAACAACATTATGTACGTGGTGCATGTGTGTTTTCTGGACATTTACAACTTCTGATAATGTCCTTGCAATTGGTTGTAACAATTCAGTGGTATTCAAAAAATAAATAAAAAATTTGCTGAGCCCCCCTTTCATCGCAGAAATGAATGTTGCTGGCAAAGTAGATCACGCAAAAGACCATTAATATTCAAAGTCATATTCTACTATTATATTTCGAAACTTTGAATTAACATATTGAATATAAGCAAATCTAATAAAAATGTTGTAACTTGTGCTTAAAAGTCTAATATTGACTCTTTCATTTTCTCACCACCCCCCGATTCCTTGCACCAGTTTTAATAGCACTGTTGTCGTTTCTCCGGGCAGGATTCTTGTGGACCTCAAGGAGGAAGTGTGGTACCAGAAGTGTCACGATCCCGCTTGCAAGAGCTTCAGATCCTCCAGTAAGGCAGCGGCCCGAAGTCTTATTCTGTTTTTATGCGCAAGCTCTGAGAGATTATACGCGGAATAAAAATACTAACACACAGGCTTGTCCTGTCGCAGGCTTCCCACTACCACAGGAGATCTGCATCAGCTACCTTGTCAAGATGGTGAGTTCTCTGCATTCTTTTAAACCGTGCCCTGAAGTTTAGTTTGGAGGAGAAGGGTGGGGACTAAAAAAAAAAGATACAGTTTTGTATAATCGTGACCCATGGTTGACGAAGTGGAAATCAACAACAAACATGTGAACCGACAGGATGAGGAGCACCAGGGATATTCCATGGACGCCGCCGGGAACATTGAGCTCCAGACCCCTGAAAGCGCGGCCCCCCGGGGGGAAGAGGCGTCGGACGACTGGGGCGACGAATCCGCCGACCGGGTTTATCTGGAAGCTCTGGACGACGTGGAGAGGAGCGCGGCGCGAGAGGAGGCCGCCTCGGATCAGCTTCTGCTCGACTTCATGACCGATTTTGATTCACATTAAATGGTCATGGCGAGCGTGGCGATAGATATTTAACTGTGGCTCAGTGTTCGCATCATCCATGCACTTTATCTTGTCTTTTCTGTTGAATTGTTATAAGAAAATCTTTCGGGTGTTTTGTAACTGATTGTCAAAACAATTTGTAGAATAAAAAAAAAAAAGGCTATATATATATGTATGTATATATATATTTTTTTAAGTGCACAAAATGACCTCTTTAGAACGAGATGAACTTGGACATTTTGAAAACAACGTTACATGGCCGGTTCTACAGTAAAACAGTTGCCCACGAATCACACTTTTCCCTTTGACACAGATGTGCCTGGTTCATTTTATAAACACACGTTCAATATTGATGTATGGCGTTTCTAAAACTAAAATATGGACAGAATGTTTCAAGTGTCCCCTAAACAGGTTAAAATGCATGAAAGGGGGGGGGGGGAAATGCAAATACAGTATATTTGGACAATGTGTGGCCTTTATTTCGCCCTACACAAGTCCACCGCGGTTTGTCGATTCACCTAAAAGTAAATTCCATAAAGTCAAACATTATTCTTTTGAAAAATGGACATTCATTCTGAAATCTAGTCGGTCACAGTAATACGTCTTCTGCAGCATACAACGCGCGGTTGCAATGTGACTGAGGACACTTAAATCTGCGCGGGGCAGAGATATTTGTGGTACATCGAAACATCTATACAACAAAAGAGTTCGGAAAGGTTTCGGCGGCCATTTCATCGCCGACACCAAGAGAAGAGCGGGAATGCAAGAAACAACTAAACATCTCAAACCAAACTGTTGACTCCCCACACAAATAGACTTATTTTCTGCGGACGCACTATACAAGCTCCAGGAAGATATTAAATATCAACTTAAATAGAAATCCAACACATTAAATAGATAAATAAGCTGATGTTTGCCACTGTTGGAAAGAAATGTTCATTGCAAGTTTCTAGTGCTTACCAAAACAAAGCAGAATGTTCCCTAAGATGGAAAATGTCATTTAAGCACACACAAAAATTGGGACCGTCAAAGATGGTGAAGGGGGTGTGAGGCTTGCATTGGCAGTTAAGGCATGAACGTGGCACATTTGTCCTGTGTGTGTGTGCTTTTTTTTTTTGTTTGTTTTTTACCTGATCTCTCAATCTGCAATCTCAGTTTGGGGATGTCTCTGCTGTTTTAAGCACAATAGAGCAAATATTGTGTTGCCGGGGAGAGTTGTCTGACTCCCAGCTGGGAGGGGGGGACAGTCGCTAGCGGGGAGAACAATATCCCTTTGAAATAAATGCTATTTGGTTCAGGCTACGAGTTCCAAACACAATTTCACTTTCTCTTCCCGCTTGGATGGGATCTCACATCTTAACATTTGCGTAGAGTACGTCGATGTGCTCTCTGAAGCGGCTGCGGAGCTCGACCCTCTTGGCCTTGAGGGTCGGCGTCAGCAGGCCGTTCTGAACCGAAAACATCTCGTCGTGTAGAACGATTTCTCTGACCTGTGAAAGAGGACCGGGGGGCGGGTGGGGGGAGAAAAAGGGAGTGTTGAAGGTGAAAACGTGACTCGTGGGCCCCACGAGGCAACGCACGTTGGGCAAAGTGGAACGTAACCAAAGGTCAAAGGGCGTGTCGGCGCCACATTACCTGTTCAAAGGATTTAAGCCCCGCTTCTTTCCCCAACACCAGCATCTCCTGCAGAATGCTGTTCTTTACGTCCTAAATGTGGTCGTGGGGAAAAAAAACAAGGCGTCACGACGATCCGCAGCGAGTTGACAAAAAAAAACTCGACGCCGGAGAACACCCTACCTTGTTGCCGCAGAGGTCGGTGTAGGAGCCCTCGATGCCTCTTTTCTTGGCCCAGCCCGGTAGGAAGTCCGGGTCCGGAACCACGATGCCAACCAGGCACGCCTTCGGGGAAAGCAAGGATTCGGTCGATCAGAAGTGTACGCGGCTTGTTAATAGACGCACTGTGTTAAAGAACGACCTTTAGAAGATTGAATCAACAATGTTCCCCCCCAAAGAAAAACAACAAAAAAAAAACAGAATAAAAAATCTTTACCTGTAAGCTGTCGCCGTGGATGAAGATTTGTGCGACGGGATCACAGCGGATGTAGACGTTCTCGATTTTCTCGGGGGCGATGTATTCGCCTTGCGCCAGTTTAAAAATGTGTTTCTTTCTGTCGACGATCTTCAAGGTACCGTTCTGCGGAAACGAAGGGAGGTTCGTGGAAATACGGATTTTCACGGCTTTGAATGGAAATGAAATACAACCTTAAATACGCGTCTTTTTAAGGGCGGACGTTATTTCAAATGTGTGAACGAGGGGGCAGACTACGTCAGGTTCTGCTTTGATTTGCATCTCCTTACAGGAAGCCACATTCCGATATCTCCCGTGTGCAGCCACCCGTCCTGGTCAATGGCTTCTGCTGTTTTTTCGGGGTCCTTGAGGTAACCCTGGAATACATTTGGTCCCTTAACGCAAACCTAGGAGAGAAAAAGATGGCGGGCATGAACAATTAAAATAGTGCGCGCGTCAAGTATATCAACAGATGGTTTGGTTTACTTCATAATTGTTCCTCTTTTGTTGCGGTCTTTTTCATAAAAACCATAATAATGTTTTTTTGTTTATTTTTACAATTTTACAGCTGTACCAAGTGTCTTATCAGGAGTAAAGCGAGCTACCAAAACAGAAATCAATTCCATGAGAGCGAGAGAGGGCGACTCCCCAGAGTCGACTGCCACACCCGGAGCGTTCATGGGGAAAAAAAGGGTTTGGACGTGATCTCCCTCTTGTGGGAAGTGTCTTATCATCATCCAGTACTTTCTGGTTAGTCCTCCTCACCTCTCCCTCTCCGTTGGCCGCCAGGTAATTCATTTCGGAAACGTCCACCAGCTTGACAGCGTTGCAGGGAAGCGGCGCCCCGACATGACCTGGACCGACAGCACATTATTTTTTCCCCCTCCACTCAGTACAAACAAGTGGAAAAAAAAAAACGTCCACATCATCCACTCCATGTTTGAAGGTGCCGGCGACACCAGATCAGCCCCTACCTGCGCTCCAGTCTCCGGGCATCGACATGGAGCACCCTGCGGTGCATTCGGTCTGGCCGTACCCTTCATAGAACTGCGGTACAAAGAAAGATGGGCTCATCAATAATACAAACGCGCACACACACGCGCGCGCGCGCTGACGTCGTCGGTGACCGTAGCCTGTGACGAGGAGCGGTCGAAGCCGGCGGAGCTCACCTGACATCCCAGCGCCGCCCGCAGGAACGTCAGCACTGTCGGGGAAACCGGAGCCGCTCCGGTGATCATCAGCCTCACATGGCCGCCCAGGCTGGCCTGAAAAGACGTCGGATCTAACTGAAACCTTGTGATCGACTCAGGTTTTATGGAGTCATTAGCCCTTTTTTAGAATATCCAGGCGCTGTTTTCAAGCGCGACCTTTTGATTTGTACATTGAATACATCTGTACATGTATTCATCATTAACATGGTGGAGCATGTACTGTACTTCCACCCACATTTGGTTGGGTGTTGGCTCACTTCTTACTGATAAATTAAAGACGCAGTGAAATTCAAAATGCCCGTTCTTACAGTATTCTCGACCTGAACAAATTCATATGAGACTTAATCACATTTTGTACAAATAATAAGATACTGTATGTAGGATGTACTAATATTAAGTGATGGGTTGTTGGCTCACTCCGGTGTTTTTTTGCAGTACTTACATTCAGCTGCAAGGCTCCACATAAATGAGCTCATGTATGTGTTTTTCAATGTTCTCATTGGTTTTCTTGATCGAGTCGTCTATTTCGTGGTTGTCGCCCCGCGTTACAACGAGCCGCTTCTTCGGGGTTTCTGATGTTTACCTGCACTTTCTTGAAGATGAGCTTGTCCCACATGCTGTCTCTCCGCACCACGCCGCTTTTAAGCTCCGCCCCCTTCCTCCGGGACGCAAAGTCCAGCAGCCACCTCTTCAGCGGAGTGTTGGCCTGGCTGAATATCTGCACAGTTCAGCAGAATTGACTCTTAAACTCAAACATACCACAGGAAATCAAACACATTTCTCATATAAAATAAGATCATTGGGAAATGTTTTGAGGATTTTGAGGATATGTTTTATTCGGCTAGTCCAATGTCAATACTCAATTCAGTATGAACTGACTATAAGTTGACTTATAATAGTCATTTTATACTGAATTCAGCTTGTCCAACATTAACACTAAACTGCATCAACTGAGAGCTGATATCAATTTAATACATGAGTTGTTTTTGAGATGTTAATCAGATAGCTTGGATCTTGGAGATGGTTAAGTTTAGATATTAGGTTAGAAAAGGTTAATTTTAGGTTTCAGGTTAGAAATTGTTAATTTTAGATATTGTGTTAGAAATGTTTGATTTTAGGTGCTGGGTTAAAAAACGGTCCTCATCCAAATCTCAAAGATGTAGGCGGCCCCCCACGGGCAGACCAGTCGACACCAAGTGAAGTTGATACGTAAGACACATCGACTTAAGCACCAATAAGTGGACGGTGTTAGTATTACCAACGGCAACCATGATACTGGTTCCGTCATCAAGATGAGAAGCCCCGCAGAGCCGCGGTGTCTGACCTTATCGAACATGCGGTTGAGGAGACGCGGGACGACGGGGAACACCGTGGGCTGCAGCATCTTCAGATCGTCCATCAGGAGGCGGATGTCTCCCTGGAAGTAGCCGATCCGAGCGCCGTGGATGAGGATGACGCTCTGAGGAAGGCCAGAGACGGCGGGTTTGAGACAAAGTTAACGGGTACATTGTCATCTGCCCCCCCCCCACAGGAGTTGATCCGCTAACACATTTCCACATTAGTTATTCAGAAAGTTTTCAAACTGTTAATCGGCACGACAGACCCAAACATCCATCATATGTTAGGGAACAGAGACATTTTTAACGGTAACCGAAACGCATTTCTATTTCTTTGGCATGGAAAAAAAACTAACAAAAAAACTAATTAATACCTACCTCCACGACTCTCTCGAGCATGTGTGCTAGGGGCAGATAGGATACATGAATGTCATGAAGGTTCAGCATGCAGTGCACCTGCGGAGGACGCACAACAAACGCACACACGTGCACACACACACACACACACACACACACACGTGCACACACACACACACACACACACACACACACACACACACACACACACATGCAGTTCAACGTGCCGTACCTCCACCACCCTCTCAAACATATGGGCCAGAGGCAGAAAGGAGATGAGCACATCTTTATTGCTGGCCTTCAGAGACGCCTGTAGCCCGTAGACATACAGCACCAATCAAAACAAGACAGCAGGAAAGAATGAGTAGAAAGGGCAGATGGGTGGGGGTCGGTGAGCACAGTTCAGGTGGCGTGTGAAATACTAGAATAATAATAAGCCGCCGCTGCAAAATAATTGGATGATTAAAGATTTACAAGCAATCCCTCTTCAAGGAACATTTTTCACCCAGCGGGGTCATTTCCTTCATTAGCAAAAAAGGGAATAAAAATGATCTCCCAGTCCTCTGCGGGGGAATACTCTGAATACATGTACATGTTGTACCACAAACTACAGCCAAATTAAATCAGCTACTTCTGCCTCTATGCTTGACCAATGTTCCACAATGTGAGTCCTAAAATATATACAGGAAGTTTTTTTCGATGTTTTTTGGTCTGATATGTTACTTTACAACACCACAGTCAGCTGGATGAATCTCAGCTCTTTAACATGGAATACGTTCAATATATGCGCAGATATTCATTATGGTGTGTAAAATCACATCTCTAACTACAAGTCATTTTGGCTGAAACCTCGAGTCATTTCGCTACCGACACCGCTAGTTTTTGGTAGAGAACACCAGCACAAACATTTAATATGAGCCTCCATCTGTTCAATGAGATCAACTGAAAAGTGTCAAAATGGACTTTTTAATCTTTACCTTGGTTACTCTAATGAACGCCGCCGTGTTGGAGATGACGTTCCCGTGGGTGAGCATCGCACCCTTTGGGTTTCCTGTCCAAGATAACGTTGACTGGATTAGTTATAGATTCCCGTTTCCTCCTCCGCAGAATTGTCATGATGTTGAACTCATGCGCGAAATCGAACGCAATGTAACAAAATAAACCTGTGGTTCCGGAGGTAAAGCATACGAGAGCGAGGTCCTCTGGTGTTGGAGGCTGGAACAGACCACAAACGTCACATCAATGATAGGACGTCTGAACTCCTAATAATGAATAATCAGTACCGTAATACTTTCTTCTTTCAAATATAATGTGTTTTTTATACTCACCAGTGGTTTGTGATAGTTGGCTTTACCCACAGCCTGCAAACACAAACATTTAACATGGTAAGGCCGTGCGTGTCCGCCTTCAAAATGACCTTTATTGGGCACTGTTGGCACCGAGAAGGTCATATTTTTAGCCCTAAGTGAGCCAAATACTTTGTAGCAACGTAAATAGAACCATGAAAATAGAAAATGACTCCATTCCTCCACCCATTCCATTCGTCATGGGAACGCATGGGTTTTGTTTGTTTTTTTAACTCTCGAGCATCGGATTCCTCTTATTATTACCAGTGCTATTGTACAAACACATGCTTTGTCGAGAAAGGTGCCAGTGTATGAATCATGAGAAATCTTCCCCCAGTTGGAAACCAAACCCCAAATGACTCGTTACGGAAAGTCGGCACTTGTGAAATATCTCGTATTCCATTCTCTCACCTCCACTTCCTTGAGGCTGAGAATTTCGATGTCGCACTGCTGTCCTTTGGTGACCAGGTCCCTGTCAAAGGCCTCCATGATTATGACGGTCCTCACCGAGTGCTCCTTTCCCCTCACGCAGTCCAGGAGCAGGTTGGCCTTGTCGGCCACGTCGCAGATCACTGTCGAGATGGTTGCTGCAATAAAAATTTAGAGAAAAAAAAAAAAAGAGAGAGACAGTCATCACGAGAAACCGAACAAAAGCCGGAACATGTCTTTGCAAGTATTGTGTCATGACGGAAAAAAAAAAAAGAACACACCTTTCTCAATGATGTAGGCGATGGCCTCCGTGCCGAGTGTGTCATACAGTGGAACTCCCACTAGGGAATATGTGTAGCAAGCCAGCTCAGAAATGGTCCACTGAAATAAAAAAGTACAGAGGTAAGAAGAATTAAACACGGGTTTGACCAGGAGGTCAGAGCAGACCGAGCGGAGGAAGAGCGGAAAATGGAGGAGAGATTCTCCCCAAACTCCCTTCTTACCTCAGGTCTGTTCTGGGAAAAGATGCCGATAAACTTGTCTCCGGTTTGAGAGTGTCCTCGGTGCAGCAGAGCGGATCCCAAGTGCTCTGCTCGGTCCACCACCTTTGGGAAATAAGTCACCGCGGTTATTATTCTTTCGCAAAGGTTCGCCGGGTTTACGTGCGCTGAAGGAACGGAACTTTTTTTTTCCGGATTTCGTCACACGCGGAATTCAGGAATTCAGCCCCGCAGCGTACCTCTCTGTAGGACTGCCATTCGTAGGGCTTGTTGGGTTTCCTGGACCCCAGACAGGGTCCGTCATCTGTACGGACAAAGTGATTCGTTTGAAAAACCCGAATTTTTGTCAGGTGCAAGTGAGAAACACATGCTCAGAATGCCTGGCGGTGATATTTCAGCGTCAGTGTTCACACTTACTTGAAACCCTCAGACCTCGCAGGAACACCTCGTACATGGTCCGGGCATCGTCGTAGTAGTGCGTCATGGGTTTCTCGCTGTCGTTCAACACCGACCTCCGAGCGTATTCTCCGCCCTGTGAGGGAAAGAAAGAAAAGAGAGAAATGTTGGTCATTTTCTGAAAAAATACTCTGTCCTGTATGATGGTACACTAGCTCAGGGCAATGAATTATTTTGAATATAACATCTAATGGGCGGGTGGATCCCTCAAACCCGTTTGATTTCCTATCCCTTATACCCGGGTTAGTAAAACGACTTCTGTATTCAATGGCTTAAGCACTGAACAAACATTGAAAAAGTCATTTTAAATATTGCTTGATATGTAAATAAAAAATGACCCTGGACATCACAATTTAAAAGCAGAATGTAAAAATACAAAACTTCAACAATGTTAAGTTATTGGTATTTGTGATATGGTATTTATACTGACGATTTTAATCCGATTTCACATCTGTATCATTGCTTGTGGCGTCTGTACTCAGTCTGACATCCTGTTACAGTTCAAACAGGTTGTCAGGTTTGTAATCTTTTCTCTAGTATCTTTACACTGAGCCCATTTCAAAATAGACTCTTGTGAAAACCAAAAGCAAGAAAAAAAGAAAAGAGAGACAGTCCCTTCTGGATAGAAGAGGCAGCAGGTACGCCTCCGTGCGCATCTGTCCGGATACGAAGCAGTTTGCAATATAAACAGATGTGTCTCGGCATTCCAGTGAGATTGTGTCACAGGAAACGCTTCGACAGCGCTGAGAGCTCCGGCACCGAAAGACGTACAGGAGGAATTCAACAACAGATAAGATAACAGAGCACTCCTCTTTAGATTAAGATATCAAAATGTTTTTTGAAGGTAGTTTTGAGTTGCTCCCTCCCTCCTTCCCAGAACTTAAGGGAATAAAAAACAAAAATACAAAAAAAGGAAGGAATTAGAAAAACCTTCATAATTCCTGCTATTTCAGTTCAACCTACCTCAATTTCCAGCGACTGCATGTTGAGGTCACAGGGCGGCTTCAGAGCTTTGGGCCTGGTGGCGTACCAGTAGGCGGTGATGGCGGCAAAAGCGCCCATTCCCATCAGCGCATTGGTGGGCAAGCTGCGCACATAATGCCGAAAGTCATCCAGCTCTGGAATCCGCAGATGCCTCAGGACTTCCTGAGCCTGCATCGCTTCTCTGGTGGAAGAGAGAGCGAGAGAGAGAGAGAGAGAGAGAGAGAGAGAGAGAGAGAGAGAGAGACAGAGAGAGAGAGAGAGAGAGAGAGAGGGAGGGAGGGAGGGAGGGAGGGAGGGAGGGAGAGAGAGAGGGAGAGAGAGAGAGAGAGGGGAGGGATTTAATAATGTGACAACTTGGGAGACTTTGAAATCAAAAGACACAGAAAGACGATTTAGAGAGTGTAAAGCCTTTTTTTTTTTTTTTTTAACGTGATTTTTCCTGCTCTTACAGTCTCAAAAGTTTCAAAGTGATTGTTGAGAAGCTTTGTTTGCATTTCATTTAATTATCATCCCTTAGAAATAACAAGGGGACATATTGTGTTTCCTTATTTTGCCGCAGTGCACTTGAGAGCGCAGCAAATGGCTCAGGAAGGAAACATGACACTAAAGGACGACGAGACGAGATTGTTCAGATCGGTCTCCATGGAGACATCGGGGGGGACCCACCGCAAAATAAAAGGCGCATCTCATTTTGGTGGGGAAACAAAACTTCCTTCTTTGGAATGCTTTCAAAAGCGTGATTACTGGAAGTTTCCATTTCCACTAAAGCTGCAGTACTTCCTTACAAAAAAAAAAAAAAAAAAAAGTGGGATGGTTTAGCGCCAGCAGACTTTTCCATGTACCATATCTTTTAAGGTGTGGATTTATGTTTATTATTCGTGTTCTGGATCGAAACAATCCTCTTTAAAGGAAAAGACATTTGATGCACAGCATCATTTATATACGTGAAGGGAGATCTCAGGTTGACTATAAAAGGTGACATTGTTCTTCTAACTAAACTGAGCTCCGGAGTTGGTGTCAAATTCCCGCTTAACATCACTCGGTATAAAAATGTAAAAACCAAACGCACTCCTGCCATAGAAAGATCTGACTTCTTCCATTCCGTTATTATTGACAACTCGGCTTTTATTCAGGGAAAACCTTGCCGCTAATGCAACAACAACACCACCGATCTTTCAGCTGAATACAAAATTACAGCACAGTTAATTTTCCTTGTTTGCATTAACATCTCTTAAGGCGGGAGGCAAAGAAAATGTTTGCGCCACTAAACGTGCTGAAACTAGTCCTGATTTAGTTCTTCGTATTCTATTGTCTCTTCTCAAGCCGTGGAGACACAAGGCGACGCAATGACCTCCAGCAGCGGTTATAGCGGCTGAACTCTTGACTTCTCACCTACTTCTATTATTATCGCCAAGCCCCTGATGAATTGGGATGGTTCCAACTGGGACAGAGTTCCGCATTAAATCGAACCCAAAATATTAGCAGTGTTATTTATGGGAATGGTTAAAATCGCTCGACAAATGACTCGGACGACAGGTTTTCCCGAAGCATTTAAATTAGAAGCAGAACAACAGCAATTACAGAAAATGCGTTTGGTTACCAGAACAGCTTTGTTGAAACAAAAAACAAATTTGACTTAACTCTATGGACCACTGCAATACAAATGTCAACTCTCTGACAAAATGGCTTTAGATCATTAAAAATAAGTCATGGTTAAGTCATGATAAAGTCATGATAAAGGGCATATCACAACAAACTGAAACTCTTGCTTTGTATTGGCCATAAAAAGGGTATAACTGGTAAAACGCAGATTAAATAGAGGAAGAAAATACTTACAATAACTTTAGAATGTACAGGTGAAGGGAGGCAGAAGATCCACCTTGAGGAGGGAAAAGGTAAAGGCTGTGTGTAAGTTCCTGTCCAGTGGCGGCTGCTAAGAGAAGCAGCGTAAAGCGACCTATAATAGCCCTCGGAGGCGCGTACTACTATGAATAGCAGAACACCACCCACTCCGAGCAGAAACACAGGCATGCACGGCTCTGACAGCT
This sequence comes from Zeus faber, assembly GCF_960531495.2. Taxonomy (NCBI): domain Eukaryota; kingdom Metazoa; phylum Chordata; class Actinopteri; order Zeiformes; family Zeidae; genus Zeus; species Zeus faber. The sequence goes on from NC_137191.1 coordinate 20,094,867, forward strand.
ACTCATTGAGGCACAACTATAGGTGCAACCTTCCAAAACACCCCAGAAGATGAAAGCCTTTTCAGTATAATTATACGCACACTTTCTTGTCATTAGCTCACCTCACGCGTCACACACATCACAGACAAATAAACGGCAAACAAACATCCACGCATTGTGATGGGCTCCCTGGGAACAAAGCGTGCGCTGTGTTTACATCCGTGGATAAAAAAACAAAAACAAACAAACAAAAAAAAACAAAAAACAAAGATCACTATTAGATTTGAATTGTAAAGAACATTTAAAAATATAGAGAGCGGGGCGATTAAAGCATTTCTGGGAATGTTAATTCGAGGTTTAATGTGCAACGCCCTTATTACAAGTAATCTGCGCATGAACAATGTGTGCCATTCTTGTGTCGTTACAGAAAACCTTCAGTCCGTCGTGTTCTGTGTAAACTGTAGCTAAGAAAAGCTGATATTGAGATACAGTAGGTTGTCAATCTGTCCTATTTTTATAGATTAGAATTTTTCCATGCCAATGTTAGTAGCTTGGAGAAGCAAAGGCCCGGTGTGGTGTGGGGGTGGTGTGGCAGTCAGCGGTTAGACAGGTGTGGCAGCCCAGGATTAAGGTGGCTGTTTACCTGTTGCCCGTCAGAGTAATCAATGAGCAACAGGTATAACACACACACACACACACACACACACACACACACACACACACACACACACACACACACACACACACACACACACACACACACACACACACACACACACACACACACACACACACACACACACACACACACGAGGAGCCCTTGTCACGACACGTTTTACATCTGCTCCAGGCTTGTTCCACCTTGCCCACTCTCTACAATGAAAATGGTTCTCTTCAGCCCCATCGCCTGTGTCTCTGTGTCGGAGGGCACTGGAAATGCCACTCGGGTGGTGTGTGTCAGGCGAAAGTGCCACATCCGGTAAAACCAAATCTGAGTTAAAATGCTGATTCCAGGGAATACAGCACAGCTAAAAAGTTAGAAAGGCCTCAAAAGTCAAAGACACCTGTATGTGTGTGTGCATGTTTGTGTGTGTGCGTGTTTATACACCAATCAGCCACAACATTAAAACCGTTGATAGGTGAAGGGAATGACATTGCTCATCTTGTTCCAATGGCACCTGTCATATCACGTCAGTGTGGGATATATTAGGCAGCAAGTGAACAGTCAGTTCTTGAAGTTGATATGTTGGAAGCAGGAAAATTGGGCAAGCATAAGGATCTGAGCGACTTTGACAAGGGCAGTTCTGTGTAACAAAAAGCTGTGCTCTGGTCATCCCACAGGTCGTCCACAGGAACGAATAAAAACATGGCCTTGCAGGTTGAGAAGTTGAACTATGCACGTGCACACGCACACACTGCGCATTATTAGGTACAACTGTACAATCGAATGTAATCCAATACACCAGTTCAGCCATAACTTTTGCTTGATGTTGCCGATAATGTTCAGGGTTTTTTACGCTGTCAATAGGACAACATTTTTTTTTAAAACACCTCTCAATATAATGTAGTTCAGTACAACACCACATTTAACCATGACCTCAGTCAAAAACATATAATTGAACTTACATGTTTCCAACTGTGTCAACAGAAACTCAACATAATAAACTTCATAAAGGTAGAATTCCTGGCAGAGCTGGTGTATTGGATGACATTGGCTTGTACAGGTGTCCCTCATAAAGTGCAAACGGTGTATATATACATATACATATACATACACATACACACTTTGGACAGAGCACGTACAAGACGTTGCAAGCATGTGATTGTGTCAGCTGGCCGAGACGAGCGTCACATGGTCGGTGGTGAGCGGTTTGAGTTGAACGGTAGCTCCTCGCCCCTGCCCCCACTGACACCAGTGCTCTCCATACTTGGCCCGGCAGGATGACAAACCAATGGCAGCGCTTGACAGCCAGTCACCCCACTCGCCGACAAACACAAGAAGACATCGGAGAAAAAGGAGGAAGGAGGGGCTGACCCAGCTGGTCCATTTGACACACAGCAGAACAACAGGAAAACAGTCTACAGCTGAGGAAGAGTACGCACTGCAGCCAAAACCTCAGATTGTTGAAAGATATCCTTGTTCCTGGAGTGACGTAGCCGTGAAAATAGGTTTGTCACACTTAATGCTAAACAGTGCCTTATACTATCCTTCATTTGGCGTCTAGATGAACTTGAACCCGAAAGGAACTGACATACAAACATCAGACAGAAACATTTCCCATCCACAATCCATTTTTTAACGGCAATGAATAGCAACTCTGCAAGGAGCAATAACAGCGCTTCAGCTCGTACAGATTGTCTGTATTGAGTTACTTCAGGTGTGCTGAAAACCGTCCGATCCACCGAATCGTATTACCACCCTGCACCCTGGAGGCTTAGCACATGGGAACTTAAATACACTTAACTTCATCACACCCCTACAAGACACCAGCAGCTGAGCTGCAAAAAGGCCTTTTCCTCTCGCCTGTTCAATAATTCACTTCTTGTGCATAAGCTAATGGATCTCTCTGATGGATTTCTAATCGCTCACAAATAAACCATGCTGATTTTAAGGCACAGTAACCCTACAATAATCTGTTGTGCACCAAATAAAAAAAATAAAAACAAAAATAAATAAATAAATAAATAAATAAATAAATTGAAACTACTGAAATAAAGTAAAGAAAAATAAAAATAATAATGCATAGACTGATGTATTAGTCACAAAGCTTTGCATTGAAAACAACTGAACGAGTTAGGACAAAGTCCTCTTTAGCCACTGTCAGACTGTTAAATGACAAGGAATGAAGCAAAAGCTGGAAGCACAAAGGAAAAATCTGCTGAAAGACTGCTCGAGCGTGATCGTTGCCATGAGTGAAAAATGAATATTTTGCCCTTGGTTGCCAGGAATAGCAAAGGGTGGGGGGGCTTAATTATGAATGCTGTATTGTTGGGTGGTGTTGGTAATGCTGAGTCGTGCATGGAATCAGTGTCTTCCTTTCCCTCATTCTAACGCACAAATCAATCAATCAATCACTCCTGCCTCTGTCCTGGGGAGAAAAACTGACCTTGGAAAGGATGCAACACTTCAGGCTGTGACGCTGTCTTACACAGAAGTGAAATCATTCACTCCTGTGCACACAAACCCACTGTGAGGGGTCATGTGGGTGGAGGGTGGAGGGTGGAGGGTGGGATTTGTGAATTAGGACAAAGGTCGGCCATCCATCGACAGCTACCAGTGGAGCCTGAGCCCACGGTGACCTCCAGCACAGGGAGCACATAAAGGCTGCCGCTCATCCTATGCTCCGCTCCGCTGCTTTATATAACAAGATAAATATAGAAATACACATCCAATTCCCAGCTAAAAGACTGGAAATGCTACAGTTCATATTTACAGAATTGCGTCACATAAAATGGAAAAGAATGCCATATTTTAGTAATTAAGTGAATGGAAAATGTTTGTTTGTTTATATATTATATATATAGTGACCTTGCATTGGGTAACTGCAGTAAATTAAAAAAAAAAAAAAAAAAAAAAAAAAAAAAGAGGCTTCTGACGATGGGCCTGACTTCAGATTTTCTTTTCCCCAAAATGCCTTGAAATGATCAGAATTGTACCTTTAAAAGCTTGGAAACTTGGACACAAAATGAAGGCCTCACGAAGTGCGTCAGGACCTTGAGAAATCATACGCAGATTAGTTTCATCAGTTCATTCCGTTTACTATACATTCTCCAGCCAACACCCACAACAGATCGTCCTCCCTGCAGCGGCACACCCATAACACTATGGGCGGTTGGTGCATTAATCCGAAAGGCAGGCAGTTTGGTGAAACGCAACTTGAAGAGCAAAATGACTTGAGAGACAAGCTGGAGGCAGGGTGTTCAGTTTGCATGTTTTGACTTGCGCAAGCCACCACCGTAAACTATGCGCCCGGTTTGCCAATAGTTTGCTGACGTCCCCGATTGTAATTGTTCCAAATATCACTCGACAAGCGTCGCCGGTTGACAACTACCTTTCCTGCTCCCTGGAGTGGCTAACCCGGCTGCGGTCAGGCATGTTGCAAGTCCAAACCCAGCACGTTGTCTTCAACCTGTTTAAGCCATGGTCGAATAAACACGGCACACGAATGTGGGAAAAATTCATCTGTGTTCTCATCAGTATTTATAGGCTTATTTAAAAAAATAATAATAATAATAACCTCCACTAAAAGCTGGCATTTATTTTTACCGCTACCTGCTTGAAGAAGCATAACTTTGACTCGAGTCTGATTGTTTTACGGGCAAAGTGTGTCACTGTAGCGCGCGGTGCCAACACTCCCCTGCGGAACAGCGAGGGCTCTGACGGCTTCCAGGCGGGATTCTTGTTTACACAACGCACACTTTACAGATGAAAACTTCCAGGACCCAACACAAAAGTACGGGGGTTTGCGGGGTTGGTCTTGGAACCTGACGGCGTTCCAAGCATACTGTACACTGGGACCACAGCAGCTAGCGGAAGCCGAGCGGTTTTGTTTTACGGTTTATGGTAGGCGAGCCAGACTGCTAACCGTGCATACAGCTGTGGAGTCATTTTGCAGACCATTCCTAGTGTGACCGGGACTTTTCAGGGCGATAACAGACATGTCATCGTGTAGGCATTGGTTCGCCCACAGTTAGAACCGCTGGCGGTATGGCGACACAAATCTCAGTTGAGATACTGATAAACAACTGGTGTTTACCAATGAGCCTAGCTTAGCCACCATGAGTTAGCCAGTCAGTTTCAACTGATGGGGAGGAGCAGCAACAAAAAGTAAGAACTAAACCCATCATTCTGACGCCTCAGCGAGGCTCGCGGGGCAGTTTTGGGGAACACTTTGTCTGAATGCGGCTCACACGTGTAAAGTTGTATTTCATTACATGTTTATCGCTTTTATCCAAAGCGACATACAGACATTTTGTCTGTAGTATTTAACGAACTGCACAGCACAGTCACAGCTAATCCTCTAGGAATAAGTAGCATTACTAGAATTAGGGCGGTTTTATGTCAGTAAAGTAGGATAAAGGTGAGTGAAGCTGTTTGGCCGGCTGACCTAGTGATCTATGTGAGTGTCATCTAAACATTCAACAGAGTCTGCACGTACAGGGGTGGCCCTTAACTTACACCCCTTTTGGGTGGAAAACCTTATTAAAAACAGTTCACGGTTTATTTTGGCAGCTATATGTGGCGAAGAGGGTCTTTTGAGGGTCGAGCACTAGCTGGAATAGCCTTTCCAAAAGAGAGTCATGTCACTGCTGAAGCGGGCCAAGGTCAGAACAACAGTTGGCAGAGAGGTGTTGAGTAAATAATGGCTGCCTCACGTGTTCTGCTCAAACTTCTTTACCTGTCTGCGTCTCACGGACAGGTGGACACGAGTTTTCCATCATCTTTCAAAGTAACCAAAGGTATACCGACACTATGGTCAAGCGGTCTATCGCTGAGTCACAAAACCATAAAAAACAAAGTTTTCGCCATTCCTCTTGTCAAAGGGGATTTTTAATGATCTGTCAACATGATTGTGACAAACTGTGAATAATCTTCACCAACCGACCATGTGCAACAATCACAGATAAAGCCACAGAAGTCTGTCATCGCAGATTTGAACCATAATGGTATGGTAAAGCAAAAGTCAACTAGAAGTGGCATATTTTATTATGAGTTAGCATATAGATTGTAATAAAAAAAAAAAAAAAAAAAAAAAAAAAAGGTTAATTAAATCGCAAAATTGGTCAGAAAAATCGTCCGTAGATATTTTCTCCAAACTGTTCCGCCTTTAGATTTATTAGTTGACAACAATCAATCCCCAGTAAAAAAAATATACAAAAAAACAACAGTCGGACTGGCCCTTTAGGGATGTTAACGTTAGGTTACTAAGCAACGGACGAATGATGAAAAAACATGTTTGTCTCAAGTCCAGACAGATATATGGGTGTGGGCGGGGAACTTTAACTCCACAATGAACACAGACAATCATGCATAACTACAATGGGTCTTCAGGAGCACCTTTTCTCCTAAATAACATTTTAAAAGACCTGATTCAATTGATGTGAAAATAACCTAGTTTCACACCATGTTGTGTAAAAAGTGGAGCAACCAAAATACATCAGACTGGAGCCACATTCCACAGATTCCTGCAGTAGAATTTTTGCCATAAAACTCCCAAACCGCTGGCATGTTGTGAACTGTGCACATCTCCGCCATCCTCAACACTGTCACCTGGAAATTACGTTTTTTCTGTTTAAACACACCTCACATGCACGGAACAGCAATTGTATTTTGCAAAAGTGGACACACTCTGTGGCAGGAACAGCTGCGCAACACCATTTCCTCAGGAGGAAGAGAACGAGAAAGAAATGACAGAGTGCTTTGCCTCTAAAAGGCGAACCCGCCAAGACAAATCTTCACTGTTGTGAGACTGAAAGGGGCAATCCATAGGATTGTCACTTTTAAGTGGATTACACCACAAGTCCCATTCCAAACAGCAATGTTTTGGGGTTTTTTTTCCCAACATCCAGGTTTATTCTCATTTTCACTCGAAGATGGTAGAATAATTTCTGATTAAAAGTAATTTGATTAATTGACTTGATTTGTTTTTCCCTTTGTAACTTGAGGTGGTGGGGGTATGTTTTCACATGAGAGTGATTGAAGACTTTCGAAGACATTTCTAAGGCACAGTTTAACAAAATGTAAGGACAAATTTACAAGAAAAAATAAGCACCAAATGAAAATATAGGCATATTAGAACTTCAGGAGTATCAGTTGAGTCCCGGTTTCTTCTGTCAGTGATTCAGTCCTGTTTATGCCGACTGTCAATCCTTTAACTTGTCTTCATAAACAACGTTCACCTGCACCTCTTCATAAACAGCACTGCTGAAAAAAGAGGCGCTTTTCTTTGTCTCTTCACCCTGAGCAAGAAGGTGAAGCCTGCTTGATCTGCCGACCCCGCTGGCGGCCACGTACAACTGACCGCCGCTGAAGAAGTCTCTTCGCAGAAGACCCCAACACAGTGTAGGGACTGCCCCTGAGACTTAGTCACGGTCATGGCAAAGCGGGATCTCACCGGAAACTGCCGACGCCGCAGCTTGAATGGGAAGTTGTTGTCAGACGGGCTCAGGGTGATGAGTGGAATGAGGAGTGCACATCCAGCGTCAACACCGACCTGACCGGATGTTGCAACCAAGAGATGGGGTAGGATCTGATCGATGAGATATTTTGACTGATTGCAGTGTTCCGCTGATTGCAGTGTTCTGCTGAGTTGGTCAGGCACAGTAGGACATGCTCACGTAGCCACTTGGGGTTGGCAATGTTGGTCTGGATGTCCTCACACACTGAACCGATGATGTCCAAGAGTCTTTCACCAGGAAGAGGGGGTCGTTGAGCTCAACAGCAAAGTCACCCTTCTCCTGGATCACCGGAATCCTTCGCTCGCCAAGGTCCGGCAGGAATTTTTTCTTGAATTTATTACATTTCACTGCATATATGTATGGAAGTATGTATATGTATGTGACAAATAAAAATCTTGAATCTTGAATCTTGAATTTGACAAAACGTGCTTTTGTTGGGCTCCCAGCAGCAGCCTGATGCCCCGTCCACAAACAAACCTGGACACCTGGTCACCGTAGTTTAATCACATGTTTACAAGGAGCTTTACGTCATCATTACACTGCCGTGCCGACGCATATAAATACACTGCGCCCAATAGTTTTCAATCCATCTCTCCGTTTGCGGTTCCCAGTGCAGTGTTGTTGTTGCATTCAACGCTCAAGAAGAAGCCCATCTATGTGCATGCTCCCAATGTTCTTCTGTGGTGTTTGACGTAAAGTTTAAACGCCCTCCACTGGCCTGGAATGTGTATGTGAGCGTTTTCAATCTTTGCGTTCTCGTGTGGACGGAGATATTTTCAAAAACACAGTTGACGTGGACAGGATTATTATTATTGTTGTTTTTTCATACCTATATACGTGTGGGCGAGGCCTGAGTGATCCTCATGTTTTCAGTAATGCCATGGGCACACTACACAACTTTCAAAGTCGGCAGGTCGATGTACTGTTCACACTACACAACTTTCTGTCTTGTGATCAGGAATCTTGCAGTCTTTGGTTTCACACTATATGACTGCTTGGTGGCAAGTGGTCACACATTACAAGATCTGTCGGGTCTCCAAAATGACGTGTGTGTATTATATATATATATATATATATATATATATATATATATATATATATATATATATATATATATATATATATATATTTTACATTACACGTGTCACTGTCCAAATTGCACCACATTTGACACTGCACGCCCTTGGGTCCCCAGCAATACACCCGCCTAGAGTGAAGGTCGGTTGTCGGGATTATCAAAATTAGAGAAGAAGATAGTGAGATTAGATATAGTTAGATTACAGCAAGTTAGATGTTTGTCCATACTGACCAAAACAAGCTACGCTGCTTGATCAAATTCACAGCTGCCTTTCATTTCTTGTGGAGGACCCTGCCACCAACATTGGATACATCATATAGAGGAGGACATCCATGATACAAATTGAAGAAATCGTCAGCTAAATAAATATAGGATAAATATGAAATATTTATATATTTTTTTATAATATCATATCACGGATTACCAGTTTAAAAGGAGTTCAATCCAATACATCTATATGTGATTACTCGTGATCTGCTTTTATTGTTGAGACATACCAGGGCTTTTGTTTGATCCGGGTTCACTTAAAATGCAATTCAATTTAATTTAATTTAATTTAAAACCATGAACATCATCCACCGGTGCTCACAGACAGTGGGGGTGCCGCGGCTACTTGACAATGGTCGCATTGTTTTCCCCCATAAACTCGTTAGAAAAATCACCCCGTTATATAACAAAAGCGCAACCCTGTGGAAGCTTTGCAAACAGGATTTAACAACCACGACGACGACGACAACAACAACAACAACAACAACAACAACAACAACAAACATCATGTGGATTCCAGCCTGTGAGGCGTCGTATCCATCCACGACAAACGTCACCACACCGGCGCCTGCATCACGACGAACACACGCCTCGCTGCGCGAAACGGGGCGGAAACGCAGACGTCCCCTTTTGATTTCTCTGCGAGGAAGAGAGCATCCCCGCCTGCCACGCAGCCCCCCGAAGAGTCCCGGGGGGAGCGGACGGTCCTCCCCACTAACCTGTGACGAGCTCCGACGCCTGGCACCGCCGCCCCGCAACTGGGGACGCGGAGCGGAGCGTGCGGCGTTTTTGAACCGTGCCTCGTCCTTGGCCAATCGCGGACGAGCGCTCGCACGTCTGACCCCGCCCCCCTCTGTCTGCCCGCTGGACGCGGAAGCGCCCTCCGCTCGTTCCTCCCGAAAGGAGCGACTTTGAAAACCTGTTGCTTGTTGTTGTCGTCGTCGTTGTCGTTTTTCGGTCTCAACGTCAACACGTTTTTGGTGTTTTTTTTGCCTGATTTGATCCATGCTTTTTTTTTTTTTTTTTTTTTTATCATCGCCATTCGTCAAAGTCCACATTTCTGGTGTCCATTCGGCCAACATTTCATCTATTACCTGCCCTGTTTCCACCTAATACGTTCATATTTATTGAATACGATTATAATACGAAAACAAATATATTAGTACATTTAGTTAAAAATTTGTCTTAAGGAGTTTTTAAGTATTTTTTTAGAAGTATACGATTTCACTCTCTGATACCCTGCTATTATAAAAGCAGCAGCGTGTTCCAGTGAGGGGGGGGGACACAGCTACACACACGCACGCACGCACGCACACACACACACGCACACGTTCTCTTATACTCACGTGTGATGTCATGCCGTGTAAGATTAGTATTGCATTAAAATGTTAGTTAACATACTCTAATACAATACAGTAATTAAACTATTTAAAAAAAAAACAGATTTAGTTCTGAAAATAACGACATTGTGACGGTAATAGATCTTTTATTCTGTAATATCTGTGATGCAACTTCCATGAAATGAACAGTAGTCTTTTGAAAAAGTTATTTAAAAAACCCCATCGTTATTCACTTTAAATAACATTTTCTCATAAAGTCTGTTAATAGTGAACTTTAAAGGAATATTTTTAAGCTTGGCAAACATGTTGGCAGATTATTGTGTTTGATAGACCTCATTAAAGGAAGTGGACCCAAATGGCACTCCTGTCATGGGATGACTCTTTCTGACTGACTCTGACGTCCTTCTTGTCGCTCTGTTGCGCCTCTTCCCTTGTAGGATGTAGATTGTCGCAATTACTGTTGACTGTAGCTACCACATTGTCTATAGTGCTAAAGTTGGCAATATCTGAATACTTCCTAAAAACTCAAGTGGTACTAGAATCAAATTCATTTGGACTAGCAAAACTAAAATAGTTACTATTAATGATTTGAGTAGTTAGTAGTAACAAATAGGTAGTAAGTACTGAGTTTATCATCGGACTATATTCATTATTCATTTTATCGAATTATGTTTTATTAGTAGAATGGAAATAATTAGTCATTTAGATTTAGTTATTTCAGTGCTGCTTGTTTGTTGACATTTGGATGTTTAGATGCACTTGTTACCCTGTAAATAAGCACGTTTCTTGAATTTAAAAATATTCCGATTCATTTTAAACATTTGCCAATTGAAAATGGTGGAATGCAAGTGAAAGCACACCATACAGTCCAGCATGTTCATATCATCATCATCATCATCAATCATCATGTCATTTTACAAGGCTTTCGTAAAAATGGCAAAAACATGACTGAACCGCATGGAGTGTGGTCCTTCACAAGTTAAGCTACCTAATGTGTTCCCATTCTGCATGAAAATCACCTAATGTAATAAATCAACCATAAGGTAATTTGGATCAAATGGAAGATACAACTGAGGATCATTAAGATATTATAAGTACAAACAGTAGCCTATTGGTTCAAGGATGAAGCCTCATGTGAACCCCAGAATTCATCTTGGCTCATATTGATATTAATTCCCTACAAATACTTACAATCAGATGCATTTTGGTAAGACGTAAACCAGAGAGACCAACCGGTCAACCTGCCTCAATTTGTCCTGCATAACTACATTGCATACATTATCGAAAGCCTCCATCGTGCTGGGATAGTCTGAAAAAATGAGGGGCGTTAAACATTGCAGATGATGCAGATGAGGTCCTGACAGGAAACAGATAAATGTGATAGTGCGAGAGTTCGAGCTTGGGGTCAGATTAGAGATGGATTGATATGGCCTTCTCACTACAGATACGGCGTGCTATATGAGTTATATATAGAACTAAAATAAAAGCCCTTTTTAATGTCAATCCTTAAAACATACAACCGTACTGACAGAATTAAAAAGATAAGGGACCCTCCCTCAAAGTGGCTGACAATGGGAATAACAACAATGGCAACAATGCAGACAAAATAGCTTTTTTCCACATTTTTTCCACAAGGTTCAACTGAGCACAAACTTTTAATTAAGTAAGTTAAGTTTATTTATATGGTGCCTCTCAAGACACAATAACATGAAAATATATCGCATAAAACATAATCTTAGTCACATAAATAACACAGATACAGACACAATACAAAGGCCGAAATGAAGCAAATGACACGAAGGCTTTGGTTGCTTTTGAGTCCAGTTTCAACCAACTTAACTTCACCTAACTTTATTTACTTAATGCTTAATTAACTTTTGTTCAACCTAACATCTTCCCTGATAAGCAGGATGGCACATTTCTGCAGAAAACACAGTGGAACCTGTTATAAGAATTTTATGTCTATGTTTTGCTGTACTTTTCACATGAACTTTTGTACAAGGTATGTGTACTTTGCTTTTCTTCTAAAGGCTAAATAGAGTTCATGTCTTAACTAGTCACTTCCTGTGCCATAATGTGATGAGGAGAAAGGCAACATGTCTCGACCATCAGATAAAGGGAACTTCAACAGATGATCTGTCTCAACGAAACTGCCCCATCAGCGAAATTGTCTCTTCAGCAGGACCCATGCGGAGGCGTCGCGACATCTGCTGACCGACATCTCATCGACTCGTCATCGTCTGTGGCACTCTGTTGTGTTGTTACACTGAAACTGCTCCTCTTGTACAAGAAGAAATACTTTATTAACCTAAAGTATTCGTCTCCGATTTCCTCTGTAACGATTAGACTGTCCACGAACAAAGTTTATAACAATTTAACTTTTACAGAACCCACTTTTTCACAACAAGAAGAATAAATATGAGAAATTAGATAGCTCAACTATAATTACCAATCTAATGGAATTGGGAGGCAGGTTTACAGAGGGGGTCGTTTTGGTCACTATTTTTTTTTAAAGGGGGGCACCTTGCGTCGTCCCTAAATTCAATAGGCCACTTCGATGCATTGGCATGATATCAGAGGGGTTCCAGTCCCATAAAAAAAAGTGGGAACCTTTCCTCCTTTTTCTGTGAATCAAACCCCAAGAAGTCCATTGAAACGCCAGGGAACCTTGAAGAGAATTACAGAGCACACTTTACAACCTCACCACACGAGGGAGTAGGTTACCTTCACATAACAGGGTGGAGCTTTGTCCTATAGGCTAGATCACGTATGAACAATTTGGTCAAAATGATGAGCTTAACCAGGCTGGTTTTCTTTTTTGTTTTGTTTTTATGGTGAAATATGTCCTTCCACTGATAGCACGTTAAAATAATGGAATTTTAAGATTTATTTTGTCGGAGCGACCCAGTTGTGTAAGTGCACCAAAGCCTTCTTCACCCTTTCTAATTTATTTGTCTGCAGTGAACTTGTCCCAGTGTGTTTGGTATTTTATCCTAAAGTCATAAATATCAAGACTAGACCATTATGCAATCTATGCTTTTTTTTTTTATTCCACAAAGTTTCACTTGGATGCTGTTTTACTTTACATTTTACCATCATAACATTAAAACAGTCCATGTCACTTTGTAGCATGGAGAGATTGGAGTGAATGAATTTTCCCGGGATTGTCCCAAACTCAGTGCAGACCGTGTGAACTGATGCGGCCCGGGCTGAGGGTGGCGCGCCAAGCCAGGGGATTGTGTGTGCGTGGGGCGGGGGACGCGCAGGGGTCACCACGGGTCAGAGCGCAGCGCCACACAACGCAGCAGTGCACGCTAATGCCTGAAATAACACAACTTTAACATTGTAATTTACCATCCCGTGCGTGTGTTTTCTGCATGTTTATGTGAATTGTGTGCATATAAGGCCCGTGGGCACTAACGCTTTTACAACTTAAAAAAAAACAAACTAACAACAAAAAAAAAAAAAAACTTTTACTCTATTTCCTATTTTTGAGTGTGGTTGTGCTTAAGAGGCTTATTGGTCATTATACATTTTTGTAAGTTTATCGCACTTGGCAATTTTTCAATTTGATTTTAGGATTTTTGTACATTGGCCATTTTTTTGTACATTTTTAGGATTCTTGCATTTAACCATTTTGTTGTGTTTTTATCCTTATCAGTTTATTATTGCCATCGTTTTTTATTTGAACTGCTATTATACCGCATCTATCTATCTATCTATCTATCTATCTATCTATCTATCTATCTATCTATCTATCTATCTATCTATCTATCTATCTATCTATCTATCTATCTATCTATCTATCTATCTATCTATCTATCTATCTATCTATCTATCTATCTATCTATCTATCTATCTATCTATCTATCTATCTATCTATCTATCGATCTAGACATCTATCTATCTATACATCTATCTATCTATACATCTATCTATCTATCTATACATCTATCTATACATCTATCTATCTATACATCCATCCATCTATCATCTATCTGTCTGTCTGTCTGTCTGTCTGACTGTCTATCTATATAATTTAATCCAATTGTATATTTATTGAAGGCTTTCTTTTTGCTTGGTACACTGCATAGGAGAATGACACAGACCTAAATTTGGGGAAATGTAAGTTAAATGAACCAAATTTTTGTCCTCATTTTTAAAATATATTAATTAGTTTATTTTTAAATTGTCTTTCCATTACTTTGATTTGCAGTAATGACAATGTTATTATATATATGACTTGAAATTGCTTACATTTCTCCGTGGACCACTGCAAATCTCATCACACAAAACACACACATCCTAAATATTTATGTACTCAAAGTGTGAGTCTTTGGTGAAACCACGAAATATCCGACGAGGTGATGTCTCCATTTGTAAAATCGAAGGCTCCCATACTTAACAAATTGAATTAATATTGCAATAACCTCAAAGTTCAAGTAAGGCACTTATTTAATTATTGATACTAAACATGTTCATTACATTTGTCTCAGAAAACAAACAAACAGAACGACGTGTTATGGGTCATGAGGATGAGCTTTTCTGAATTGTTGGTAATTTTTATATTTATTTAGATCTACCATGGGTCATCAGGAACGCTGCTGATGTAAGAATAGGCCCATGCCCATTTTAGTAGTTTTCATTTAAGAAAATAAAAGATACACAAAAATCTAAGAAAATAAAACCAAAGAGAACTTCACATAACGTCTATTTAAGTAGGTTAAATCTCGGTATTTCAACTTCAAACAATCCCAAATAAAGTAATTTAGGGCAGTCGAAATGTGTCCATAATAATTCCCACAAATCTAACAAATGCGCATGTATCTAATAAAACAATATTAAGATAATTGTCAGAATATTTTCGAAGACAATTATTGTTATTAAAGTAATCTTAATTGAACCGTAACGTATATTTTTAACATGTAGTTTCCCTGTGTGATAACTGTGAGCATCTTGGCGCTTTATTATGTCTTTATCTTTCGGGTTTACTTGGCAAATAATCCATCGTTTTTACACTAAACCCGCAAAAGGATATGTAATATATACGTTTTATTACACACAATACATTTTCGTTTTAGTCACATTTCAGAGGAAAAATGTATAAAACTGTTAACCCAGCCAGTTCATAATATTGGCTTTTGTGCCCCCATGCAACACGGTGGCGCTTTCCTCGCCGTGGTTCTAAAACTCTCCAGACTCTTTATCCGTCCTGTGAGCATCTCTTTCAATCCCCACTCTTTTCTTTTATTCTTCCACAAGGCTCACAGGATCAAATATATCAAGACTTGGCAAAACCTTTAAGGATAAAACGTCCTTAATGCGAAAAAACAAGCAAGAGAAGTGTTTTGGCGCATGAAACCAGTTTGAATCTGTGAGCCGGAGCGCACACAATAAACCTGTTGTTAACCTTGCTGTGAAGATATGTTTGAAGAAAACAGCCAATTGTTGTATGAAATGTATTCAAGTATAAAATAAAGCCCTTTGTTGGGGGAAAAACTTGTGCAATGTGAGGGTACAAAAGTCCCCTGTGGCATTTACCAGCAGCCTTTGTGAAGTTTGCGCTTTGGCGTCTCCACTTGGCGCATTACCCAGGCCCCCTTAAAACACGATTGTTTCTTTCTTTCTAATGACATTTACCGGATCAAAACATGCTGTTAATTCGATCAGAAAGCTTCACCCTTCGCAACAATAGCAGTATAATTTCTCCCAAAGTTTGTTAAGTTGACCGAAATTAGGCAAATGAATAGGGGTCTCCAGGCTACCCATCTTGCAGGTGACAGGGAATAATGCGCGTTCACACCAGCTGCATTCTTCTTTATTTCTCCCTTTCTTTCACAGCATTATTAAAATTTAGGCCAATGAAACTATTCACTCGACTGAATGGACATTTTCTTATAGGATAATAGGATACAAATTGAGCCTCTCCAAAGACTCTCCAGTGGTGGGTAACCCTCGTGTGCCAGAGGCTGCTGGAGACGCGCTGGCCCCGACGCAGACGACGCTCGTGTGCCGGGGCCTATCACACACCTGCCGGGAACTCCAACCAACATAAAGAACGTAAACAAAAAGCTCGCCACCCTTCATAAAAGATGGACGTGTCACCAAGTCGTGTGAGAAACGCCGAGAACAAACGGGGGGGACTCCGTCTCCAAAAGGTCTCCCCTGAACTCGGCGGAACAGCCTATTAAAGGCTTACTTAATTACTCTAATGACACTGGACAGGCCTTCAGACCCGAACCGGGCTCGCAGGAGAGTTAAGATCGCTTGCTGGGATTTGGTAAACAGGCGATCGTGTGAGAAACGCGAGTTGGAAAGAAAAGAGGCTCCTTTTTACGCTTTGTCTTCCAGTGCGCACAGTGCGCCCCGGCGGATCAGGGCGGCTCCAAGCGCTCAGCTCTTATTTCCCGCCTGGGTTGTTACTATGCAAATAATATTCCCAAAGTAATCACGTGTCCTTTGAACAGCCACGTGGATTAACAAAGCAGGTTTGCCCCCCTGCCAGCCCGTGGCTTTAGATTTTTTTTTTTTTTACTTTTTCTTTAAGTGATCCTAAACGCACACATTTACCAACGCCTGGTTTTAATCCCGTTGGAATAATTTACACCATGAATGCTGCAGTCCCCTGGATGATTCCCTTTATAAGGACCCAACTTTCCCCCTTCCAACTCCAGTCTACTCCATCACCTGCAAGAGGAACACTTTGACCCAACTCCCAGCGAGGCTGTTTTAACAACATCTTTGGCAGAAACTCGTCGATGGCATCGAAAATGAAGGATAGAAAGGTATGCGCGCCCTGTGCGCTGCCGCACCGCCAGCACCAAGAACATTTAGGCATCAGTTATATCATTTATTGGTATTTTTGGATATTTTTTCATGGTTTTTTTTATACCATTTTTGTAACTTAAAAACTACGGAACAACTTCTCTTGGGGAACGTTTGGCGTAAACAGAATCCAAAAAGGCGCGACGAAGTAGTGACCGCACGTCCTAGAATAACCAGGACGTATTTTTTAGTCTTTAAGAGTTATACGAGTCCAGTCTAATTGTATAATTTTCCTGTTAAATACATTACCAATGGATTACAAAAATGGTGTCAGGCACTTAAACCATTCGCACGCGTGCGCGCAAAACCAATTTGCGTTTCCGCGTCTTGGCGCAGCGGAGCGCACAGCGCGCACCGAAATCCGTCTCATGTCAGTTCTATAGCACCCTGTTCTACAGTTTTCTTTCTATTTTCTTGCACATGGACGTACGCACATCATTCTACACGATAGATTATGGCATTATGATTTGTTTAGCATTTTTCTTTCTTTGCAGAGAACTCCCATCTCCCACAAAGTGATTGAAAAAAGAAGACGGGACCGCATCAACCGCTGCCTGAACGAACTGGGAAAAACTGTTCCCATGGCACTGGCTAAACAGGTATGCCATTTACCCAATTATCCACCGAGGTTTTATTTCTATCATGATGCGTTCCTGGTAATTTACCAAAATATGTGGCAAAAAAAGGCTTATGTCTATATGTATATATCATGTTTCTCTGTCTGTGTTTTCAAAACTAGAACTCTGGAAAACTAGAAAAGGCCGAAATCCTGGAGATGACGGTCCAGTATTTACGCGCGCTCCACTCAGCGGATTTCCCCAGAGGCAGAGAAAAGGGTGGGTCTAGTACTACTACTACTACTACTACGATTATTATAATAACAATAATAACAATAATAACAATAATAATAATAATAATAACAACAACAACAACAACAACAACAACAACAACAACAACAACAACAACAACAACAACAACAACAACAACAATAATAATAATAATATCATCATTACTACTACAACTTAACACTACACAGATCAACTAATCGGAGATCTTTTCTATTTGTCTTTTTCCACCCAAACCTTTGGATTGTGGACCAGGTGCGTTTAACATCTTAAATCTCAATGTAAAGATTCCTTATGCATTTTATTGTCATTGATTTATTCCAGGGGAGCTGCTGGCCGAGTTCGCCAACTACTTCCACTACGGGTACCACGAGTGCATGAAGAACCTGGTGCACTACCTCACCACGGAGGACCGGGCCGAGACCAAGGACATCAAGTACGCGCGGATCCTCGCCTTCCTGCAGTCCAAGTCCCGGGCGGTCACGGAGCCCGTGTTCGGCCACGCTGTCGGATCGCTGGAGCCCGCGGACTACCTGGGCCAGCTGCACTCCTCCCCGGAGCACCAGGGCCTCAGTCCCACCGACGCGGTGTACCAGCACCAGGGTCCGCCCGGACACTTCTCCTGGCACGGCGCGGCGCGCAGCCCGGCGCTCGCCTACCCGCCGGTGCCCCTCAGTGCGCCCGCGCAGCAGCACGCCGGCTACCTGCAGCCGGTGCAGGGGCTGGACCACCACTACTTCAACATCATCGGTCACACGCACTCCAACGCCTTTAGTTTGCACAGTGCGCAACACGCCATGTAAAACGACCCCACCACTGTGTAATTGTTGCCTTTATTTATATCTTGTATATATGTGTATATGTGTGTGACAAAAATATATGTAAATATATAAAATATTTCTTACCTGATATTTCATGTTGTTTGTCATGATGAGATATAAGCCAAATGGAGACACAGGGCAGAATGGGAACTTGATATAAAAGGGCTTCACAATAATTACATTTGAATCAAAAGTCTGTTGATTTAACTGTAGTAAGGCGCGCATTGATTTTAAATATGTATTATCTATACATATCAGATGTAAAAACCTTTTTTTTCAAGACTAGCTTGATCACAATATGACCCAGTTCTCAGTGCATGATAACTGCCGAATATAAAATAGGAATGTCAGTGAAAAAAGCAGATTTCATATATTTCACAAATTAACTTGCCATCCCCTCGTGTAACTTCCATAATCTAAAAATAACTTGAAACCTGTTATTTAGTTAAATATGAGAGCATTTATCATAACATATATCTACTTAAAAGCAGAACAATGAGTTCTTTATCATTGTATCAAATATTTTATTTTTAGCATTTATTATTAATTTCGAACTGGGTCATACTGGAATCACATATATATATATATATATATATATATATATATATATATATATATATATATATATATATATATATATATATATATATATTTATTTATTTATTTATTTATTTATTTATTTATACACTTTGCGGTACCCTTGCACCTATATTTAAATTGAATGCAAATGACGATAACGGTAATGTGTTATCTCTGCAGAGGATCTTTTTATGAAAGGGGGTCATGTTAGTGTCATGTCCAGGGGGAAGCATTGTTTTCACATAGAGATGCTTTTCACAGAGCTCTCTCTCTTCATTTAAACAAACCCACACTTAAACAACCAAAGCGTCAAGACATTCAAAATATGCGGTTAAATAATTTGGTTGGGATGTGAAAATAAGTTTGGACTATGATCACGCTTTTAGACCAGACAGCCAACCTAGTTATACCAGTTGTTATTTTCCGACACTTTTCGCCATGATGGATGCTGAGGAGAGCATTACCTTGTAAACAACCTTCTAACCAATGACCTGTGGACTGGAAATCTAATTTGTGGGATTTCAAATTGATAACATTTACTTACTTCTTACCCAGAGCTTATTCACTGACGTTGGACCAGAAAGGAAATGTATTTGAAATAATTTTGCAAGTTTACATATGTACTTTACATAGTATTGGTTTTCATGAAAGCATAAAAAAAAGCTGTAAAAAAAAACCAAAAAACACAGGAGGGAAAAAGGAGAAACATTTGGAGGCCTGTTGTGGTGCAGTGGGCCTCTTCTAAAAGGAGAACAATCTCCGAGTCCTTGGGCTTCATCCTTGAGCGATTACGAAGAAAAATAATCAACACCATGAAATCAAAGATTTTCTCTTGGAGGATTTGAGAAGAAAAGAGTTCCACTTTCTTCCTTGGCCCCTAAAAAAACAGGAGCAGCTTTCCAGCATTTCCCACATTCAGGCTCAGATAAGTCGTCATTCACCTGGGCTGTTGCGTGTGCGCACACACACACACGCACGCACGCACACACGCACACGCACACGCTCACGCTCACACACACACACACACACACACACACACACACACACACGCACACACACACACACACACACACACACACACACACACACACACACACACCCTCTTATGGGGCTCCTTGTATGTATGTGTGTACATTTGCATTTATGGATCGCTGGTTGGACATGGAGACATATATGGATGGATGATGAATGGATTAACTCACATTAACCGCCTGGATGGTTGGATAAAGCCGGCACATTAACCAACCCCTGACCAAAATACAAGCAACGAGAAAGCGAAAGAAAGAAATAAAGGACAGTGTCCATGCAGATGGCAAGAGGACAATACTATAAAAGGCAGAGGCTTTGATGGGATACTTGGGTCCCAACAGGCCCAATATTGGTTTAAAGTCCGCCTCTAAACAGGGAACTGAGGAGGGAAAGAGACTAATGTTCCACCAGATGAGAGAGATTTAGCCGCAACACACCCCATGAATAATAATACATTTAGCAACAGAGAAAAGAACTTTAGACCATTTATTGTCATGTAAACCTTGCCTCAACGGAAAAGCTTTGGTTGGAAAATGTTTATCTTTCGCATTAATATCTCACGCTGAGCACTAACAATCCGCTCTTTTATACCGCGGAGCATAATGGAATGCTGCAGAGGAATATAATCACATTTGGAATTCATAGGTTCACCTCTGATGGGGATAAACACTATCGTTTATAAAAGAAGAAAAGGAAATTTGCCACTAGATGTATTGCTAAAAAAATGCCATATTTTATACTTTATTTATCTGGCAATTTATAACACATAGACATTAAATGTATTTGTGTTATGAATGTGCTCCTCTATGCACTGTTTGTGTGGCCGGTGGCGGGGTCCGCCTTTCCCGGAAGGAATGCACCGATCCGGTACGCGCAACAAGCGAAAGGCAGCAGTGGTGAATTTGATGAAGCAGCGTAGCTAGTTGTGGTCAGGAAACTGTGGATCTTCAATTCAGATGAACGCTCACAAACAATACCCCCATCACCTCGAGCATCCACGGAGATAGCAAAGAAATCGATCAGAAGAAGGCAAACTTAAGAGCCGTGTTTTTTTATGCAACGGTCATGTTAACCACTAAAAGCATCACAAACCCATAGATAACTGTGCTTATTATTATGGCCTACTAATAATTAGTGCCTTTCGACAAACTGAAAATAATTACTGAGGACTTAATTAAAGGACAGAGGGAAAACAGGCCAAGGCATTTGAAATCAATTTAAATTAAATGTGACATATTTACACTTTGCTATTCAACCAAAATAAATCGCTGATAGAATTAAATGATTCCTGTGAGAATTCCATTCACAACTCAAAGCTCAACAGAATCATTGATTGTTCACAGGAAGTCCTCCTGCGCCAACTGAGTGAAACGAGCGAAGAAACTGGAAATTACTCTCCTCACTCTTTGAGTGACTCGTCAAGAACCGCATCTCGAGAAACAGTCGAAACCTTTATCACTGCTAATTTCTCACTTTCATTGTGAAGCCTGCTCTGATGAACCCAGAGCTGCTATTCAGGCCGGAACTGATGAATTTGATGAATTAGCGCGGCCTTGCAATTTTGATCGTGCAACACGAGAGCTAGTCTCCAATATTTATGTATTTTAAGTGGAATTTGAGCTCTCGCAGCACACAGTTGTACCAGCTACCGCGGCACAGTGGTTGAAAAACAATGCTTTAGAGAAAAGAAAGTAACCATTTTAGAGCTTGCAGTGTAATCCACCATCCACCTAACACAAACAATGTTATGGATTTCCAACTTTAAAATTGTATCAATTTCAGTTTCCCTGGGATTCTTTCTTTCGAAAATAAAATAAAATACATTAAATAAATAAATAAATAAATAAATAAATAAATATATTTGTTATATATATATATATAAAATTTTAATATATTGTATATTTTAATATATATATATAATTATATGTATATGGATGTTTATTCTTTGGATGTGCTATTTTCAGAGGTGGAAATGAACTCTTACAGTACTTGAATACCATTTCACCTCTAATGGTACTTTATTGAGTACCTTTACTCGTCATTTTCCTCTTTACAACTTATACTTTTACTACAACTTGTCTGTAGCTGCCGTGCTGTGACTCCAGTCAGGATTTTCATTGCTCTTCCACCTCTGGTTATTCTTAGAGAGAAAAAACACAATAATGTTGAGAAAGTCAACATCAAGCCATGGTGCATGAATTATATTTGGAGGACATTGGAAAGTGCTGTCCTTAATACAAATAGGAATTGGTAACATATTGTGAATCAAACATCTTTAATGGATTCCACATCTTCATCATGGAAACCTCCCGTCATGGATACCACAAATATATTAAGTTACCGCTAAAACATACCTAAAATGTTGCCTTTTGACTCACAAACTTAATGCCAGACCCATTTAACTGGCAACCCGTGGGCCAAATGTTGCTCTTGCATTAGTTGAAGACTGGTCCTTTGAATGAATTGGAATGTGAGCGAGGAACCGAGAGAACACCACCACATCAATTGGACAACTGGTTTAAAACTGAATGTGACTCTAACGTCCTTGAATAAAAATAAACCATTTTCCTTGCTGCCCCACCCAACACACAATTTGCTTGCTCATGTTCTGCTTAGTTAGGTTACTTAGGTTACTTAGGTTTTAGTTGTATGGTCCAGCATTTTAAGCTGTTATTTTAATTGTAAATGGACAATGGTCTGGTATACATGTATTGAGAGGTTGGCAAAGATATTCCTTCATTACATTTGATCAATTTGAGAAATACCACTATGGCTGACAGAACCGAAAAAAACCAATATCATTCATATGACTCTGCACAAACAGCATGCAAATATGAATATAGAAATATGAGATAATAACATCCAAAAATGTATTTGTTAATTTAAAACTGCTGCATGTTTGTAAATCTAAATGTATTTATTTATTATATTATTACTTATTATGTATGTATATTTTAAAGGTAATATGAAAGTGTTTGTGCACTTTCTTTGAGTGTTGCTGCACACTTTCAACAAAGAAAAGCGCATGTTGAATTTGGACAACCTTTAAGCCAACAGGTTAAAAAACAGGACCTCCTAGTAGAACATTGTTTCATTATGTTGCATTAATACATAAGAAGTACTCAGTAAGTAAGTCTATCTAACACTTTTTGGCGATGCTGTTTAACATGTTTCTGTTAACGTTGACTTACATTCACATCGTAGTTGAGTTAATTACGGAAACAATATGGAAATATGATAGATATAATATCAGTCCCCTTTTTACGTCACGTTAATAAACATGGTATTTAAATAAAAATACCAACTTTATGATGTTTTGTGGAGAGCACTGCCCAATTCCCAGTCAAACGTTACTTATAATGTGTACGTAAATGTATGTGTGTGTGCACGCGCGCATGTGTGTGTGTACAAGCGCATGTGTGTGTGTGCACGTGCACGTGTGTGTGTGTGTGTGTGTGTGTGTGTGTGTGTGTGTGTGTGTGTGTGTGTGTGTGTGTGTGCGTGTGTATTTATGTGTGTGTGCATGCATGCACATCCCTGAAAGTGTAATCTAAGGGACAAAACAATTTATCCAGACTTGTCTATCTGCACTAAAATGTTTGTAAAGCTCCTCCTCCCCTGCAGTAAGAGCCTAAAGCAGGCGGTTCAGCTAAGCTTCTGGGAGCACAGGAACATAGTCTGGTTTCCTTTCAGTGATTTGAGTGTGTGTGTGAGAGGGAGAGAGAGAGAGGGAGAGAGAGAGAGGGAGAGAGAGAGAGAAACACACACTGTGTGTGTGTGTGTATGTGTGTGTGTGTGTGTGTGTGTGTGTGTGTGTGTGTGTGTGTGTGTGTGTGTGTGTGTGTGTGTGTGCGCGCGCGCGTGCGCGTGCGCGTGCGCGTGCGTGCGTGTGTGTGTGTGTGGAAGAGGGGTTAGGAGTGATGTGCACGGTGCTGGTAAGGTTGGGGGTGGGGGTGCTGTGGGTTGCACGTTAAGGGGGGGGCGTGAATTTTGGGAGTGAAGCCAAAGAAATATCCAAGCTGTGAGAAACCCAACAGTCGATCATCAAAACACTTCAACGGCATCAGACCTCCACTGGCTCACCTCAGGACGGCTGTCTGATCTGAGGCATGAAAAGGCAGAGACAGAGACGGGGGAAGGAGGGGTGGGGTGGGGGGTGAAAGCGTGGAGGAGACAGAAAGGAAAGGAGTGTGATGTGAGAGAGATACGACGCCGATAGAGAGAGAGAGAGGGAGAGAGAGAGAGAGCGTTAGCTCGGAGTTGGGGAAAGGGGTGGGTGTGGGGAGGGGAGGGATGGATCATTCCCACAACAGATATCACTATCTCACAGGGTTTAAAGGGCCTCCTTTCTGTAAGACCATCCCTTTCCCCACCCCTCCACCCCCTCCACCCAGCCCTCCAGCCCCCTCCACCCCCCTCCCTTCCCCAACAACAATGCCAAAACTTGGCAGCCGACCCGGCACATGAGCAACAGTTTCCCATCGGAGAGGAGCAGCCATCCCAGTGCCTTGGCACCAGAGATGTGTGAAGAATGACAGCCCTGTAAGAGCGGAGCAGACATGAATGGAGTCTGCGAAGGGCCCCGCAAAAAAAAAAAGGAAAAACAATCCGCATCAACGCCTCTCCAACAGTCTGGGGATTGTGTGAGAAACGGGCCGACGTGTTGGTACGACCCGAACCAGGGCGTGTTCTGGGTGTGGTCAGAAGTGGAAAATGTTTGAAGCATATTATCTGGTTAAAAAACAGGATAATACAAGGTTGGGGTTTTCACCAGCACAGACAGGGGAGTAGACAGATAGATAGATAGATAGATAGATAGATAGATAGATAGATAGATAGATAGATAGATAGATAGATAGATAGATAGATAGATAGATAGATAGATAGATAGATAGATAGATAGATAGATAGATAGATAGATAGACAGATAGATAGATAGATAGATAGATAGATAGATAGATAGATAGATAGATAGATAGATAGATAGATAGATAGATAGATAGATCAAGCAGCATAAACCTGAGAATTTCAAGCGGTTTTGCGGGTGCAGATGTATGAAAAATGGATGTATTTGTTCAAATAACTTGTCGCCCGTAATTGTGAGGTCAAGTGCGCGGGCTCTGAAGTTTGACCACAATGTTTGTAAAAGACCCCACCACCACCACCACCAGCACCACCACCAGGGGATGAGGCCTTTACCTTTCTGCCGTTGGCTTGACCCAATGTGCGCTCACCAGCAATCCAACCCCGAAGCCACCAGATTATGCAAATCCAGGGAGGCGTCCCATTCAGCGCCTCCCCTATTTAGAGCTGCAACCAAGATATCGGAGCCAAAAATGAATAGAGTGATAAAAGAGGCAGTGTGATACATTTAAAAAAAGGGGGAAGATAGAGGAGGGTCAAAGACATGGTGGATACGAATGGACACATAATGAGTCCAGTACAAAGTGTCCTACTGCGGAATGCAGTTTCAGCCGTGCCTTCTCGCCCTTTTTCTTTATTCTCATCTTCCTAATTAGTTGTTTTTCTGCCGTGATGTGACACTTATTGACACTCTTTTTTATTTTTATTTTTTTGCTGAAATGTTCTGGAAAAAAAAAAAAAATGGCGGATACAGCACACGCGGGCGAGCAGCACCGTGAACACCCCGCATGTGTCACTATGTCGTGGAAAAAAACGATCGGAACGTTGGAGAGAGCAAAAGAAGCAATACATCAAATAAACGAATAAACACCCCCGCCCCCAAACAGGTCCGATCTCTGTTATTCCGGGGGCAAAAAGAGGGGGGCCAGCTTGTTAACTTGCACAATTAAGGCATCATTTGCCAAGAGAAAGCGTCGTGTTGTGTCTGCCATTGTTTCTGGCGACAAAGGAGGGAGCGGGCGAGCGTTGGATCGGTCTTGTGTGCATCGCGAGCGGACTGTGTTATCGTGCACGCCGCAACAAGGGCCACTTTTGTCAGTAACTCAGACAGTGTGACATCGGAAAAGTGCTGCAGATAAATCAGGTAATTTTGCACGGTAGTTAGACAAAGAGCACTTTACATTCCAGTTCCTGTGAGCATCTCTCCGCGGGGGGCGTCAATGGGAGGCCAACACTGTGTGAGTAATGTCACCAGACGCTTCCAGTGGAACGGCACAGTTTAGTACTCGGGGGCCTTTTTTTGTTACACTCTAAATGGCGTTAAGTTGGACGACATCAATAAATTATTCATATTTCGATTAATCTCAAAACGCCGAGAAACCCCGGGAGCGACGTTTCCCGAATACGACTGGAACTTCTCATTCACACAGCGGACAAAGGTCTGACATGTAAGGGGAAAAAAAACAACGAGAGAAGAGGTATTCAGATCTAAATTCATTGGCTACAGAAAATACAACGAAACACGTGTGCGTACAATCAAGAAAACTCGTCGATTCGCAATTTTAAAGATGCGCAGGGAATTTTGCAGTTCTGGATTCACTGGATGTGACGTCCCTCACACACCATTCTCCATGAGGGACTAGACGCTCTACATGACGGTGTGATGATCATTTCCAACCATCAAACTGGTCTGACTGATGACGTACGCTTTTCCTCTGAAATAGTATTTCGAGGTTTTTCCACATTAGTCTAGACCTGCCGTAACAAGTCTCTGAAGGTGAGTGGGACAACAGGATGGAGAGACCATTACCCCAAGGTAGTATTCAGTATGTCTGATGCCATAGTATGCATCGAATGGTCTGCAACAAGTACCAGGATGAGCTACTACAGCCGTCGGTTTAGCATTTGGACTGACAACTCGACAGACAGCTACATTCAGACAATTTTAGACAGATAACCATTTATCCCTCCGCTGGGAAACCGTGGTTATCAGCTGTGAACGCTTTGGTGCCGCAGGGTTGCCAGTCAGTTCCGCTGAGTTTTCTTGACTGTAAACGGACCGTACCTGGCAACCCTCGGCTCACTTGACGCGGCGCTTGAAACGAATAATCACCGCGGCGGGATTTAGTGGAATAGGATTTTGGGGGTGGAAGTTTAAGTGTGCAGCTGTGATTATTAGATGTCCTGTAATGCCTCCGTTCCCACTGCACATGTGACGTAACACATTGATGTGCAACAGTTTGGAAGAAAGTTAAGCGGGGCCGGTTCAGAACACCAAAAAGACCTGACAATACAGTATAATAATGAAAGACCTGAAAATATGTGTGATACAATAAATCTTACATTTTTTGGTATCTGTGTATCTGTATCAGCAGTCTCGCACAATTTGGGGATGAGCCTGGAAAACGGTCTGACAGAAGCAGAGTTTTGTGTTTAAAAGTACGGGGCGATCGCGTATGATCTTGTGACATGCTCTGTTTGCTTGTTGCAACCCACCGTTGCATGAGGTAATTCAACAGAACAATTCCTCGATTTCTCCTTGGCGGCTTTTTTACAGAAGCGGAATGATTTGTCTCCTGGAAAGAAGAAAGCTGTCGCCTCGGCCCCACTCACACTTCGCTTTCATTCACACCAAAAGGCTTCCCCCCTTAAGAACGCCTTTGAGGAGAAGGAAAGCGTCGGTTGTGTGCGCTTCCTCTCCTTTCCCGGGTCCCGTGCGGCAAACCTTCTCAAACGCGGAGGCCTCGCCGGCAAATGGAGAATATGAAAACTGACAACAGCGATCAGGCTCAGGGGACGTGAGCCGCTTTGGCAGCCTCGACGCCCGCGCGCGATGCGGTCAAACGGCTAAGCACCTGACAGTCTGGACGTCCTGGCCAAGTCTCTCGGCAGAAGCCAAGAAGAAAGAGTAAATAAAACCCAGAGCTCCTAATATGCTCCCTGTGCGCTTGGCTGGACTCCTAAGGGGCTAAAGTTGTGTGTCTGCCCAATAGACCACCTTTTGTCCGGGGGGATGCCGGCCACTCCTCTGCATTTAGCTGCGTCCAGGGCCAGCGCGGGGCCAGCGGCGCAGGACTTAGGGCCCGGCGGGTCACACCCCCGGGGTCAGGGTGTGAGTTACCAGGGCCGCCAGAGGAAACAAAGCCAAGAAAAAAAAACAAAAAGACAAAAAAACAAGCCTAGATCGGCAGGCCTGCGCAGAGGGGAATGTCCCGTTGAAGACTTCATCTTAAAGCCAACGCAAAACCAGTCCGACCAAGATTCGACTACTGAGGGGAGGAGTCAAAACCACGAGTCGAGGAGTCCTTTTAATTCCTTCTGCAAATTAAACACGTACGGTAAGGTTAGTCGCAGTGGACAAATGGAGTCCTGAACGGAACCATATTGAAATAATTAATTCATGACGAGCGCCGGCGACAACAACAGCGACCAAACGAGTAAACAAACGCTCGAGGTTCGACGACTTCTCTATTGATTTGACCATTTCTTAATTGATTACTCTGCGGTGATGTCAGGGGTGAAGTGGTCATTCCCTCAGTGACCTTACAACGGCCTTCCCAGCGGGGCTCCATGTCCGACACCGGCAGCAGGGTTTAACAACACCAGATCACACCGCACAGCGCAGCGCCTCCGACCCGTCGTAAATGAACGGGCTCGCGCGCGATGAGAAAACTAGGTCTGGCGTCTTGCAAGGCGTTCCAAAGTCTGTCATGAAAACAGAAAGTCAAATCGCCGTTTGGAAATTTGAAAATGACGCTCTTATACACAAATAAGGATGGGTTGACTATCACAGGGAGAATACCACCGGCTAATGGAACTCAAAACTTGAATATCAGATGGCGCTAGGTTCACCAGTTACACAGCCTGGAAAATGTATGCTGAGCCTTTGCTTTTAAACATAAAAAAGAAGAATTCAACTATATCACTCGCTTTGAATACTTTGACTATGTTCCAGAATTCAGATGTACAGAAATGAAAAACCGGAGATCTCCCTGAGGCTTTCCTAGTTTAACCATGCGTCTGTAGTTGCAATGTGTACATCCGATAGTCTTATCCCGAGCAGGAAGGATTTTTAGATCGGAGATTTGTATTACTGCTACTTAAACTTAATTATGTTCATTACTGTTTTTTTTTGTTTTTCATTTTTTTGTCTCTACAGTAGAAGCATTTCTTCTGACGTGTCACCTATATCGTCCCCAGCCAGCCCTGCAGGGGAATCCCTCTCCAGGTTTCCTCCGACAGTATTTTCCTCCTTGTTTTGTTTGGGGAGTCGTTCCTCTCCCATACAAAGGCTTAGGGCTGCGAGGGGTGATTCAATTTTTAAATGTGGACCTACAAAGGCATCCGAGACTGTAAGCCAATCGGGAATGGGAGGTTTGACAGTTGCTATGTGTTGCTAGGGACTCCGGTCGCCATCTTTGGAGGATCGCTTCCATTCTATTGCTCCAGCAACGTGGCGGCAGCTTCACGGTCCCTTCAAAGGCATCCGAGACTGCAAACCAAAACGTTATTTCTCAATATTGCCCAAAGTTTCTATGTGGTGTTTTGCCCTGAAAAAAAGTTCATTTTTACTCTGCTGCAGCTCTGTTCAGCAGCAGAAAGCAGGTTTCTTGTGTCAATTTTTTTCGGAATTATTATCCACCACCATTGAAAAAGTCATATTTCACGTTTCAAATAAAACCGCTAAAAATATTCTAAAATAAGTAAGTAACATTGTTTTTTTTGTTTTTTTTTCCTGAATTCTACCTTTTTAATACAAAACAAATTTGTGGGAATGCCTACAAATTCTATCTGGAACTCACTCACAGCTCCATTATTTCAGCCTGTAGATAGATATCCCATATATATTAAATACAAACAAATTCAAAACATTGTCTTCACGTTTTACATGAAACTAAGCTTTTACACATTTTTCATTGATTTCCAATCTTTTGCATTCTCCTATTTTGTTTTTATAAAACTTGTCCTGCCTAATTTTCAATTCGCAACACAGGTCCAGTTAAAAAAAAATATATATATATATATAAAGGTTTTTCTGTCTATATACTGGAGCACATGATGATGTGTATGATACTGTTCTTTTTATCACTTGGTCTGCTCCTCAAACACTACTTTGTAAAATCATATCATTCGTTATTTCCCTCTCCTACACATGTTGTCTTTTCAGTTTTAACAGTAAAATCCATCGTCCTCAGCTGCGAAGCCCAAACTGCTCTGATGTGTTGTACTGTATATTAATGTCTGCTCTTTGATGACTACAGACCAGTCGGAATGAATTTGAATCATCCAATCCTGCTGGTTTTGCGATTATTGAAACAAAGTTCACCACAAGTATATGGTGAACTTTATTTAACTTTATTAAACTTTATACTGTTCCTGAGTGGTCAATGAATAGACCGTTTTTTTATACCTATGAATAAATTAGAAAGTCAAAAAAATATATAATAGTCATTTCATCAGAGGTGGGAAGTAACTAGTTACAACTACTCTCGTTACGGCACTCAGGTATGTTATTACCTGTATCGGTACTTTATTGAGTATAACTCCAATTTTAAGCGTTGATACTTTTGCTTGAGTTATTTTTTTTAATGCGTTTGGTATTGTACTCGCTATTTTTGTCCATTTCTACGAGTTATTAATGGACGATCCTCCGTCAACTCAGAAAGAATGTGCTCCCCAAACGCGCAGGGTGGAAAAAGTAACTGAATGAGTAATTACCGGTGTGGTATTTTCGTAAAGCAATTATATACTCTTGAGCCCTTTTCCTCGTCGTCACGACTTCTACTCGTACTCAAGTGTGTCTGGAACGCACCCGGAAAAATGGAAAACGGAAATCTGCTGACGCAAAATGAAAATGTTTGTGCGGGTGGGTCAATTCGACGATCCCGATCCGATTCCAAAGCGGACAAAGAGAGACGTTTGCGATGCGCGTTGTCGGGACGAGACACGCCGCCCCCGCGAGAGTTTTCTCTTTTTACCCCCCACACCCGTCCATCTTGAGATGGAAGGAGCAGGAAAGAGGGACTAACAAGATGCACATTTTTACATTGAAAACTGTTATTGTTCCTTCTCCCTAATCTGGCCCACCATCTGAGCAGAGGGCAGGGGAGGGGGGTGGGTGGGGGTGAATGGGGGGACGAGAGCCAACTCACGGACAGAGGGGTGAGTTGGGGGGTGGGAGGTTACGTCTTTGGCTTTAGTGGGGGGGGGGATCAGTGTGGAAGTGCAGAATGGATGTTTCTTTTTCTCCGTGGGCGGGGGTTTCTTTTTTTTTGGGGGGGGGGTCTTTGGGGGACTTTGTATTTGACTGTTGTTTGTATCTGTCTTTCATTGTGGCCTGATCCCCGTGGGTCTGGACGGGGCGACGATGGCCCTGTGTGTGTGTTTGTATGTAGCGCATAGCGTGCACGCCTGTCATCTACACGGGTGTTTGTGTGTGTGTGTGTGTGTGAGAGAGAGAGAGAGAGAGAGAGAGAGAGAGAGAGAGAGAGAGAGAGAGAGGGAGAGAGGGAGAGGGAGCGAGAGGGAGAGAGAGAGGCTGGTGGTGGGATATCAACGCCTCTTCTTCTTCCCTACAGCTGCAGCTCAGCGGATTAGTCGTCATCCACAAGGCAACATTACACAAGTCGCCTTTGAACAAAAGTCATGGCTGCTATTAATGAGATGGTAATCCTTAATGGAGCTACCTCCCAGTAGTGATTATACGCGGAGACACGGGAAGAATGTCCGAGAGTCCTGGACGCAACTCCAGCCCAAAACAACACTGCGGCTATTGTCTGCAGGGCCCGGTCCACAGCCCTGTGCACCTACACCCACTGGCATCAGCCAAGCGGCAATCCCTTCCTGCTTTCTTGACACCAGCCCCTCTTCCCTCCACCCCTATCACCCTATGAATAAAAAATGGAAAAACCCCAAAAATGGATGGAGAGAAACAGTGGGAGGAGAGGGGTCCGGTGCGGAGTGGGGGGGGCGGCGGACGGGTAAATCGGAGGGGAGGAAAAAGTGTCTTGGGCAGGATCAGCTGGGGATTTCTCCTTATGCGGTTCCCACACACTGATTTCCACTGGATCCCCTCATCTCTTTCTCTCTCTCTCTCTCTCTCTCTCTCTCTCTCTCTCTCTCTCTCTCTCTCTCTCCTACGACCGGGCAGGACCACACAAAGACTAAATGATTTAATCGAAGCTTATTTTGAGGCGTGATGTCGGCAGACGTGAGCTGGGTTTTTGCGTCAGCTGGCGCTGGGCTCCACTGGGCTCCTCTGAGCTCCACCGGGCTCCACCGGGCGTGGTCGCTAGGGAGGTTAGTGGGGTTAGTTGTCCTCTGTTTGCCTGAGTAAACGCTCCGTGTTGGGCAGGCCCGGTCACAGCAGGGGTGGTTATCCCAAAGTAAAAACTTTTGCTCTTTCATAAACACAATTGCCCATCACCCCGTTCTTCATTGCTGTTCTACATCCACTCAGGAGTCATTCATGATCGAAAAATGGAAGCTTGCATCTCAAATGCACTGCTGTAAGAACAGGGGGTTTGATATATGTAGGATGGATCATTCTGGGTGGAGGTGGATAACTCTAAATAACTTTTCTTGAACGGATGAATTCTGTCACACTTAAAATCAAATGGAGCACAAGCTTTCTTTGTGATCTAATCAACCAATCAGAAGACAGAAAGGAAAACCCTGAACATTGCTGCGTTCCGCTGAGGTCCGATACTCGGTCCTCGGAAAATCGGACCTCTTACTCCGAAAAGTGTAAAAGAGCGGCTATTTAAGTCGGGATTCCAAGTTGGAATTTCAGGGGAAGATTGCTCAGGCCGATTTTATTAGAGAACACAAAACCGACGTCATGGCAACATGACGCTACACACCGCTAACGGCAAACAAAGTTCCCTTTGTGTGTTTTCTTTAATTTGAAAACACATCTAACTTTGATCTAAACTACTCATTTTTATTTTTATGTTATCTTCACATACTTTTTGTAACTTACAGAATACACAATTCTGCCAAGCAAACAAACCTTCACTGCGGACGTCTGTGTTTTTTAACAACAGATGCAACACATTTAGCACAGAAGTGGAACTACCGACTCTGAATTGCAAATTTCCGAGTTTCAATGGAACGCAGCATAAATATGAAGCTAAACAATGGATGTGTATTCCATACATTATTCTGACAGTTTAATACAACTATTATAATTTTTTGTGTAAAATAATATATTCTATATACAGTATATATATTATTTTAAAAATATATTAATAGTAAAAATATAAATACATTTTTGTCACTAAGCTTGCAATCCCTTGGTTAATTTTTTTTTAAATCTTATAGATTAGTTAAGAAATAACAGGGAAATTGTTAAGTTACGACTTAACAGGAGTGCGTATTGAGAGATGTTATCCCCAGATTTAATTTGTGTTGACTTGGAAGGGTGCACATTTTAAATCTCCACTTTTTAAAAACAGCACCTTTTTTTTTTTGGAACCCATCGGGCCCCGTCTTTTCCTTCTTTGTAGCCGCTCTGTCCTCCGCTGACTGATATGTCAAAGTTGAAGACACGCCGGAGAGCGGAGAATGAAAATGCCACACAGGCGCTGACACGGGAGACCAATCCGATTGGAATGATTTAGCATTTCGACGTTTTGAATAAAAATGAGAGCGCTAGACGGTGGCGAAGTTTGATTAGCCAGATCCCTAAGTCGCTCCGAGCCTGCGAGGCCCTTTCTCTCTTCCTTCACCGCAAGAATAAAAGTCCTCTTTCTCCCTTTTCACGAGTCCCCTGGTACCCCCAGCTTTTTCCTCAATGTTGGTATTACAAAATCCCCATTGAAAACAACCCTTGTCACCTGTCAACTAAGCCAGGCCGGTTTTGGTAGGTCTTTATCCCCGGCACTGACTCCCAGCCCCCACGTATCCCCTACATTCATACAGAAAAATAGACACAGACACAAAACCCAAATCCCGAGCGCACACACACATTCCCCCACCCACCCATGCTCACACACTAAAACCACATGTCTGAGAGCTGTTACTATAGCAGTTTAAAATTCATTACCCTGTTCAGTTAAAGAAATGTCCACACTGGGATGGACGGCCGGCAGCTATTCTTTTTTTTTTTTTTTTTTTTTTTGCTGAAGCCCGGGGCCGAGGACCAGCGGTTGAGCACCCGAGGAGGATCCCGGCGACCAAAATATGAAGCCGATATCACAAACCGATGTCACGTGAGTCAATCTGGGTGTCACCGTGAAAGACGATTCTCTGTGTTAATTAACCAAGATTATTTATGAGTAAAATCAAATCAGCTCAAGTCAATTTACGCCTGCACTTCAAATGGTTGATGCAGAGGTTTTACTGCTTTATTCTTTATTTTTTGTTTTATCGTTTATTGTTTTTTTGGGGTTTTTTTTTTGCATATTGCCAAAATCGTTCTATTTTCCATTTTTGTTTCTTCATTTTTTTATTGCCTGTTTGTTATGTTTGTTGCTGTAATAACACCATTTCCCTCCGTGCATGAAGAAAATATCCATCCATCCATCCATCCATCATCCAGCCATCCATCCATCCATCCATCATCCATCCATCCATAATCCAACCATCCATCCATCCATCCATCCATCCATCCACCCACCCACCCTTCCATCCATCAACATCCATCCATCCATCCATCCAATTATCCATTCATTGTCATCCATCCATCCATCCACCCACCCTTCCATCCATCATCATCCATCCATCGATCTATCTATCCATCCATCCATCCATCTATCATCCATCTATCCATCCATCTCTCCACCCATCCATCCATCTAACCATCCATCCATCATCAATCCATCCATTTATCCATCATTGTTATCCATCCATCATCCATCATCCATTCATCCAACCATTCATCCATCCATCTATCATCATCTTCCATCCATTCATCTATCCACCCATTCATCTATCCATCCATCCATCCATCCATCCATCATCTATCCATCTATCCATCCATCCATCCATCCATCATCTATCCATCTATCCATCCATCCATCCATCATCTATCCATCTATCCATTCATCTATCCATCCATCTATCCATCTATCCATCCATTCATTTATACATCTATCCATCCATTCATCCATCCATGCATTAATCTATTTATCTATCCATCCATTCATCCATCTATCCATCCATTCTTCTATCTATCCATCTGCTTTCATTGATTCAGTCAGCAGCCAAATTTGATTGATTTGCATAAAATCGGACACACCATTCATTGAGATGACTACAACAGCACATTATTATTTATTTATTATTATTATTATTATTATTATTATTATTATTATTATATATTTTTTTAATTGATAAGATACGATGCAGGTAAAGAGGATGCCTGTGCAAATGGTTTTGGGTTTGTGTGTGTGTGTGTGCGTGCGTGTGTGTGTGTGTGTGTGTGTGTGTGTGTGTGTGTGTGTGTGTGTGTGTGTGTGTGTGTGTGTGTGTGTGTGTGTGTGTGTGTGTGTGTGGGTGTGCCTCATTGTTCTATTCTGTTTTAACCCCAACCCCACCTCACTCCCATAATGCTCAGGCCTCTGGACGAACACTTCCGTTGTCATCCGGTGGAGCCTGCCCAGCAGCTGTGCAAACCCCAGCTTAACACCAACCAGCAGCCCAAATTTCGGGGGGGTGGGGGGGTGGAGGCTTGACCATAGAGAGGGTCACAACAGAGGGTGGTCATCCGGCCCGGTCACTTAGCCACAGCCCCGAAATGCCCCGAGCAGCCGTCGCTCATTAACTCTCTGACAGCCGCTACGGACAGCGAGAGGTGTCGGCCCCACGCGGGAAGGTCACCGGGGGGTCAACCCTCTCTCTCTCTCTCTCTCTCTCTCTCTCTCTCTCTCTCTCTCTCTCTCCCTCCCTGCCATTCAAACAAGAGAAAGGATGAAAAAGAAAATCAAAACCCACTGAAAACACATTCTCAGTTTGCAATTCCTTACTTTCAATATTAGATCTCATTCGCTGTCTAATTTACACACACAATTTTTCAATGTTTTCTATTAACAGAAGAAAAGAAAACGACAGCGTCTTTAATTAGCGCTGGATTCATTTATTTTTGTCTTGTTTCTCGCCAGGATTGGAACCTCACCCTCATGGGTGGAGTCGTCCATTCCTGTGTTCATCCTGAGGCGGTTTTTTTCTTTTGTTGGTCCAGATCTTCAACATGACGACGCCCCCGCCCCCCCCACGCTCAGCGGCTCCACTTCAGGCCTGTGATTGAAAAGTCCCAGGTCCTCCCGGATCAATGCGGGTCGTTAGGACGCAGGTATCGGCCGGATTAGCCCGAGGGGAGCGGTCGGCGGTGAATGGAAACCACTTGTCGACAATGGAGCCCACTAGAGGGTAAACTCTGCACAGGTTTTGTGGCCAAATCTCCCTCATTACGGGCGATTAATACCAGACACGGATTATTCCCTTTTACTAAAATCAACCTGATGGCGTGAGCCCGAGCGTCCTCCGCTCCTTTCAGGGCGCGAGTTAAGAAGGACTCGAGCTTCACCAGAGGTCGTTGTCCCGTCGAGTGCAACGAGGAGCGGGGGGGGGGGATGGAAAGTTCTCCACCCGGCTGCTTGAACCACTCTCCTCGTTCTCAATTGGTGTTTTATCTTATTTATTTATTTATTTTTTAATGACCGTCCACCGCTGTGAATGGAATTGTTAAACAGGGAGGTTTTCTGAGGGTTTTTTTCGCGCATTGTGTTTATGAAGTGTGGCTAAAGGTACGAGGCTACGTGATTAAACCTGGACCTTTGGCGCTTGGGAACAATTAGATAACGGGGAAATTAAAACGACATCAAAGTTTAATAAATAGGTCTGGGAACTACCCTGATGGAGGCATGTGGGTCGAAACGCCTCGTTAATATAACTGAATTCAATTCGTTATTTGACGAATTAATTTTAGTTATCTTCCACTATAAATTGTGTCTTGGTGATTATTTTTCGAGAATTATTGTTCCATTTTTCCTTTTTTTTCCCTGCTCTAATACCCAAAAGAGGCCGTTTTCAATCGTTGACGACACAGGATTTACAGATTTGAACTCTTATCGAGAATTTTAAAAGAGGTTCGTATTTTTCGATCGATTAAGACATTCGATCTGATTCGGGAGCGAGGAAGGAAACACGACTCAGACTCAGCGCACAAAAGCGTTCCGCATAATGGGGGATAATTGAGCTTGCAACACAAGTGGACTCCACCAGATTCAGGGAGCACTGAGGAAGCTCTCCCCGATCCAAGTGAGGATTCCTCACCAAATTGGATTTCCCGCATGGAACC
This sequence comes from Zeus faber, assembly GCF_960531495.2. Lineage (NCBI taxonomy): Eukaryota > Metazoa > Chordata > Actinopteri > Zeiformes > Zeidae > Zeus > Zeus faber. The sequence goes on from NC_137191.1 coordinate 20,131,973, forward strand.
CTGGAAGTCGTGTTTGCTCTGCCCGCGTTATCCGATTTGCGATGGGGTTATCCGGTCTTTAATGTGGACCTGCGTCCACTCATTAAGTTCCACGCTGAATACGTATTTTCTCCTCGGCCCTGATCTCACACTCCAGCGTAAACTTTCGGGCACAAAAGGAGACCAGGCCGTCCGATTGGAAGTGAAATGGGGTTAAATATCTGGCGGCGTGTTCTTTGTTTGCGTACGCGAATCCTAATCTGGAAATAAGTGAATGCAATGGAAGTATGACGCAAACAAAATCAGCTTAAAGAAGGGTTCGTTCGATAGAATCTGAACTTTACGATGCACGTTATCAACATGAGCTCCACTTTGTGGAAGTGTTTGTTTTCCCGTAAATTCCTCGATCCAATGTTAATCTTTCTGCACGTTTTGGCGATCTCAAATTTCAAAACACTGTATCGTTCTAATTATGTACTCTTTTTTTTTTTACTGTTTTGAAAACGGGGAGTTGTTTTCGGCCGTTGCAGACGTCCTGTCACTCAGATATGACCGAAAGCCAAACACAGAGGCATAATAGGATTAAGGAGCTGCTCCACAGAAACCTCAGACTTCCTACTCTCCTCCATGTCTCTCCAGTGTCACCCCCCCCCCCAGCACCCTCTTTGTCATGGAATTTATTTTCCTCTTTTTTCTTTTGCTCAGGTTAAACTTTTGCTTCCCTCCATCTCTGCCTCCAGCCCCATCCATCCCCACCCTTCCCTCCGTCACCCACTGGCTGCGTGTCTCCAGGTCTCTCTGATTGGTCACGGGGATTTCTCAGGTCTTTCTCATCATAACTGTCTGCTCACTGTCTGCTCAGTGTGTGTGTATGTGTGTGTGTGTGTGTGTGTGTGTGTGTGTGTGTGTGTGTGTGTGTGTGTGTGTGTGTGTGTGTGTGTGTGTGTGTGTGTACATGCGTGCGTGTGTTTTGTCCAGTCTGTCCACCACCATAGCTGACCAGCCAACACACACAAACACACACACACACACACACACACACACACACACACACAGACACACACACACACACACACACACACACACACGCAAATACACACACACACACACACACACATCAAAAATCGATACTTCTTACTTTCCTACATTTCCAACATATGTTGCTTTAGTTAAAAAAAAACCCAGCATTTATATTTACATATATTTTAAATGTACTATAACCACAACTTTTTGTTTTGTAAATTGGATTCAGGATGTGCATGAGCACTCATCTGCAGAAAAAAAGATAAGGTAGCACTTTATGAAGACTCTGTCATATCCGGATATGACAAGTTCTTTAACTTTTAATGCTTTAAGTACATTTGAGAACAAGTGCTTTTATATTTTTACTAAAGTAGAAATGTCAGTGTGGTACTTTCACTTTCACTAGAGTCATTTTGTGTCAGGGGTATTTGTACCTTTCCTAAAGTAAAAACGTCTGAATACTTCGTCCCCAGTTGGCTTATTTAAACTATGATGGAAACAGGACAACAAAGACATGAGCCGAAAAAATAAAAAAGAAGAAGGGAAACTGCTTAAATAATCTCTTTTCCCCCGTGAGCCGAGGATGCCCAGCGAGCATCTTAACCTGCTGGACTCGAGGCAAGGGGATTGCACGCCATTGTGACTGAACAGCAGCAGCTTAAGCAGCAGCAGCAGCGGCAGCAGCAGCAGCGGCAGCAGTGGCGTCCACATACCTGCTACTCCATCTACAATGAGATGGATATTACACCACTATATGTTTCTGTGTTGATAAGCCAGTGCACTTTATATTCTGTATTCTATATATACTTTATATTATTCACAGCAAATACATCAGCCATTTCACACCGTAATAAGGGTGATTTAAAATCAGGGTCGACAGATAGATAGATAGACAGACAGACAGACAGACAGACAGATAGATAGATAGATAGATAGATAGATAGACAGACAGACAGACAGACAGACAGACAGATAGATAGATAGATAGATAGATAGATAGATAGATAGACAGACAGACAGACAGACAGACAGACAGACAGACAGACAGATAGATAGATAGATAGATAGATAGATAGATAGATAGATAGATAGATAGATAGATAGATAGATAGATAGATAGATAGATAGATAGATAGATAGATAGATAGATAGATAGATAGATAGATAGATAGATAGATAGATAGATTAATTCATCCCCAGGGGGGAATAGCAATGTCCCATCACAGCTCACATCAAAACAATAGGCAGTACAATAGACTATATAACAATTGAATAAAAATATGAAAATAGAAATATGAAAAAGAAAGTGACAATATATTGGGGAAAAAAAAGTGAAAAATATAGTGGCAGGACAATAGACAATAAAACAGGAGATTTAAGCAGTAAAAACAGAATGAAGACTAGACCTAAAAAAAAAAACCTCAGATCTCCAGCAAAAAGGTGAAGCTACACCTCTGTATTACACCGTCTCTGGACCCCACTTCAGGCTGAAATTTACCTCCACCAAAACCAAAGCCAAAACAACCAGTCAACCAGCATCCTTCGCAATCAAATCCTCTCCTTAGTGCTCCATTTTCCTCACGTAGTCACGTCTTGTGAAATCCAAAAACCGAGCCTGAATTACAATGCTGATGTCAGAAAGCAACCAGTGGCCCCATGCTGCTCGGTTTTGAACCGAATATCTGTGGTTTTAACCCCGTCTGACATTCATAATCTCTATTATCCTGGAATCACCAGCGAGCTTAGAAGGGCGGTCGGGGGTCCGGGCAGTGAAACCGCACGCTTGTCACTGTTCACTCCCGGGAGATATTATCAATGACTGTATTGGCGTTGATGCATTATGTGTGTGTGTGTGTGTGTGTGTGTGTCTGTGTGTGTGTGTGTGTGCACGTGTGTGCGTGTGTGTGTGCGTGAGTGTGTGTGTGAGTGTACATTGATGACGGGGGGTGATTATAACCGTCTGACACCTGCAGCTCTTCGCCATGGGCCCTTCGTGCTCAAAATGCTAATCCAAAACCCTGCCTTGCGTCCCCCCCCCCCACCCCCCCCCCCCCCATCCCCTCCCAAGGCCCCGGCCCCTGGTGACGAACTCCACACGCCGAGCAGTAACACACACCCAAATCCGGGCTGCAGATTTACACAAATCAACAGTTTCCAACAGAATATTTAAAAAAAAGACGATTAAATAAAGAATGCACGCAGAAGGTGAGTGACAAGGTGTGAAATTCAAATTGCAAAACATCCTCAATCTGCAATCCTAAAATCTTAGAATGATCTAATATAATACCATCTTGTAATTATAATTGTAATAACAGCAGTTTACCCTGCCGCGGCCTCTCATCAAGTTTCGTCAAGTCCGACCCATGAAAACGCTCTTATTTATTGCTTGAAAATTGCCCCTGGATGACATTATCGGTTTTTATCTTTTTATTCATGTTTTTCTTTTTCTTTGCCTTTTAAGGCTTATTTAAATCACTTTGAATTGCCCTTGTGTATGAAATGTGCTCTACAAATACACTTACCTTGCCTTGCCTTTACAAACAAGACACTAACTGTAATCTTGTTTTTACGATAAGATATTTTTGTCGTTGTTTCATCATTATAAAGTCAAATTCAAGCCCCTAAACCTTAGTTTGGGAGTTCATTTTAGTTGGTGTTGATATTGAATTTAACACAGCTGATGCTTGATGCTGCCCCCTACCGGTCATCTACAGTAGGACAGCACCACGCAAAGCCCAATGCGCCATATCATTTAAATCAAGTTTTTTTCCAAATACTTATTCGGGTGTGTTGTCTGAAAGGTTGCACGAGCTCTGGAAACGAATGTCAACGTGTCTAATACGTCATTTTGCCCTCTCGGTAAAGATAACATGAAAAGAGCAAGTAAGCCGTTGCCCCCGGCGTGACCTCTCACCTCAATATTAATTATAATATTCAGAATTAATTTGGGAAAATCTGCTCAAAGTGGCACATTGTTCAACCAGAAGCCAGGCAGGAGTCAGTCCGATGTGGGGAATAAAATAATATTGACGTTAAATCCCTTGTGCTGACAATAAGGCGGCTCATTCCAGCCAAGCGGACTCCTGCTCTCCGCCAAGCCCTTGGAATAACTCCCCTTTTCCATACTTCTACCATCAACGTTCATAAATGCTTCAAAACAGTTGCACGCATATGAAGCCGATCAGGCACCCCATCATGTCTAGGTGCAGCAGCCGCCCTACAGTATCATGCACCTCTCTCCAACCTGACGCTCCATCTCTCCCTCGCCCTCTCACTATCGGCATGCACCCTGCAAAGACAATACTCCTCAAACTCCTGCCTTTCCACATCCAAACTGTCACTTTTCCCCCTCGGCGAATAGCATCTTCGAGCTTGACAAATGTAAAAGGCTCATTGCTCTGCTCTCCTCAAAACCAGCAGCAGCTTGCAGCGCATCGCTGTCACTTTTCAAAAGGGGCAACAACTGTGCAACTTTACCACTTTACCCATGACTCCATCCACACAGTGGAAGAGCCTCACCTAGTGGTCATTTGGTAAAGTACAGTCTCTTGGTACCAGCGGCTGCACTGAAGGAAACCCGGTGAGACAAAATATAAATATAGCAATATATATATATATATATAGTATAGAACACAAATACCTATATGTCTGCAGGGTTATATAATCAAAATAGCCCTGCAGAGAAACTGGTACAATTTTAAGTAAAATAGACAAGATAAGTAGTCCCAGTCCTATTGAAAGAAAAGGTTTTTTTCCAATTCAATGTCTATAGACACACACACACACAGACACACACACAGACACACACACACACACACACACACACACACACACACACACACACACACACACACACACACACACACACACACACACACACACACACACACACACATTATATTATATTGAATTATGTAAATCAAATTCATTTCAGACTCACCATGCTACAGACACGCCAGGCCAGTCATATCATGTTGCTCTTTACACATGTGCACCCCCTCCACCCCGCCACCCCCTCAACAACAGGTGCCAAAAGTGAAGGTGCAGCAAAATTGCCAGTAGGCCACATGCTGGCCAGTAGCCAACCCCCATAAACTGAAAGCAGCTCATAGATGTTTGGACCAGCCCAAAACCCAAATCTCCTATAATCACACACTAACAAACAGATCAGGAGGACTATGGTGTCCCTCATGTTAGGAGGAGCTGATTTGAATATACACGTGACTTTGTATGTGAAAGGAGGCGTCCATACATGAAGGGATAAGATCAGATCAGATCAGATCAGATCAGATCAGATCAGATCAGACAAGACAAGACAAGACAAGACAAAACAGGACAAGAAACTTTAATGTGTACCTTTGGTCTCAACACATTCATTCACATAATTACAGTGGACACCATCAAAATAAAAATGAACAGTCCTCATATGCATAATAAACAGCTGACTATATCATTATGGGTGAAACTTGTTTTTTATTTTAAAGTTAAAGTTGCTGATACTTAAACAGAATGAGACGCTGTCTCATTTGGAAACAACTCCATTGATCTACAAGGATCAAGGATCAAGGATCACGTATTATTTTATAATCATTCATAATCAGTATTTGATTGGAAAAAAAAAAACGTATTCGTGAATATCGGCGGGGTGCAATTGCGTTTAGGTCAAAGCATTATGAGATTGCATTTGGATTTCCCAATGAAAAGATGGGAATCCATTTGAATGTCCTTTAAACGTCCGAGGCCACAGGCCGACGCGTAACGCCAGAAACATGGCGCATGAACTTTAACCCGGGTCATGTTTTCAACCCCGTTCAACTGTTCGACAAACGGCACATCCATCACTTCACTTTTCTCGCGATGACTGCACCCCCATATATTCGGGGGTGTCGGGGGCGCTGCGCCCACTCCGAGGCGCGTCGGGTTTCCTGGAGGACTTGGAGAGGTGTGCGGAGCACTCAGGGGTCTCATCTCATCCAGCCATGTCGGACGCGGTCGTCAGCTTCATCAAGGACTTTCTGGCCGGTGGCATCGCCGCCGCCATCTCCAAGACAGCGGTTGCCCCCATCGAGAGGGTCAAGCTGCTGCTGCAGGTGAGGTCCGCTGGACACGCTCTCTGTCTTTACGCACCGACGAACCGCGCCGTTCCGTGCGTAAAGCGGCGGCACACCCAACACAGCATGTTCACCAGGCCGAGAAATGACGCGTGTAAGTAAAATGACGTCATGTATAATGCCTACAACATCCTGGGAAAATCTGTTAATGATAAGAAATGTACACCGAGTTCCTTCATGAGATTCGTGCCAGTGCCCTGCCTGTCGAGACGCTTTTACGCATGGGGATGCCTTAGATTGTTGCCTAATCAGTGCAGAATTGCGGATTATTTGTGATTTTTTTTTTAAATAAAGACACTGGTATAAAAACGAGTTGCTGATTAATTCCGAAAATGATATTGGTGGTGGTATTGGAATATTTTTCGAATATATGTTGTATATATGTTTTCTCTATAGTCTTTCTCGCTCCTATAATAAGTCTTTATTCTGCTATTATCAAACGTGCATGACCACGGTGATAGTCAGTGGAAGTAAACTGCTAAATTTAACTCGAGGCATGCAACCCAATACTATTGGCTGTTTCTCAAATGACTTTTGGGGGTGGGCCATGGGCTTAACCATCCTCCAGAATGGCTGGCCAGGCTAAGGGATGGGGTTTTCTATGCATTATTATTATTATGTAAAAAAAAAAAAAGCACGAGAGCTAAACCACGTCAAACTAAAATCATTAAAATAACTCATATTCCAACCAGAATAAATTCCTCTTTCTTTTTTTTTTTTACTTTTTTTACTTGACAATTGATCCCGTTTTGTTTGCTAGAGTTGGCCTGTGTCTCTCATGACCGTGTTGTATTTGACTTTCCCCAGGTCCAACATGCCAGCAAACAGATCACTGCCGAGATGCAGTACAAGGGGATCATGGACTGTGTGGTGCGGATCCCCAAGGAGCAGGGCTTCATCTCCTTCTGGAGAGGCAACCTGGCCAACGTGATCCGTTACTTCCCCACCCAAGCCCTCAACTTCGCCTTCAAAGACAAGTACAAGAAGATCTTCCTCGGCGGCGTGGACCAGAAGACACAGTTCTGGCGTTACTTCGCCGGGAACCTGGCGTCCGGCGGCGCGGCCGGCGCCACGTCCCTTTGCTTCGTGTACCCTCTGGACTTCGCCAGGACGAGGCTCGCGGCCGACATCGGCAAGGGCTCGGCCGAGAGGGAGTTCACCGGCCTCGGAAACTGCATCTCCAAGATCTACAAAAGCGACGGCCTCCGGGGCCTCTACCTGGGATTCAACGTGTCCGTCCAGGGGATCATCATCTACAGAGCGGCCTACTTTGGGTGCTTCGACACGGCTAAAGGTGAGGACGTTCCCTCCCAATCGGCTCTTCGGCCGCGAAGTGACGTGACGTTTATACGCTTTGCCCCCCTGCTTTTCCTTCCTAGGTATGCTGCCCGACCCCAAGAACACACACATCATTGTCACCTGGATGATTGCCCAGACCGTGACCGCCGCCGCCGGTCTCATCTCGTACCCCTTCGACACCGTCAGGCGTCGCATGATGATGCAGTCGGGTCGTAAAGGAGGTGAGTTCAAAAGCACTCGTAAAAGCGACGCGGCAGGCGAGAGCGCCGCTCGTTATGAGCCGTGGTGATCTGCGCGTAACTAACTAGGCCTCCACCTCCACAGCCGACATCATGTACACGGGCACGATGGACTGCTGGAAGAAGATCATCAAGGACGAAGGAGGCAAAGCCTTCTTCAAGGGCGCCTGGTCCAACGTGATCAGGGGCATGGGCGGAGCCTTTGTGCTGGTGCTCTATGACGAGATCAAGAAGTATACATAGACGTTCTGATCCCTCGTCCCCAAGGAAACCCCCTCCCTCAGGTTGAAAATGTCTTAATTCGTGTTAGAGTGACAACATCTGTGGTGAATCACGAGGCCGGGGCACGGTGCGCCGAGGCCGGGAAGGCGGTGGAAGGCGTGGCGGTCGGGGTGAACCCGCCTAGAGACGTGCCGGTTCCTCAGATGTGTACGACACTCCGAAGAACACGACTCATCTTTCAGTATGTTCTAAGAAATCCATCTGGATGCAAAGGATTTACCCTTAATACTTTTAATTCATTATCTCTCAGTGAGACGGTTCCTGCTCAGAAACATGTGTTTGATGTTATGTCTTCTCTCATACCATCTTGTACTTCTATCTTTTAATAAAAAAGGAATGACTTTTACAGTTTTGAGTTTGATCATTTCCTTTCAGTGATTCAAGTAATGTATTTTATTTTTTGGACTTTTACTCTCTTCAGATTGCTACAGGTATTTTCTACACGGCAATAGAATGAAACGGGTATTGGTGTTAAAAGTCATCATCATCCATCCTCCTTTTCCATTGCAGGCTATTATAAATCTGGGGGTTACTGAAGACAAAGGTTTTAATCAAGGACGAAGAAGTTATCGAACAAGAAGCTTTATTCGGAACAACAGAGCACAAAATTACAAAAAAATATAAATATTTAACATTTTTCATAGTAAACTAAAAAAACAAGTGTACTATATTTTTTTTTAACAAAACCCACTTTGCTCAGAGCAAGCAGCACAATGTACAGCATAGTCATATTTGATGTTCAAACTTTATTCATAGAGATAAGCAAGCAGACACATCAATAAAGGCATTTCCGGTACAATTTCAGCAAAGCTAGTACAGTTTAATTCTATCTTCTAGAAATTAGTCCCAAGACGCTTGGAATGGGTGTATGCCAAAATAGAACTTTAATTACAATGCTTAGAGATGACATGCCAACCTTGGATGTTGTGAGTACCTGCACTGCGGCCACATTCTGACAACAAGCACAAATAACCAAACATAGAATATAAATAAGCTGATCCCGTTCTCGAATGTTTTGAAATGGAAGAGCATGGTGAAATCAGCTGACCCAGGCAGGCCGTGTCACCCCGGGCTTCTTGCCGCTGTCGTGCGTCGCTCGGCTGCTGTTGTTGCTGCCGACACTGGTGAGACTGGGACACTTACCTGCAGGAGATAGGAGGAGGATATTTAACGTTTTAACTGTGTTATGAAATATCTGATTGCAACAATATCCCTTATGCACAGTTATCTTATCTTTTATCACCCAAATGTGTTTAGATTGTTTGAGTTAAGGTGTTTTTTAAGTCGTTACAGGGATGATTCTGTGACAATACACATTTATCACTTCAATCGTCAAATACGGTCACGTAAGTTGCTAATTAAATCTAATTTAATGATAAAAAATAAAAAAAATACTTCATGTTAACTAAAATCCATTTGATAAAAGTAAAGATGAATCCCCATGAATATTTTGGGGGTTTTCAAAATCATAATCAGTTTATTGAGCCAAGTACATTTTCGTATACAAGGAATTGAATGGTCCTGAAAATAAGCATTGAAAAAAAAAAGCTTTACAGTCAGAAAAAAGATCTGGATTAGAAAAAAATAGCCAATGAAAAGCAAAAAATAGCCAAATATAGAAAAATATACATAGATACAAAATGTGCCAGGGTTTATTCTGGCATTACAAAATGAAGTCAAGGACTTTTTTAAGCAATACTTTTCATTTTCAAGGACAAACACAAAACAAAAATAACCTTCAATGTGATCTATATATAAGTGATTATAAGTGTCCAACCATGCTGGATTAAAGATACCTTTCCCTAATAATCTACCCTATGCCGTAAAAGCCATTCTGAAAAATCTTTATTACATCCTGATTTGAAGAAAAAAAAAACAGAGGGAATATCACAGGTTTTCAATTGTGTTTTTTTTTAAGGACTTTTCAAGCACATCAGCACAAATGGGGCTATTTTCAAGGTATTCCAGGACTTACATTTCTAAGCACAGGGAAAGTTAAGTTATCAATGCTGGGATTAGATCGTTTCTACATATTTTTCTCTCATTCATTCAAACCATTTTGGAGACATAACTCCACTCATTCAGCGTAGCAGCATTACGCTAATATACGCCGTCCTCTTTTACCTTCATAAAGTTCTATTCAAAATAACCACAGGTCACTCACCTATGGGGGTTCTGGTGGTGGGCCGGTCCCTCTCGGGTGTCGTGGCGTAGATGATGTGGGACGCTCCCATGTACGCCGCCTGCCGTTGGTAGTCCGCCAGCTGATCCAGACGCCGCAGTCCGGGCGTGGGTTTGACAGATTCCAACCTTTTCAGAAAAGCCTGAGAAAAAGACACGACATCGGACACAGAGGTGCAAAACATTTTACAACAAGATTATACTTGCCTGTTTAGTGTGTTTAGCATTTTAGTGTAGTAGTAGACAGAATTCCATATTTGTATAAAGCTACAGAACATTTGACGGTGGGACCGGGAAGAAAATGACGATTCAAAGCAAAAACAATCATGCATGGTTCAATCTGAGTGGGGAAATACCAACCGCGCTAAATGTGACCCACGCTATAAACAACCCCCAGAGAAAGCAAGGCAATTGGAAAAAAAAAAACCTGAAGGTCAAGAGACATCCCTCCTGGATTTCAACAGGGCGTCAGAGGTCGTGAAATGGCACATTTGGCTTCTCACTTGGACATTGGTCGTCTTAAGCAGCATGTGTACAAAGTGTGACTACATTGCAAGTTCTTCACTTCATAAAAACTAAATAAATAGTACGTCATTTGGCGGTTATGAGGACTCAAAGAGCCAATCCCACTCAAAAGCAGCGGGAAGGAGGGTTCCTTCACATGAAATAAGTGGTGTAGATATATACCGATCACGTGCCATACTCAATTACCTCACTCTAAGAATAGAGAGAAGGGACCGAGAGCGAAAGCCTGAAGAGAGAGGGAGAACAGTCTGTCCTGAAAAGTAGAAGGACACGTCCCTGAAAACGGCTGGCAGCCCTCTCACCAGCCAAGAATTTATTTGCCCGGTCCCGGCTGTGTCAGTAAAGGAATGAAAACAGGCATTTTTAACGGAACACGCGCTAACTGTTCGATAGGTGATTTGGTAAGCCTTCCCCGGTGATATTTCGACATGCATCCAGTCTCTGCATGGTGAGACAGGCTCTGAGGGAGGAGGCTGAAGGGCTTGAACTCCTCTGACGTCAGCGTTTGGCCGGCCGGCCACCTGCCCCCGTCTGTTCCCCACGTCTATCTCTGTCTGCTGTACTGACGGCCTTTCAAACTCGACACGCCATAACGCAATAAGTACTCTAATCCGTGCTAAATATTCAGAAGCAGCACCTGCATTAAAACACTAATAAACATCACTCTCCTCTGGAAATCACGCTCCTCTCCAAAAACCAAAGGATCTACTGAGAACACATCATATCATACACTAAAGAATTGAAATTCAAAGAAATACTTGAGAATTAAGGTAATTCAAGGCCCATAATCCAAGAGGAATGATAGTGAATCCATTGAAAAGGGCCCTAAACTATTGTGAGCGTAATTTGAGAGTTTCTTGGAGCAGATCAAGACTGATCATGTGAGATCAATAATTAAAAAGAGTAATAATGACTGATAATCATTCGCTGAGGAATGACCGTGATCCTGCAAAGGTTAAACATGAAACATGAAACCAAGCACGCGCACGCAAGGTGGACCCACCAGGTTCTCCTTTTCAATCCTCTGCTGTTCCCTCTGCCTGTTGACCGCGCTGTGGTACAGGCGGATCGGCGGCGGGTTGTTGGAGTTGATCTTCCCCCTGGTGGCGCTGCTCGCCGCCGACCGCGACGACTGGCGCGACAGCTCCCGGAGAAGGCGGCGGTTCTCCCGGTCGATGCTTCGCACTTCGTCGTTCCTGAACGAGAAGTTCTTCCTGCTGCTCAAGTGAGGCACGTCGAAGAATAACGGACCCTCCAGCTGAGTCTGCGACCCCACAGAGTCTGGTCCGTGGGAGAAATACTCAAATAAGTTAAAACCAAGGAGGTTTCAGACGGACCATTGCTTGTTTGGTGACATATCCATCATTCAAAGAGTTACAGATAGGTAAGTTTTTCCAGTCCAGGACCAATAATACCAATAATATCAAAATATTATCCTGTACAACTACATTTGTACAGACCATATATTCTCCAATTGCTGTAACCTTTAAATACCTTAGAATCATGCCATTGACTTTAACGCAGTTCAACCGTAGTTTTCAAAAAGCACAATAAATGTCACACACACACACACACACACACACACACACACACACACACACAGTGAGTGAGTGTATATATATAAAAAATATACTGGATATACACAAATAAAAGTGCAAAAGTATTAAAACTACTGTGCAAAAGTTTTTGGCACTCAAGATGTTTCACAACAATATTTGTCTTAAACAGCTATTTGATATGTTCTGCAGCGTCAACATGTCTGTAGCATGACAACGACCCCAAACATAAGGCCAGAGTCATAAAGAACTATCTTTAGCGAACAAGGAAAAAAAGAACAATGAGTCCTGCGATAGATGGTACGGCCCCCACAGAGCCCTGATCTCAACATCATCCAGTCAGTCTGGGATCACATGAAGATATATAATAAATATAATAGCAAGCTCTCTCAGATAAAAACAAAAAACAGTGCACAAGTGGACCTACAGTAGGAGAATTGGGCTGTTTTGAAGGCAAAGGGTGGTCACACCAAATGTTGATTGATTGATTGATTCAGGTTTTTTCTGTTTACCGCAATTTATATGTTTTAATTGATAAATAAAAAATATGGCATTATTTTGGAAAGCATCCTCAATTTTTACAGCATTCTTTACAAGTGGCGAAATGTTTTGCATATATATATATATATATATATATATATATATATATATATATATATATATATGTGTGTGTGTGTGTGTGTGTGTGTGTGTGTGTATGCGTGTAGTGTCTACATTCATTTTTGTACATGGCTATTTTTGAATTAAAAAAAAAAAAAAAAAAAGGGATATTTTAACTCACGTTCATCCAAATCATCATCATAATCTTTGTGTCCCTGTTGGTTATTGGAGGAGGCACTGGAGGGCACCCTCTCCTGCCTCCTGGCTTCTTGACGCTCTTTGACATTTTCATTTTCATTTTCAGACTCATCCACGTCTCTTCTCGGGGACAGGTCCACCACCCGGTGGGGGCTGAGGTCAGGAGTGGAAAGCGGTGTGACATTTGTCACGGTGTCTCCAGACTCTGACGCCGTCTGGGGACTGTGTCGACATCCTGAGCACGAGCCGGGCTTTCTCACTCTGGGTGGTGAAGACGGTTGTGAAGTTTTCGGACTGGTCTGGGCGGGGGCCTCCAGACTACAGCTCTCATGGCTACTGACACTGAAGCGGTCCGCCTCCGTGTCTGTGCCCGCATCAGAGGAAGCGGGAGAGGGAACTCGAGGGTGACGCTTTCGGAGCAGTTTCTTAGGCGTGCCGAGGTTTCCCCCATTCAGGCCCGAGTGTCTACGAGAGGAAGGTAACCTCTCGTCTTCTTCTCCTTCGCTCTCATCTTGACTCTGGTGGTAGCCGTCATCATCGGTTTCCTTACACTCAGCTTCTACTGTCTCATCCGGCCTCTGTTCTGAGGTCACGCTGGAAACCTCGTCGTCGTCGTCGCTGTCATTACGGATCAGTTTGGCTAAATGGCGATCAATAGATGACATGCTCGAAGTCTGACTTATCGGTTTCAACTCGGATCCATTTCTGTGATCCTTTCCACCGGCCTCTCTGGACCCGCCGGGGTCAAGGGATTCTGCCAATTGGCCATTTGCGGCGTGAAGGTGCCGAGACAATGGAGGGCTACGCCAGTCACCTTCCGCAGAGTGGTCGCTCTCCGTGTCGGTGTCACACTTCTCTCCGTCTTTGACGAAGCTGCCATTTTCACAGTCACTGTCAAAAAAGGAATGATCCACTTCACCAGTTAGTTCCCTGGTAGCAAACATGGTCCTCTATCCCAAAGCTTCAGTGGAGAACAGCAATGGCTGAATCTGGAAGACAGAGGCAGGTCTATGACAAGTCTCCCTGAGTTTACACATGTACATATACAAAAATCGAAATATATACATACATAGATACATACATACAAGCGCGGGCGCTCACAGACACACTGACAGACAGACAGACAGACAGACAGACACACAACTTGCTTAGTAGACTTACAGAATCCGGTTGACTTATCACAGTTATCTTATCCATAGCCTAACCCCTACCTAGCATTAGCACTGTTAGCTCTACGGTGAGGTCTCACCCGGGCCAAACGTTTGACTGACACGTTACATGTCGGTTTACTTTGAATTTAGTCGCATTTAGGCGATTTCATTTCTAGGGTGAAAAGAAAAATGTTCATCAAACGGCGACCCACGTCCAATTGTAACTGTGCATAACCGCCGCGTCCACTAAACTGCCATATCCGCGTGTCCGTGTTTGTTACTAACAGTCAGTATGACGCCAGTGTGACGTCGTTGGCTTGTTGACAAAACGAGCAAGCTTGATGCTGCATTCCATTGGGTGCAAACTGGGAAAAAAATCCCATCTCCTACTCGGCAAATTCCAAAGGAACGGCCATTTGAATCGGAATTTCACGGGCAGATCTCCCTGACCCGAGTTGACCGAGATAACAGGCCCGGCGCCACGGCAACACGGTGGCGCGCACACGCACACACACACACACACACACACCGAGAACGATGAAGTCACTTTGCACATCATTGTTTAATGCTTGTCTAACATTGATTTTTACCAAAAAAAAATTGTCATTCTAACATGAATTTTGCAACGTGTACAAAATAATAAGCGTCAAGTGCCAAACAAAGACACATGTACTGCGGGCGTCCATGTTTTCCCGAACAGGGGCACGTTTAGCTTGGAAGTGGGGACCACCGCCTCGGAATGACTGATTTCCGAGTTTACGGCAACGCAGCAAGAGGATCAAGTCTGTGAAGCGACCGGAGACTCGCTGGGTAACTACGTGACGTCACTTCCTGACAACGGCAAAACATTGGAAGCGTAGGATTTTTTTTTTTTTTTTTTTGGTGGAGGGGTTCAAGGGTTATTATTATTATTATTATTATTAATAACTATTTCAGCTGCATGATACAATAAAGATCATTTCCCCCAAAAAAGATCAGCAAGTAATCATACACATGGTTTAATTATAGAAAATCCTTTTGAATAAAGGATTATTAGAGGTAAACGATATAATATATAATGTATAGAATAATTATAATATAGATATAAAATAATTATATCACATAATATAATGAAATAAATATATAACAGATCATATATAATAAGATGGATACTATAAAGTATTATTTATAGTCTATGAACCCACCAAAGTAGGAGAGAACATGTTTCATTAAGTCCTTACTGCTCAGTGCGTCTCCATCGGCAAGAAAGGGGAATGCGGATTAGTAGGAGACGCGTCCCCTGAAATCACAATTTGTCATGGAGGTTTTTAAATAACCTAGTTAGACCTGCCACACACACACACACACACACACACACACACACACACACACACACACACACACACACACACACACACACACACACACACACACACACACACACACACACACACACACACACACACACACACACACACCTGAAGGTCAGTGAAGGTTTGGGAGAGACAGAAATATGGATGTTGACTTTGTTGACCCCTTTTAATAGGAAACAAGCGTTGCCTTATCTCTTAAAACCCCAGTAGTCTTTATGGCATTCCTAAAAAATAGGACACAAATTAATTGCCAGCAGAGCAGTTTTCAGGGCAAGTTTTATTACAAACTTTGTGAAGCTAGCCCACTAAAAATACATCTATTGTTTTTCAATGAGAATCTATATTAATTTTTTTTGCTTTCCCCAAAAATAAGAAATCGCACCTAAGTGACAAATGTGTCGATTACGCACATTTTGGTATTTTTTAGTATTTTTAGAGCCTATTTACAGCTTATTGTGCGTAATCACCGGGTGTCATGACATTTCACTGCATAAATGTATATGACAAATAATCTCTTGAACTTGAAATGTGAATAAGGCATCCTGAAAGTGGATCCACATTGAGTATGACACCAAAGGCACCATGATGATTAGCTGGTTGTCCAAACTCAATTATAATACGGAATCAGTACAGACACAGTCCTGTACATGGAAGATCATCTTTCAGGATATAATTTGCTATCTTAAAAAAAAAAAAAAATTGAAATACATTTATGACATGAAAGTACTTTTGTGGAAAACTTCATAAAATGAAGACTTGCTGACTTGTGGATTCAAATATAGGTTATAGCAGAACAAGAGAACATCTCCAGACAGAATTAAGCAACAGAAGCATAAGAGTGGTTCAACAGCCAGACAGAGGTTTAAAAAGCATATTCACCTGATTCACTATATTGATACAGAATTTAATGTGATTTTTACACTTTAATGATTTCCACTGGGAAATTGTCTTTACTTTTTTGGTGATTTAGGGGCTTGATTGCAATCCCTTACTTCTGTCCATTTATAGCTATCTGCTGCACAACATGATCTATGATCATTTGAAACATCATACAAAAAAAACAATTAAATATTTAAATAACAGCCTTGCGTGGAAATATACTCAATTTATTTTAAAATACCAGTATCATTTCAGGAAACAAATTGTTCCAAGTTTTACATTTGCTTTACATATTGTCAAACAACACTAAACACAGAAGGTCCATTTGAGAGGGAAGTATAAAATCAGATGACCTTTGGCCTCTGAGGCAGACAGAGATTGTAATAAGCAGTTTGATCCCAAAAGTCTGGTCCTTTCCAGCCACACCAGCCCTGAGAAGATGACACAGAGACAATGACCACTCTTGTATAAAAATATATGTATGTATAACAGAAAGAGGAATCCAAATATCAAGAGTGACGCTTTTAAGAATGTCTGGCACCTTATCTGTGATGAGCTGCAGGTCCTCTGCTCCCGTGTAATGTGGGTCCAGGATGAGATAGCGGATTTGCCCGGTGGTTTCACTCCACGCCACTCCCAAAATAGTGTGAGCCAAAACTCCCCCTCCTGGAGGCGACAACAAAGTACAATTATCAGTTATACTTTGACATAGCGTGAGATTTCTGATTCTGACATTACACACATGGACATACATGGTCACACACACACGCACGCACACACGCACGCACACACGCACACACGCACGCACACACGTCCTGGCACTTTTGATTTGGTTCCCAGAGAATACTAATGTGGTACTTTGCTATTTTCAAATAAATGGCCAGTCAGATCACAATAAATGATCTGCAAAACTGGTCTAAGTCCAAAATTTAGAGGGATGATGAACTCTGGAGTGCTGCCAAAATTCTTTATCGAGTTTTATCGAATCAAAATGTCAAATTTCATGTAAAAACATCTTCAACCTTGGAGTAAGTTCAAGTTCAAGTCTCTTATGCTGGCCTACAGAGTGATTGCTGGGAATGCTCCCACCTACTTAAATGCTCTTGTAAAAGCACATGTTACCCCCCCCGGATGCTGCGCTCGTCAAATGAGCGTCGCCTGGCTCTGCCGGCCGTACAACCACGGCAATCCAGGCTATTCTCATTTGAGTTCCACGTCGTTGGAACGAGCTGCCAAAAATGACCAGAGCAGGGACCTCCCTCTCTGTCTTTAAGAAGCACTTGAAGACCCAGCTCTTCAGAGAGCACCTCCTCTCCTAACCTACAATTACTTAGCACTACTTAGCAGTATTTATTGTTACACTAATGTCTCTGTCGCAATGTAGCTTGAATGTTATTCTCCCTTGTAAGTCGCTTTGGATAAAAGCGTCTGCTAAATGACTAAATGTAAATGTAAATCATATAATCTTCACTTTCCCGCAGCTCCTCCCAAATCGCTTTAGGCTCCAATTTTTTAAGTTCAATTTACACCACTAAGTTGATATGTGCATGACATTTGAAGAAGAAGAAGAAAAAAAATATATTTTTTTTTACAGATATCAGGAAGGGGGGGGTCTTCAATCTTGAGAAGAACTAAGACACAGGGCCATTTTGGTCAACATGTTTCAACATAAAAAAGAAAATCCCTGACCAAACAGGAAAAAAAAAGTTTCAAATTGAAGATACAGTACGTTTTGATTTTATCTCATCAAGGATTTTAGTTGACGTAGCTTTGGGTACTGTACTATGTAACTTACCAATCATGATCGGAGTTCCTTCAGTGAGGAAATGGTTTGCCAGCTCTCTGCCCTTAGACGCCAGCTCAGATCCCTGACTAAAGAAAAACAATCGATTAAAAGTCCATATCAGGACATACTACATACACTATTGTTATCTGCATTGATACATGACGGTGCAAAATACCTCACAAACATAATCTTTGAGGTGACCCCCAGCAGCTGGTCCAGCACAGCCTGCACCTCGATAGACCCGATCCACTGGCGGGATCCTATGAACGACGCCTGCTTGTCCCCAACGTCCACTAGAGCCTGAAAATAACATTTCAATTACGTCCAACAAACTAATACCGGGTTCATTCTGACATTTAAAAATTTAATTGAAGGCCTTTCAAGTACTTTATTTTTTTATTTTTTTATTAAGCTTTTTCAATGATGTTGCGCAAAACAAATATAAAACATTTCAAGGCAACCTTTATTAATTTAAATATAATAGAATCCGTTAATATAATGTCGTAAAAGCGATTCTGGAAAATGTTTTATTACGTTACAATTTGAATAACAAAACCAGGGGGAATATCGTAGGTTTTCAATGATGATGTATGTATTTATTTTCACGGTGTGACAACCTGCTGGATCTCCAGGTGGGTGGGCACGGCGTGCTCCACGTAGCCCTGCTGCTGGAACCAGGAGCAGATGGTCTGCAGTGAGCGATAAGCGCAGCCCCAGCCGCTGTCGTCGGTCCGGTCCTGCATGTAGTGGTGGTAGCTGTAGATTCCCTGGACCAGGTACAGCTGAGGAAGAAAAGACACGTAAACAGTGCAGCCTTTCAAGTATTGTTTCTACGTCCAACAATATGATACGTGCATGTCCGGACGTGAATGATCTCACCTTGCTGTTTTCCATGGCGGGATGCGTGAGGACCGCATGGGGGTTTCGGAGGTAGCCGTCCTTGTAGACCTCATCGGGGAAGTGATAAACATTGGCTTTCCTGAAATAAGGCCTGTCCTCTGGAAGTTCAAACCGCTGATGCAATTCCTATTTAGAAAAGACATTTACTTTAATTTCAAAAAATGCAAACAGATAAGGGAAATACTTCATCAGGAGACTGATATGTTAAATAGAAGAACTACACTGTTAGATTTTAAAGGGACTACTCAATGATTACCACAACACTGGTGAACATGTGGGCCTCTGCCAAGGAGTTCAATTTTAATTCATGAATCAAAATATTTCCTGTCTGGGGGAAAAAAAGTATTTTATTTGTACATTTTGATATATATCATTTGCACCAGAGCAACACTGGCACATCAATTCCATGCAACTGATCAACAACTCCCACCTACACTGGGGAAAAATATCAGACAGCCCAAGTGATTTAAAGGGCTAATCAGTAGGAAAAATTTTAAAAGTCAATTAAGGGTTATTTCAATCATGTTTTTCCACTTTCCCCGTGATATGAGACTTCCAATATTAGATTGAATGTCCTTTTTGTTTATTTTTATGGCCCCTGCCCTGGAAAACTCTGTCATGTTGTACAATAGCAACATGAGGCTGAAACAAAGAAGCACAGTCCGCACCTTGCGGTAGCTCTCCAGCTGGTCGTCGTGTAGTCCAGCTGGGTAAACCACAGTGACCAGTCCTTTGGGTTCTGGAAGCAGGAAGTGGAACGGTTGGGGAACCGGCAGAGCTGTTCCCTTCACGTGCTGCAGTGAAACGTCCTCCATCTCATTCAGCTGAACGATCAGCTCCTTCAAGAGCCGCTCACAGGCTCTGAAACACAAAGAACGTTTCATAGAGTGACTGTTTGGGCAAGTGCATTCACATTTATTTATTTTTTACTAATTTGAGCAAAATGGTAACCAGGTTGGTGCAGTAAAATAAGTCACTATGCAAATGCCATTTAACTGAATCATAAAGTTAAGCGATGATATAAAATAAAATACTAAGTGCGATCCAATTTACATTTTGAGTGTCTTGTTGCAGGTGGTGCGGACCACACAATCCAAGGGAAGGGCAGTTTGCAGGAAGTGGCCGTTCTGGATCGTTCTGGTGAGAGTAGGAACCGAGGGCAGACCAGGGTTGGACAGCTCCATCATCAGGTGAAAGTTTATGACGTTCTAAGCGCACGGACAACGCAATAACACAAAGTTATCATCCCGAGGTAACTTGCAAATCAAAAAATATATATATTAGTATGGCAGATAACCATTATGTGACTAATTAGGTGATTCATGGAGAAAGGTTTTAAATAACTACACTGCAGCGCTTCCCCTGTGGGAAACTGGAATCGACTCCAGGGTTGCGTACTCACTTCCGTTAACATCTTTTTGCCTTTCTTTTTAGTCGATTTCTTGCCCGTGACCTCTTCATCTGCCCTGAAATTGAAGACACCCGATTCACCGCTCAGTTGTAGAAGAAGGCGGCTCATTTCAAATGCAAAGCCATTGCAGCATTGAAAACCTACTTCATGCAGCGTTGGAGATCCTCACACGTCGAAGTCGGAGTCATTTCTTCAGGGGTCGCAGAGACGTCTTTGTTTGGCCAGATAATGACGGGGCTCCCAGGGACTGTGAGAACGAGGGAGTCTGACCTCACTTTGCGACGGAGTGTCTCAAATGTTCTTGAGATGACCGTCTTCATGTGCAACTCTGGGGGAAAAAACAAAACAGGTATACGTGTCGGGCATGTGGATCTCTCTTCATGTTGCGGCTGATGTACTGTATAGCCAAAACACCTGCGCCAGAACATCCTCTACATCATTTCTCTGCACATTTCCGCAGAAGTACGAATGGAATCGCACTGGAAATTCATTTTTAAGCCGCACAGGGTTTGAACGCGACATAGGCATCGTTTTACCAGTACGGAACAGACTTGTTATTATCCCTGCAAGCCCTGCGTCGTTCCTTACGGCCTCTCCTTCGCAGAGCAGCGCCACGACGTCTCTGCTGTGGTGTGATGGTCGATATAAACAACCTACCATCTGTGCTGTCGAACTGACATTTCAAGTCCAGCTGCCCTTTCAGGCGTAGGATGGTCCCGGCCGCTGTTGTGTTGGAGTCGGATACAACCTGAGAGAGCCACGACACCGTCAGCGGATCTAATATGTAAGTTTATTACATTCCATACATTACCATCTATCTATCTGTCTGTCTATCATGGTTAAATGAACAATAACCATCTCCTCATACAGTATCTGGCTCTTCATTAACTAGAAATTACGACCGTGGACAGGTTCCCGAAGGAAGCCCGTCTGGAGATCGTCCGCTGGTAATGTTTTGACTGTCAGCTGGTCGTCCCAACACATTTGCTCATGCCGTCACGTAGTCACGCACGCAGTTAAAATAATATTCCATCGGCGGGAATGACAAGTCACTGATTTGAGGGCAATCTTACCATCGTGGAAACGTCTATATTCGCACGCCGTCGGCATACGTTCTAAACGCGACGCGGGTTTCGACAACGTGGGCGACGTCGTCTACGTGTCACGTGACGCGTCTGCTGGACGCTTATTGGATTAAAATGGCCGCGCCCCCACTACAGGAAGCGATTAAGTGTGCCCCGTTCAAGGTGGCTCGGAACCGGGAGTTTCCACAGTAAACCCTTAGAATATGTTGCAAATGTATTTATTTCATGTGTTGGATTTTATGTTATGTATGGACCGAGTCGTCCAAGTTTCATCATTGAATGTAATTCACCCGTTAAATTATATTTATTTTACTATTGCAATGTTGAGCGGATCACAAACCTGTGTTGTGATTGTAAGTTGAACCTGTGTGTTTCTGCTAGTGTTCTACTTTTTGACTAAAACATTTATATCATTTTGTTCAATTATGAAAAAAAAAGTAACTGGGAATTTGCAGATCAAAGTGAAAAACAAATATATTTAAAAAAATATATATATTTCTTACCCGATTGTACAGCACGGTCTGTGCCCTTGATGTTTAGAGAACCTAAGAACAAAACCAGGGAATTTAGACATTTTACAAAGAACACAAAGAACACAAATAAATGGTGCCAACTTTGTTACATGTCTTTATTTCTATTTTTATCTTGTAAATAGTTTTGCAGTTTATTCACGTTACTGCAACTATGTGTTATGCAGTATTTGTGTTGTCCACTGACTTCTGTCTTCTGCAGTGTCTCTGGGTGTATATGACGCGCTTCCCAGATATTCATCCATTCATTCCTTCCTTCATTCATTCTTTCACATGACATTCACAGTGGAAACAACTTGACTTGAAATAAGAAAAGAGGCTTTGGCGTAATTCTTTACCAGGCGATACAATAACATAACATTGCCACCTTAAAGCCAAATTAGGAGAAAAAGGTGCTGTGCTGTGCGAGGTACAGCCTCTCCAACGAGTGTCATCCACACGTGACGGCATTAACCTGCAGTACATTCAGTATCGACATTCAAAACATTGAAATAAATATGATCCTTTGTTGTGTATCCCCCCCCCCCAAAAAAACCAGTGTAAAAGTATAAAAGGTATATATAAAAGTATATATAAATATGACAACAATTAGATGACCATCACCATGAGAGCTACAGTTTGGACAATTAAAGAAACAAGTGAGGTCATTAAGTTCATTTGTGGGAGGCCGTGTTATTTTCCAAAAGGTACGGTTTTGTTGGGGGGGCTCCAGGGCGGCGGTGGGCTGTCTTGGAGGATCGTCTGTATCTGCCGTTCTTCTCTCTGCCTCCGCTGCTCTCGAGTCTTCCGTCTCTGCCCAATAATTAATAGACAGAAGGATTCTAGAGTTAGTAGATGAGTAGTAGTAGCAGATCCCCTCTGTAAATACAGTATTTTTGTCAAACTAATGAAATGAATAGTGCTGCAAACTGATAGCCCCCCCTCTTTTTTTTTTATCCTCTTATGTCATGACTGAAATGGTTTTCAAGTTCAAGTTCAAGAGATTATTTGTCACATACATACACATACGGTTGTACATATATGCAGTGAAATGTCATGACACCCAGTGATTACGCACAAGCTCTATAAGCTCGAAAAATACTCAAATGTGCGTAATCGACACACGGTGCTCGCAAAGGCGGCCTCGAGGTGCTGTGCCACAATCGCGATTCTGGGTTCTATAATTATATAATAGAATTAATACTGACGCTATTCATTATTCACCGGGTGAACTTGCTTTCTGCTTTCTTTGTTGCAAGTTAATTAATCATATATAACATATTTGTATTGTTTGGTTTTTTTATTACCGATGTTATTAAAAAAAAAATCCAAATTACAATATGAGTGATTCCTACGTATAGCCCCATAGTAGATAAGAGTGGTACTGTAGTGACAACTGGCAAAAGTATAATTTATATATTTTATTTTATCTACTACATAATGTGAATTTGTTGATACAGTGGTGCATGCTAACTGCTAATTTGTTAGGCTTATATTTAATGTTTTGCCATCAGGTAAACCTGATTTTTTTACATCAGGTTCAGCTTTCTGGTTCACCGGTAGCTTTATTTCATAAGTTATTAGATATTACAACATTTGTCCGGTTAATTTCTGTTTTGGGTCACTTATTTTTTACCCATTTATACATTTTATTGTTTATCATATTTTTCTCATATTCTATTGTGTACAGTGTAATGTACAGTAGTATTTATTATTATTAATTATCATTAAATATATTTCAATATATTCATCCATCTATCTACAATAGCAACTGCCACATGTACTGCTACTTACCAGCCAACTTTCATACGTCTCCAAAGCCATCTTATCCCTCTCTTCTCTCTTCTCTCTTTCCTCCTCTGCCTTCATTTGGGTTTTCTTGCGTTCAGTCGTGAACCTTTCCTCGATAATATCCTTCTTTGTTTCACACCTTTATGGTCGTGAAGAAAGAAAACGCCAAGATGAGAAGTGATTTGTGCATCTCAGTCCACTACTGAGCTTTAACAGATTAACTTCACATATAACAGCACAAATGTTGATAATTAGCCCAAGATGGAGAAGTTTAGAGCAACTTTATAGTGATTCATGCGCCACCAAAAGAAAAAGAGGCGAGAGTCAAAATGGGTGTTAAAAATTAAAGCAACACTATTTAACTTTTTTTTGCCTTAAAAATAACAGCTTCAGAATCATGTTGACAGTACACTGACTTGTAATATGGAGAATGGCACCTCTTTCATCCCCACCATGTACTATGCACTATGTAACTTTGGTGTTTGGTGTTTGGGTACGAAGCCGCGGGAAAAGAGACACGTCAAAACGTCCAGTAATAATGCTCATACAAAACGTAGTCGCTCCACCTCCCCGGCAGTGCGAGCCGACCTGCCGGGCCGAGCACATCTGTTACCTGTGCCAGTGATGTAAACATCTGGTACAGCGGTAGCAGGGGGCCCCGTACCTCCCCGCCCCTCGCTAGGCTCCCGGGGAGCCGTGGAGTGCTCGCTGAAGCGGCGAGGTCCGTGCGAGGGGGAGCTGTAACCTAGGTGTACACTGTATTTCAGTTTGTAACACAACTGTTATTGAAAAGTGACCGATAAGGTTCAAATTTGTAGGTTAAAATATATTATTTTCGGACGCCAGGCCGGAATTCTACGACTGGTGTAAAAGTGCAAATGCCATCGGAAACTATGGGGCTGCCAAATCCCAAATACCAAGAGTTACATCATTCTACTTTAATCCATACAAAAGGGTAAAAAATACAAAAGTAAAAATGATAAACATCAGCCTAGACCCATAGACTCACCAGTCTGAAAAGGCATATTTGCTGTTTATCTTTCGTTCCACTTCATTTTCCTGTTTCTTCTGATTGTGTTTGTTTTCGGTTTCTCTTTGTTTCCTGTGCTTTTCTTTCAGCTGTTCATCATGCTCCTTTTTCCATTTTTCAAACACCTGTAAACATTTTCATCCCATTATTACTCAGCATCCCAGTTCTCACACCCTTGTTTCACCGTCATTCAATCAGCAACCCGGTGAATAAACTCCACCTTTTTAGCCGATTCCACTTTTTCTTTCCTCTCTTCAAACTCCCTTTCCTGTTTTACAATCATGGCTTGTTTTTCCTTCGCTTTTTCTTTCAGGGTTTCTGTTTTTTTCCCCTTCCAAGCTTCGAACGACGCCACTGCGTTTTCCCTTTTGGACGCCTCATCCTTAATAAAAGCAAAGCAATGTGAATTCAAGCGACAGAACTTTGGAATAAGTTTGTCAACTCTGTCTCCATGTTCCCTTCCTCACCATTTTCTTTTTTTCCTCTTTCAAAAGTTCTTCTTTCTTCTTCTCTTGCAAGTTCTCCCTCAACTTTTTCTTTTTCTTTCTCAGCCATTCCTATGGTTTGCAAAGGAAAGAGGGGAAACGGACATCATGTGAGAAAACCCACCTTGAAGATTCAAAGAGAGATGGTTATATAGATAGACAGACAGACAGACAGACAGATGCGTAGATAGATAGATAGAGAGATAGAGAGATAGAGAGATAGATAGATAGATAGATTTTGTCCCAACAGCTCACATCAACACAATAGGGAAAATAATAAAGCAACACAATAAAAATATGAAAAAATTAAATTGCAATACATGGAAAATTTTAAAGCTAACCATTAACTGTACCCAGTAACAATCAGCTAATATACACTAAACCTAACAATAAACAACAGATACTGTATGACTTAAAATAATAGAAAAAACATTTTAAAAATATATAAAAATGAAAAAGACCTAAAAACTGAAAGATCACGTCCAAAAATTAAATGTACAATCCTGCAGTATACAAAACAATATTAAGATTCAACGAAGATGAGGAAAAAAAAAAATTCAATATTCAATATAATACATAGAATCCATATATTTTTTTGTAACATCATTTGATGTTTGTGACAAATAAAACCCACTTTATGACCCCACTCCTTTAGGTTAAAAGTTTGTGCCTCTCACCTGGTAGACCACGGCCCTCAATGAGTCGCCGCCTTCCAGTTGTGACTCTTTTAGGGAAACTTTCAAGTCGAGAACCTTCAGCGTTCCCATGTATTTGGTCTCTACTTTTGAGGAGCACGCGCTCTGAGATCGGTGGAAGCCCTTGGAGGTGGAACTGAGAAAAACCAACAAACAAAAAAACCAAAACAAGAACAAAGGGGTGGTGAATCTGATTCGACCAGTTGGCTGTGATTATTTAGTCCTTAAATATTTGGAGCATACCTGGTATCAAGTGATTTGTCACTGACTTGGCCAAGGCCAGCAGAGTCTGCGTGTTCTTCTGAGTTTTCCTGGAAGAAAAACAAGCTTTAATAGAAAAAATAATAGTGCTTTATATTGAATGTAAAAGTGTTTTTTCAAGAAGTTAGGAACTGCAGCTTTGGATAAAATACTTGTACATATGCTGCCAGTCAAACTACGGATGCTATTTGGTGATCAACTAATAAATATCACACTAGTAACAGTTATGGATAGTTAGCAAAGCTTTATTGCGCCTCCATTCAGACTATCTAGATCTGTCATTAAGAAGATACCTTATATGAGACCGATCATTTTCTTAAAATACTAAAACAATCCAATGCTCAATGCCTTACTTGAAATTCTTCGAATGATGTGGAGTATTTCTTCTCGTGCGCTTTACTGTCGGTGTTATCGGAATTAAGGTCATCTGTGGTTAAGAATGTGTCAGAACCAGAAGTGAAAACAATGTCCAGCAAGGTAGAATGTCGCAGAAGAGTCCAGATTATTTTACCTCTCATTTCAGAATTAACTGTAGACTTTGTGAGGGAGTGGGGCTGCTCGCTTCTTGAAGACGAGAAGGATTGACTGAGGTTATTTGGGACCACGTGGTCTTCTTCTGGTCCCTATGGACAAAATAATTATGATAAAATCAGCATTTTTAAATCTGTTTTTTGAAAAAGACCCCCCCCCCTCAAAAAACAAAAAAAAACAAACACAAAAATAAAAACAAAAACATAAAAAATACGAGACTCACAATATCTCCAAAGTCCTTGGCAGTGAACCTGTCAGGAGATAAGGAGCCTGCGGTTCTGGTGTCCGTGGTCTCGGCGGAGAGGGGAATGGACACAGAGGACGTCAGGGCGCGGCTCAGCGAAGAGTCTGCGTCCCCCGCGTGGTCCCCGCCCGCGCGAAAAGTCAAACCCAGGGTCCTCTGCCTTGGCTTGGGTCTGGGTGGCTCCCGTTCACCACCTCCTAAACCAAAATGAGCAGAGGGATTTCAAGTGTGATCCAAAACCAACCCAACGTCCATCTGCATGGAATCTGTGCCTTAATACTCGTTATATAAAATATCCTGCATAAATGTAATATCTAATGTCAGGTGCAATAACCCCTCATATTAGACTGCACATACTGTAATAAGGTAGTTAGTACGTAGTAATAATTCATATTTATAATTGATACCCTATATATCCATAACAATAATTTATTCTTTGCAGAGTATTGCTTTTTGTATATCTTTTAATATGTTTTGTCTCTTTGTATACATATTTTTACTTAAACTTTATTTTTTTATTCTATTTTATATATTTTTATGATCTTTTTTTTTTTTTTCATTTTTATTTTATAAACGTTATTAACGTTGACCTTGGATGTCACCATATTCGCTATGAATAAATATGTTTTTATATAAGTGAATTGTGTTTTGCACATATAGAGGGAGTTTTAAGCTCTCATTGTGTCCAGCTGAGCAAACAACTCACTGTTGTACTGGCATAAACAAGCTCTCCCATTTCCCCCCAAACATTTTGACGCGGAACCCAGACGCAGTTCATCTGACGACCACGAGGGGAAGGATCCGACTGTCGGATGCGATTACGCGTTCGGTGTGAAGGATGAGAAGAGGAGCTGTTTTTGTTTTTTTTTGTCTGTAGAGAAACGCACCAAACGTCACCAGAACAAATGCCTAGTATATATGTAAATGTACCTGGTGGAACAAAGTCATTCTGACTGTGATTCCGTCCTCCCCCATCACCCGAATCCCCCCTCGGACGAGGGGACTCGACCACGCCCGCGTCGGACGGCGACGCAGTCTCCCTCGAAGGTTCCCTGGAGGACGGAGGACGTGCGGGATCCGCGGCACTTCTCTCCGACGCCGAAGTCTCGGTGTCTGCGTCGTTGAAACCGGTCCCGGGCCGTGAGGGGGGCGAGTGGCCCTCGTCCTGGGAGCCGCCGCCCGGCGAGGCGGGCGGGCAACCGCTCCCGCGCCCGTCTGGTGGCGTGCCCAGCGAGGTGCGAGCGACTCTTTGGCTTTTGACGAACGACACTCTCTTCCGCGCGCCGCCTCCGCCTTCGTCGTCGGAGAGATCGAATTCGTTCATTTGGGCTTTGCTCCTCGTCGACTTGAATGCGTCCACCCTCTTTTTTCTTGACTTCAGAAGTTTGTCTTAAAAAATGCAGAGAAGAATCGGTCAGGTAACTAAATGATGCGGAGCAAAACAAGTCCAGTGTTTCCACCTTTCTTTCATCTGAACGGAAATGAAATTCAAGCTCTTTCAGATAAACAGATAGCTCCATATAATAGTTCCATATGATTGTCTACAGATCTGAGTATTGTAATCTATGGTTTAAAAGGCTAAACCTAGTCAATAACCATATTGTGTTATCTGCTTAGAATGCTTTACAAAACAGCTTTAAAATACTCAGCAACGGTATTGCCTTTTATATCAAAGTTACAATAAAAGTTAGATGGACACAGGTCACACCCGGGTGAAAAGCTGTTCCTTGGGGAGCTGTGTGTTGCAATGGCTCAATACAGGGATTTATATTCTTGCTTGAACCACCAACTACGGTTATACAGTATAATAGTACACCCAAAAAGGCAATGACAACAATGACACTCGAAGGAGTAATCTGGACTATGTATCAGAATCTGTTTGGTCAAGTACATTTTCATTTATAAGGAATTTGTCTTGATAAGGATTGGTGTAAGTATATCATAAAGTATAGCATAAAAAAAAGCGTGAAGTTCCTATGAAGTGAATTCAGGGATTTGTTCCTAAACATATTTTACACGTTAGACAGTAATTGCCAAAAACATGTGAAAAGACTGAACGATGTAGTACTGAATTGTGGAGTTCGACTGTGAGACTGTTTCTCACCATTTTTCTGGTCCGGGTTTTTTGGGCGGGAATAAATCGTGACCAGGTGACATATACAAGGTTAACACTATATAAACACCAGGTTGGAATCGGAGCGTCAGTAGTGATAAGCCAAGCTAACAGCCTGGGGTTTGGGATAAAACGCTGTTTTGGGAATAAACACCTGGAGTAAAAGGCGTCTTCAGGGTGACTGTGAACTATCATCCCACAGACGCCTGGATTAAAAAAGAACCGTCCTGTTGGTTAGACCGCACCTTGGTTTGGTCACGTTAGCATTAGCTGCATGCTAGCAGGCCGCGGAGTGCCGACCGGGCCTGCGGAGGAGCCAGCAGGGGACAGCGGAGAGCGAGGTGTCCCGCAGCCAGACAGCGACGCTTTGAGGTAAGAAACTAGACACAGGACTGGGTTCAGCAGAACATATAAACATGGAAGTTACCCCAATGTAAACGGTAAACACGACTAACATGATTGGCCGTGGTTTCAGTGTCTTCAGCGGACACTGCCCCAGCGTCTCAGAACAGAGGGAACTGCCTTTTTTTCCCCCACAATTTTGAAACCTTAATTTTAAATTAATTAATTTTAAATCTTCAAATCTTAATTTTAAAGTATTTCTGATTCTGATTAAAGACTAGGAGACTTTAACCATTCAAATTTGGCTGGGTGGTTAATACACATTTTTCTATGGTGTGACAACCTCAGAACATGTGTATTTTTGCTTTTATGTGTATACAGGGACTCCTCACATAACGACCTACCTGTTTAACGACTGTTCCGACTTCTCTCTCTGACCAGTCTGTATTGTATGCTCCGTACAATACCAGGGCGTGTGTGCGCAGCATCTCACCGTCAAGCATCTCACTGCACATCACCCTATATATACTATATACATTGTATATACTATATAGTATACTACTCATCACCGTTCTCAGTTTCGTTCCCACAGTCTTTCAGTATTTACTACACTAGCGTTCGCACTGGCCACGCCCCCTTACCGTGAAATAATACGGGTCCTCGCTTATAGACCAATTCACTTAACGACCAGGTCCAAGGAAAATAACGCAGTCGTTAAGTGAGGAGTACCTGTATATATATATATATATATATATATATATATATATATATATATATATACACAGAATATACTATTCTGTATTCGATGTCCAGGATAGATATAAGAGGCTGTGACTGGTGGCAGTACGGTTAAAGGTATAAGCTGTGGGTATAAATGTAATTGGGATATTTGTATATATATTGTGCAGGATTAGGATGAATAGGGACTATACAATAACACGGACATGGGTAATGGATGAGGACCAAATTATAACAATGTTATTATTAAACTATTACAATGTTAATATTAATTATTACAGCGTCTACAGTTCACCGTGTAGGCCATCTATTATGCTTTAGTATGCGGCGTAACCAGGCTATGGCACCAGGCACCACACCACATTGCGACGTGAACTTACCGTTGTCTTTCTCATCGCAGTCATCGGGAGAGGAGTCCCGGTGGGTGTTCCATCTGCTTGCTCGGGCAGAGACCGCCGTTTGGAGCTCGTCCTGGAGGGACAGCGATGGAGCAGCGATGAGAGACCTCGCACTGCGGACAGTTAAGCGGCGTTTATATTCCGCTATAATGCCGCACAAACCCACCTGAAAAGTAGTTCTCTTGGACGCCTTCGGGCTTTTAGAATAAGCCAGCGTCGTACGCTCGTTTTCTGTCATGTCGAAAATGGACAAAATAAACAGATGCAAACAAATAAACAGATAAACGACGGGCGGGAGACGCCGACGCTCGCTCGCGGTGCGTGTGTTTCGCCGTAGCGAAGCGCACGGCGTCGGCTCGGCGCTTCGGGGCGGGGCTTGGAGCGAATTAGGACTACCACGTGATGGTGACGTCACTGACCGGAAGTAGTGCGCTCCATTTGAAAGGTTGCGCGGCGCTGTCCCGGAAGACGAGAGGGATAAGCACCGAACCAGATGTTAACGGAAGAACGTGCACATGTCAGCATAAGAATGATAAAGATAAAGACTATGGCTATATCTGTATAAAATTAGCTGTCTATTTTTATTTTTACTTGTATTCTTAATATATTTAAATATATATATATATATTCAAGATTCAAGATTCAAGAGGTTTATTCGTCACATACATATACATACTTTCATACATATATGCAGTGAAATGTAACGCGACGCACCCGGTGATTACAGACAATATGTCCTAGACAGAACACAGTAGCTACCTAAGAAAATTGCTTTCTACAAGACCAACTAACTGATTCCTAAAACGTAATACAGTAAGTCGAATACTTATAGAATGAAATAAAAAATATATAGAATAAAATAAAATAAAATGGAAAAGATAAAGGGAATAGGCTTACGTATATGGGATAGACATGTATATGGGATAGGCAATTATGTAAATACAGATATGTGCATTAAAGTGGCATGTGAATAAAGTGAGGTAGTGTTTGTGGGATAATACAGCACAGTATACAACAGTACGGCGCAGCAATACGGTAACACCGAACAACCCTGAACAGTGACACAGTATGCGGTACAGTATCCTACACACAGTACAGTAAGGTAGTGGAGCCTATGTGTGTGGCTCAGTGAGGACCCCTGGTGAAGTCAGCATTGACAGTTCTTATGGCTTGCGGGAAAAAACTCTGTCTCAGTCTCTCTGTTCTCGCTGTGTGACTGCGGAGGCGCTTGCCTGACTGCAGCAGCTGGAACAGTCCGTTGTTGGGGTGTTGAGGATCCTTCATGATCCTGCAGGCTCTGCTACTACACCTCCTGGTGTATAACTCCTGCAAGGGGGGGAGGGTAGTTCCAGTGGTATGTTCAGCTGAATGCACCACCCTCTGCAGGGCCCTCCTGTCCTGAACAGTACAGTTCCCAAACCAGACAGTGGTGTTGCCACTGTTGTCAGGATGCTCTCCACCGCTCCACAGTAGAAGGACTTGAGGATCCTCACCGAGACCCGGAATTTCCTCATATATATATATATATATATATATAGCGTCTTTACCACCTCAGGCAGCATACATATATACATATATATAGCATACATATATACATATATATATATATATATATATATATATGTGTGTGTGTTAACATTTGAATGATTAAAAAAATCGGTAAGTGTATAAAATGAGGTTTCAAAATTGTGGAAAAAAAAAGGCAGTTCCTGCTGGGGGTGTGTCTGCTGAACACACTGAAACCACGCACAATCATGTTAATTGGGTCAAACATTTAAATTGGAGTAAGGAAATACAGGTACTCCTTGCTTAATGACCTACCTATTTAAGGACCGTTCGAACTTACAACCGGCTGTCCGACAACTGCGGGCACATTGTCTCAGCGTCAAGCATCTCATCTCATTACCATTCTCAGTCTTAGTCTCGGTGCCACAGACGGGTCCTTACTTAACGACCTGGTCGTAGGAACGGAACTCGGTCGTTAAGTGAGGAGTGCCTGTGTATATATATATATATATATATATACAGTATATATACACACATATACAGTATATATTTATACACACACACACACACACACACACACACACACACACACACACACACACACACACACACACACACACACACACATCAGCCACAACATTACAATGGCACCTGTCAAGGTGTGGGATATAATAAGGCAGCAAGTGAACAGTCGGTTCTTGAAGTTGATGTGTTGGAAGCAGGAAAAATGGGCAAGCGTAAGGATCTGAGCGACTTTGACAAGGGTCAAATTGTGATGGCTAGACGACTGTGTCAGAGCATCTCCAAAACGACAGGTCTTGTGGGGTGTTCCCGGTATGCAGTGGTTAGTGCCACTACCAAAAGTGGTGCAAGGAAGGACAACTGGTGAACGAGCAACAGGGTCATGGGCGCCCAAGGCTCATTGATGTACATGGGGAGCAAAGTCTAGCCTATCTGGTCCGATCCCACAGAAGAGCTACTGTAGCTACACAAATTGGTAAAAATGTTCAAGCTGCTATGATAGAAAGGTGAACACAGAGTGCATCCAGCTTGCTGTGTATGAGACTGATCAGAGTGCCCATGCTGACCCCTGTCCACCACCAAAAGCGTCTAAAATGGACACCTGAGTGTCAGAACTGGACCATGGAGCAATGGAAGAAGGTGGCCTGGTCTGATGAATCACGGTTCCTTCTACATCATGTGGGTGGCCGGGGTTAGGGTCCGATCCAATGGAGCATCTGTGGGATGTGCTGGAACAACAAGCCCGATCCATGGGGCCTCCACCTTACAACTTACAGGACTTAAAGCATCTGCTGCTGACAACTTGGTGCCAGATACCACAGGACACCTTCAGAGGTCTTGTGGAGCACTTTGATGGGTCATAGCTGTTTTGGCGGCACGAGGGAGAGCTACATGATATTA
The DNA here is from genome assembly GCF_960531495.2 of Zeus faber. NCBI lineage: Eukaryota > Metazoa > Chordata > Actinopteri > Zeiformes > Zeidae > Zeus > Zeus faber. Next base: position 20,165,595 of record NC_137191.1, read on the forward strand.
GTGGTTATTGGTGGTGGTTTCAATGTTGTGTGTGTGTGTGTGTGTGTGTGTGTGTGTGTGTGTGTATATATATTAATATAGTATAATAGACAGATAAAGTATAAAGATATAGGATAGATCATGAGGCACTCTATCCACACTCTTCCCAAATACTTTTTCTGAATAAAAACCTGTATAAACAAAATTGTATAACCCCGAAAAAAAACCCCTGATGATTCGTTACCCCTTTTTCTTTGAACCATTTCACATTTATGTTCCACTGATTATTATTTCCCACTGGTTATGATGATGATCACACTGGCTGAGCAATGATTATGACTGATTATGATTATCACATGAATGTTAATTGTGAAATTGTGAAGAATACATAAAGCAGAGTGTTGATAGGGCCTGTACTACCCTGTAGAAGCAGTCGTCACATGCTGCTTTCAGGCTGTTTGCTTTCAATGAAACAAAAAACTTAACATGTCTATAAACATGTAAACCTTTTATTGGAGCATATCGACATAGTTTCAAATATATAGATTTATTGAAGCACTTTTATATTTGAACACGAATATCACGACGATCAACATGAAAACACGAGGCCTTCTTACAGCTTTTTAATGTGAACATAAGTACCAGAGCTCCGTCTGCATTTCCACGTTAAGGGGCTGCTGTGACTCCTGCTGACCACCAGGTGTCGCTGTGTTTTCCCTTTTCAATGCCCCGAAGCTTCGGCACAAACTAGAAGAAAGCCCTAAAGCTTCACTGGCTTTCGTCTTTTCGTCTTTTCTAGTTTTTCAGGATTACGCGATAAAAGTGTTTTCGGCTACTCATTTTAGCTCGCTAGCTCATGACGTAGGCTGCTGCGCCATCAAAGTCAGCGTCAGCCCGTTGTTGACGGTAACCTAGGGAAACGAGGTACTCGAGGAAGACTTCCTGGTTAAGCAATGCGCATGCTCTGTATAATGAACACATCTACAGTATACACAGGATAAAATGTGTGTATATAAACATATATATATATATATATTTAAAAAAAATATATATATATATATTTTAATATTTATATTTATTAAATATTTACATTAACAAACAGGAAATTACAGCACATATGCGAATGAGCAGAACAAACAAAATTAGAATACACAACATCCAGACAAATTTGGCATTCATCACCCAAATATACTGTACACAAAAAATGAAAACAAACTAAGGAAAACTGGAGCATTTCCATACTGAAAGGCTGCATCAAATCAAAGATAAGCCTGGCCGTCCCACTATTCATCAACTGGGGCTCTTTAAATACAAATCAGCATCATTCCTATAAGTTGTAATGGGGGGCGGGGGGGTATAATGTTTTGCCAGTATTACATTATTATTAATCAGCTATTCTGTTTTCTTGTGTGTGTGTGTGTGTGTGTGTGTGTGTGTGTGTGTGTGTGTGTGTGTGTGTGTGTTTGTGTCTGTGTGTGTGTGTGTGTTCATTATCATCATTTGTATTATTATTTAATGTATAATGTAATGTTTAATGTATGTTATTAATTAAATACAATGTCATTTGTATGTGTGTTAGTGTTAATCGTAGGCCTAGTCGTAGTCATAGTGGTGGCAGTGGTTTTGGTACATTCAAGGCATTTTAATGCCACTTAAACTGTTGTATACATTGAGTGCGCCCCTGGTCCTGCTCCGAATACTATTATTAAGTGAAGCATACTCTATGTAGGGTAATTATTTCAGCATCAGTACCCCTGTCAGTCACCCATGTTATGCAATAGCGGAAAACATGGTTATACGTCTATACTTACTCTGTCATCAATGTGTACTTTGTATTATCATTTAGGATAAACAGAGAGGGCAACAGCTTAAATTATAAAATAATACAAAACTCAGAAATGACTTTTCTGGGGCATCAGTTGATTTTCGTCTGGGCAATGCAAGGCTGTCATGCGTGCCAGCCCAGGTAGGATGGATGGATGGATGGATGGATGGATGGCTGGCTGGCTGGATGCAGCAGGGCTGTAGTTATGATCCACCATCCAAGAAACGTAAAATCGCCAAACGCCAAACACCAAACGCCAAAGAGGCAAAACCTCTTTGGCGTTGTAAAACAAAACCCAATAATAATCCGTCGGGATCCAATTTCTCAGATACAAAAAAAATATTCTCAACTCTTATTAGTATGGATAGAATTAGCAAAAGGTCCAGTGAGTAAGTACCAATCGCTCATTTGAATTCAGATCATTAACTTTTCATTAGATGCTGGTTGAGTCGTGTGTGCATTAACAAGTAAATATGCCATACATATACTGCACAATCAACTAGAAAATATTAATTACAGGCATAGTCATACCTCCCAGGGGGGGATACTGCATCTGTGTTTGAATTATTCTGTAAACTGGAAGCATTGTTTTCAGCTCTGGTGGTACGTTGTGTTATTAGGGGCAAAGTAAAATGGACTAAACCCAGTCTCAGTTGCCCTACCTGACAGATATGCTACTCCAGCATCTTCTGTATGTTTTGGATCCGGATGTACATTGAACATTGAGCGAGTTTAAGAGAAATTTAAAAATGCATTTGGATTGTACAGAGGTGAAATATAGTTTTCCCCCATGCCGTATCAATAGGGAACATCTCCCAAAGGGCAAAGGAAATCCGATGGTGACTCACTCGACAAAGTCACCATCAACTGATGAAACAATGCTCTCGTAAAATAATAAACCAGTTTTATATGGCACATGAGAAATAAAGGCGCAAAGTACTAAAGTTGATGACATTCATCAACTCAGTTATTGAGTCCCAGAGTAAACATGGTTGATGGCCCTCCCACATTTTCACGTGATATAACTCGATTTTTATGATAGGATTACCCCAGGAACAATGATATATACAAATAACACAACACGGCATGAAGCTATAACAGGCAGTGTACCAGAAAATAAATATTGGCTGAAATACTTTTATGACAAAAAATCGAAACAAAGCAAATGTCATGACTGACGTTGATATTTGTAATATCATACAACAAAAATAAATCAGTGACAAGGAAATACATGGTCCGATTAATTATCCACTCTATATTGCTTTTAAATGCTAACAAACATGGAAGGGTTCCTGATTGTATATCCTTTGTGGTTTGATTTTATGATTGTGTATCCTCACGCATTTCTATTATTTTAAAATTTGTCACTTATTTTCTTATATTTTGCTTGTATTTTTCCACCAACAAATACATCAATATATATATATATATAAGCTTAGAATTGTGTATAAATATATTTAAGAACCTACGTCATCTGTACTATTGCATCTTATATGTTTGTTCATTGTTTTCTATTGAAAAAAATCTTCAAACCACAGTTTTTCGCCCAAATGATGTGAGCAGATGGGATTTTTATCCTTCATAATTTCACAAGTTTACCTTGAATTCAGGAAAAAACCCCACAAATGTGGTTTGTTTCCACCTTCGTTCTGAGGCAATACATTTGCTCATTACTATGTGCACACTCTTATGTGCACCATGAGGTCAGTGAAAACTCTTTCAAAATAAAGAAGATTTTTAAGCGTGATACATTGCTCTTAATGAAAAAAATAATCTTCTAAAATAAAGGACAGGAAACGTATAAATTAAAACAACACCATAATAGGCCACTTAAGGTAATAATTCATTGAGAAATTTTGTACGGTATCTATCTATCTATCTATCTATCTATCTATCCATCTATCTATCTATCTATCTATCTATCTATCTACGCAATTTGACATTAAGAATTTGACGTTCAAGGATGGTTTCTCAAACCTACTGGTCTTGGTTGTTGAGTGCACCAGGCCCACGATGCCAATCCAATATCCCAGCAGATGCAAAAAGCAAAGACATGAAAATAGTTATATATTATTTAAAGCTCTGAAATGAATTTAGGCCCATTTAGAGCATGTTTAGACGTGGTAGTCTAAGGCCAGCTGTATCCATGGGGATACATGTGCTAGAGAACATTGTCATTCATATTGCCCCATTTGAATTATTTTCTCTACAAATGTGAATTTCATACACAAATGTGTATGAAAAAAAGGGCATACAAATGTGCTTGGCTTTTAACTAAGCTGCAGAAATGCTTCGCGCTGCCGCTGCTGTAAATCCACACAGGGTTGTCAAGGTAAAACTTGAATTGAAAATGATTTCAGATCAGGAAATGTCACATCAGGAAATCTTAAACCGGCAACAACTCTTACTGTGCATTTCACATTGTGCAGCTGAGGGCTGGATGGAGGGCTTTACCAACCCATCATCCTACCATTGGTCCTCTGGTGTCCTCCACTGGGCTCCCATTGGCTTTTGGTGAGGGTTGTTCACTGTAACCATTTGCCCAGATAATCTACAATGAATATTGCATGTGTTTTGGTGTGTGCGCTGATCATTTGAATGAGGATCCAGGCAGCAAGGTGTCCTGGATAGACACCAGACACACGCTCTTCAGCTCAGAGCCGAGGCTGCGCGCGGGAGAATGACGGAATTCCTTCCAGACACCGCATCTGATCGATCGGCATTATCCAAAAAAGAGATAAAATAATACAAAAAAAAAAGAGAGCGAAAAAAAAGAGAGAGATTAGCCTACAATGTTTTGCACAAAGCTGAAAGATCTGAAGATATCGGGAGAGTGCCCCTTCTCCAGAAACACTGAGCCTGCAGACTTCGAGGACGCGCAGGATTTATTGCCCATTTCTAGGGACGCGTCTGGGAAAATCGGTGCGAATCCACAGCGATTGACCAGATTAAAAGTTAATCTTCACACTCTCGGCGACAGCATCCGAAAACTGTCATGTCCCGAGGTCAGTCTAATTCATATCTGTGTTTTTTTTTTTTTTTTTTTTTTTTTTACCCCCTCGACAGTAATTTGGTCTGTGTGCAATGTGATTTTAACGCTTTATTGAAAATATGTTATGCAACTGTGGCAGGTGGCACGGTTGTCTGGAACGAAAAACGTGCATCGATGCGAGTCTTTGCGGTGGGGCTGGGTGATATTTCCAAAAACCAAACAGCACGACCATTCATTCCATATTTTGGGGGTGAATGTTAATGCATTCATGAGACATTGAGACGCAATATTTGAGAACCAGTTAACGTGGATGTCATAAACAGACAGAGGCACGGATTAAAACAACTAGGACAGTCTATTAAGTTCTGAAAATGCAGCCTCGAGATCAACATTGAACTATATCCCAAGAACCAACGTCTCAGACGATGGCTGTAGTCTTATATCGCGATATTGACATTAAGGCGATATATCGCCCAGCCCTACTTTGCAGGGATGGAAAGCAGTCTCGACTGTTTTGTGGCCATCGTGAGTTAACATGGCTGAATTCCTGTTTTGGCCTGTTTATGACTTAATAGCAATATAATAGTAAAATGAAATAAAACACAAATACAGAAAACAAACAGAACTCTCTTTGGAAAAAAAAACCCCAAAAAACAAAAACATGCTTGATACTTCCAACAGTTTGAAAGACTGCATACTGCTCTCCACCGAGTAATCAATCCACCAACACACGTGAGACATAAGGAGAGGTAAGTAGGCCTACATATTTAAATTAATATTACCCTGGAATACTAATACTGGCACGGCTACCACTACAACTGCTCTTTAAGTATATGCTGACTGATTTCAAATATGTATATATATATCATTACCTTTGTACAAAAAGTAATGGCTGTACATTAACATTCCTAATATGCAATTTACGACTTCGATTGGTTAAGGGACTGAATATAACATTTAAAACTCTTCATTTCATATTCCCACCAAAACGCACTTTCAAATGGAGTGTAAAATGTTGTTCGTGTTCATGAGTTTGATACGCGCTGTCTTGCTGTCTTTCCAGCCTACCGAGGATTGTCACAGACAATCAGGGTTGTGTTCCTAAAGAAGAACACTTACGAGATCTCATGAGGAAGTACTCGAGCAAAACAGGTAATTTCAAGTCTTAAACCTGCCATTGTTTGCATGTTTGGATTTGTTGATTTAATTTGACCCATGCTTCTGTATGTGGCCATCAGCTATCAAAATGGACGCTCTGAAAGTCGCCCTCGGCGAGGAGCTCTTCCAAATGTGCTACGAGGAGGACGGACATATTCTGAGGGTGGTGGGGGGAGCTCTCCACGACTTCCTCAACAGCTTCAACGTTTTGCTGAAACAAAGCAGCGCGCTGCCAAGCCCGGGCCGAGTGGATCCTGTAAACCAGCCGTCGGTGCTTTGCTTAGACAGGGATCCGGGTCTGCTTACTGTCTACTACTTCAACCCCCAGCCGACCACGGAGCTCTTTTTTCCTGGAGTCATCAAAGCTGCTGCCAGCGTCCTGTATCACACCAACGTGGACGTGTTGATGGACCTCCCCAGTGCCAAGGACAGCATCCTGCAGTCCAGCCCCCAGCCCAGTCTCCTCTATAGTGTCGTCGTGAAGGACATCAAGAGCCTGAGCCCCAGCCCCCTCAGGGCCACCTCGGCGGGCACCCTACCCACCTCCCTGTTTTCCACCATCTTCCCTTTCCATTTATTCCTTGACCAGGACCTGGCCCTCGTGCAAATAGGCTCCGGGCTCAGGAAGAGGTTGACCCGGAAGGATGGACTGAGGCGGACCTCCACGTTCCAAGAACACTTCTCTATTGTTTCTCCCCAGATCAAATGTACCTTCCAAGGCATTCTGACCATGCTAAACACACAGTTTATTATTCGGATTAAGCACGGGGCTTCCATCACAGATAACACAGGGAAGGTAGGTTGATACACGCTTCCAAATGTGGCCTAAATTGTGATGTTGACTTTCACATCGAATGAGGAAACACTGGTGTCTTTATCTACGTGACAGCTAATTGGCTCGCTTGCCAACCCTCATCCTAATCCCAACCTATAGCTCGAGGAAAAGATCAACACTCTACCCCCAGAGGAGATAATAAGTAAATGTCAAACCATTTTTTTTTTCATCAAAGGGACAGTGATGCTCAGCAAGGCTCTAGGCAATAGGTAGTTATTAGGAGAAAAGGGGTCAGTGACTAAGTCTGATGATTTAACAATGAATAATGTCATTAATAGATATTATGTCTACAATAACAATGATGGCTTTCTCATACTCCCTTGAGAATATTTGGTAGGTATAGGCAGAATATATACGTACAAAATCTGTGTAATTTGTGTCAACAACTGCAACTACTTATATTAGATAACCTCAAATCATGTTATGGAAAGTAGGTCATTAATATTGCCTGGAGGATTTATTTAGTCTGTGATAGTGCCACACACACACAACAGATGTCCATTTTGTAAAATTGAGCAGTTTTCAAAATGATATTGGTTTCTGAGACCAGTTTTTCACCCAAATGATGTGAGCAGATGGGATTTTTATCCTTCATAATTTCACAAGTTTACCTTGAATTCAGGAAAAAACCCCACAAATGTGGTTTGTTTCCACCTTCGTTCTGAGGCAATACATTTGCTCATTACTATGTGCACACTCTTACGTGCACCATGAGGTCAGTGAAAACTCTTTCAAAATAAAGAAGATTTTTAAGCGTGATACATTGCTCTTAATGAAAAAAATAATCTTCTAAAATAAAGGACAGGAAACGTATAAATTAAAACAACACCATAATAGGCCACTTAAGGTAATAATTCATGGAGAATTAAATGAGAATGCCAACTGTTGACGCACGTCATGTTGACAAATTACTATAAATATAATTGAGGGGATCATGCACTTACTGAACCTTACCGCCTGTAACATACTGTATGTTTTTGAGTTATTATTCCTTATTAAGTCTGGAAAAATGCTCATAAATTACTATGTTTTCTCAGCTAATGGACCTGAAAGGTCAGATGATCTACGTTTCCGAGTCCAACGCCATCTTGTTCTTGGGCTCACCCTGCGTGGACAAGCTGGAGGAGCTGACGGGACGTGGCCTCTATCTGTCGGACATCCCCATCCACAACGCCCTGCGGGACGTGGTCCTGGTGGGGGAGCAGGCCAAGGCCCAGGACGGCCTGAAGAAGCGCCTGGGCAAGGCCAAGGCCGCGCTGGAGAACGCCCACCTGGCGCTGGAGGAAGAGAAGAAGAAGACGGTGGACCTCCTCTTCACCATCTTCCCCGGCACGGTGGCGCAGCAGCTTTGGCAGGGCCAGACGGTCCAGGCCAAGAAGTTCGACCACGTCACCATGCTGTTCTCTGACATCGTGGGCTTCACGGCCGTGTGCTCGCTCTGCACGCCCATGCAGGTGGTCACCATGCTCAACGAGCTGTACACCCGCTTCGACCACCAATGCGGGGAGCTCGATGTCTACAAGGTACGTTGATGAAGCCGATGGGTCTGCCATCTTTCAACCCAGGCTTCTTTGAATGAACGTATATTATAGATTATTAAATATATTTTACATCATTTATAACTGTTTTAAGGGCAGTGTTTTTCAACCACTGTCTGCCACGAGAAGACGAAAGGAAATGAGCTCTTGTGTTGCAATATCAAAATTGCGAGGCTGTACTCATTCCTCAGTTGGAGTGCAGATAGCAGATCTGCTCACCAGAACAAGCTCAGGTTCCACACTGAAAATGTGTTATTGATATGTGATATGAAGTGTGGTACATGATTGTGAACGGTGATGCCGTCGGCAAGGCTGGGAAACACCGCCCTCGGGCAGAATTATTTACTGTTGCCTGGGTTGAAAAATAGAAATCCCATCCTTTAAAAATTTGGTTTGGAAGGCAAGAGCAGATTGGAAACTTAATCTAGCAACAGTTGGCCATTTCTGATTCCTACCGAGCAAAGTGGAAAGCCTTTTTTAAAAAATGTTTCTAAATTGAAGTCTTTTACACCTTGAAATCGGATACATTTCGATGATGTGAATAATAATTGACACTGCATGCCCTCGCAAACCCTCCGAAAATCCTCCCGACTTGTTTAAACAAGACAGGGATGGCACTCTCGGTAAAGGATGGTACGTTTTAAAGTGGAAAAACAGCAGTAAAAAAAAAGATTTCTGTCTCCATCCTTCATCCAACGCTTGTAAAGTTCTCGCAGAATTGTCCATCAATCAATCCCTTTTCCCTCTTCGGCGGTATAGCGTAAACTTATACTATTTTACAGTTTGTAGAATAGAAATGCATCGACCCCACTTTTGAGATTCACAATAATACGATAATAACGATCCACGCTCTATATCACCTCGGAGATGTTATTTTAGTGCTGCCCCACACAAGTGACACACCCTTTATCTTATCTCACCTTAAATATTTTGAGAAGGGGCCATGCGTATGGCGACTCCCAGCCTGCGAGGAGGAGGCCAGCTAATGTAATCACACTGTCATGGAGGCAATACACAGAGAGAAGTATGTTTGATAAATACCTCGCCAACACAAGGAAGTCAGAGGTTCCTCCAGGATCCTGTTTCAGCTCCACATATGTGTCTAAAAATAGTTCCATTTTGTCTTGGCTACAAAAAAACAACAACTTTGGGGCCTCTTTGAGAACTCTCCCGCTCAGATTTACATGGAAAAAAAAACTTCAGATCAAAAGTAGAATATAAAAGATTTTCATCGTTTTGATTATATTAAATGATCGATTCCTAAAAATGATGCTGATGGGACCAATTAAATGACTTATTTTGCCTAATTTACTGCAGCTTTTGACCAGATACGTGGTTATGAGGTCTTGAAATAGCTGAAACTGAAATAACTGCATTTTTTATTTTGGGAAAGATGTTTGCTGTCTCTGCAGCCATGACTGCCTTCTCCATTGTTTCCAGAGTAAATCTAAAGCCCACCAGACAGCGATGGCAGCTTGCAGGATCCCACGCATCAGCTCGTGATGCCATTTTACTGGCAGCGTTTGAGCAAACTATGAAAAGCCATTTGTCTCGTTTCAAGTGAAGGTCTTGCTGAACACCTGTGAAATGACTGATTTTGACGCCAGCAGCACCAAGTACAAAAACACAGAAGATTAGAGATTACAACAGTTGACTTTTCACGACTGGTTGTCAACTTGTCTATACGCCGAATCCAATGTGATTCCAATTCTGACTCCTTAACTTGAAGAATCGATGGCTATATATATATATATATATATATATATATATATGTGTGTGTGTGTGTGTGTGTGTGTGTGTAAATATGTGTTCTGAGTTTGTCACACCACAGAAAAATGTGTTTTTAACCACCGAGCCAAATTTGAATGATTAAAAAAGTCACCAAGTATATACAAACATTTTGTGTTGTATGGTGATATAGATTTGTGTGTCATGGCTTTTGCGGCTCTCCAGGTAGAGACTATCGGTGATGCTTACTGTGTAGCGGGCGGCTTGCATAAAGAGAGCAACATGCACGCTGTCCAAATCGCTCACATGGCTATAAAGATGATGGAGCTTTCAGACGAGGTCATGACCCCGACCGGAGACCCAATTCAGGTGAGGACCAGGCTGCACATTCTGGCGCCCGTTGTCTTACACCGTCGGTCAGGTAGAGAACTTTAATATGCAAATAGATCGTAACAATCGGAGGAAAACTTTGCTGCGGTAGCAAAGTTTGCTGAAGGCTTGAAAGCAAAACAAATAATTTAATCTCAACTGATGAATACATTAATAATTTTTGGGCAAGAAACAAGCTTGATTTTTGTCATTTTGACGAATGTAAGATTAACGTCAAATGCATTATTTACTGTATATATGTAATATATACACAGTATATGTATATATTAGTGTATAGTGTAATATATATCTTAAACAACGTATTTTACAGCATCATGCAAAAATTCAGGGTGAAAAAATGACTGCTTGTAAAATGACATTAAAATGGACACAGTGATAAACAACATCAAAACAACAACAGTGAAACAACAACAACAACAAATACTGCTCTTCTGATTCGGGGAACTGGACACTTCTCTTCCAGATGCGGATCGGCCTGCACACCGGTTCGGTGCTTGCTGGCGTGGTCGGCGTTATGATGCCGCGCTACTGTCTGTTTGGCAACAACGTCACTTTGGCCAACAAATTTGAATCCTGTAGCCAACCAAGAAAAATCAACATCAGCCCCACGACACACAGGTAAAGTAGCTGCACCATCCTGCATTTGCTGTTTATACTGTTATAATTATATATATATATATATGTGTGTGTATGTACTGTATATATACACATTTATTTAAGCATATTAACATCCTGTAATTATATATATATATATATATATATATATATATATATATATATATATATATATATATATATATATATATATATATATAATTACAGGATGTTTATATGCTTCAATAAACAAAGGTTACAATTCAAATGATCTAACACACTCTGTTACTCTTCATCCCCAGTTATATTCACGTACAGGATACAGAAAAGGGAGATGTTAAATCACTGTTCTTCCTCTTGCTTTGGAGTGGGTGACCGTATTGCTGTGATAAATGCTTTATTTGTATGTCCCTCGTCCCAGGTTGCTGACTGATTGCCCGGAGTTTGTCTTCGTTCCCAGGAGCCGACAGGAGCTTCCGGCCAACTTTCCAGCAGAGATCCCTGGTGTTTGTTACTTTTTGGAGGCCGCCGAGAATCCCTCATGCAATAACAAACTCCACGCCTGAGAAAACCCAAAACGTATTTTTGAATTTGTTTGTATTCATTTGTTTTAGTCGTCATAGAGGTGCGACCAACGTCTGACTGCTGTTTACATTTCGAGACATAAATAACAATAATGATTTTATTCTATGTGGATTCCCTGTACCTTTAAACCATTTGTACAATCTGTAGGGACACTTCTATTTATTTTCCTGTTACAATGTTTATCCCAGAATTAATGAAAAAAAATATATATATATTTTCAAGCTCTCCTCTGAGTTGAATCATAGAGCATTTGGTTGTTTAATGACAGCTTTAGGATTCTGTTGCTGCTGTTGTCATTTCATTGATTGGGATAAACAATTCCAGCCAATCATGGGTGTAATGTGTCAAATAGCAGGTGAATTTCAGTGTTTTTTTTCTTTCACCTGCAGCTAATTCAAGAGTTTTGAATTTAATGTATCGCACAAAATAAGAGTTTACTTGCCAATGCCCGCAAAGGGTTAATCTTGTTAAAAAGTGTAGCAGTGTGATCAGTTTCTGGTGTTTTAATGGACATTTCAACAAGAAAAGACAAGCGATTGATGAATTTCACCTCCCAACAAATCTTGCCAAGTTGCGGAAACAGTTTTGCGAGCTGATAGATTTGGGGACTTCACATTCCAGGATTGACTTTTTCTCCCCTGAGTTGATGGAGAGCAGATGAACTGTCGGTGCCTTATGGAAATGTCAGCTGTAGGATCTTGCAAAAACATTTATTATCTCTTAGATGTGTGTAATTTCTTCCTCTTAACATAAAAAAAGTACTTGAGTTCTCATGATGCATTTATCAACACCTATATAAATACAAATGTCGACGTGATGAATTGTCTTGATTTACTAATTCCATTTTTTTGTGGCTACAAAGTAGTATACATCTTGAACACCATAACCTGAAGTGACATATGAGTGGTCCAAAGTGTTCGAGAACCCATTTTTATAATATAGTTATTCTATTTTATACTTTTTCACTAAGCATGTATCTATACGATATTTATTTCATTAGTTTCAGTTCACGCCTCCCTGTTCATATGGCAATATGACTAAAACCATGAATGTTATACCACCTATTTGGATTAACTGTAATTGTATTATTGTTTAATGTATTTAAAGCACAATAAATATTACAATTATTTACTGGTATACAGATGATCTTCCTTCCTTCCCATTCCTTCTATGACTTTGAAAGTAAACGTGAAGTTAATAACGAAAAAAATAAATACAATTAAATATATATATATATAGTATAGCTGCATAGCTGCATATACTGCGTAGTGTTGATTTCCATCAGTTAAATAAAAGATAAAGACATAAGATAACGTAGGCCTTTATTAATCATTGGGGAAAAATTCGGAAATATACATTTTTTCGATGTTTATATTGTTATTATTATTATTATGATTTTATATTATAATTCTTTGCTTGAATCCCTTACAAATTCATTTCCCAACATATAAAGACAGGACTTGAATCCCATTTTCCAGGTATAAACTGCGTTTCATAAAGGTTGACAACATCACTTTCTGTTCCATGCGGGCGAACCCCATAGAAACCCGCTGCCGCGCTGTGATTGGTCACCTTTACCGCGCGTCACCATTTCTCGGCCTCTTATTGGCCGGCATCCCTGTCGGGGACCGGACCGAGGAGAGGGGGAATGGACGCTCCGCGGCTCGCAAGCGGCGCCGTCAGGCGATGAAGGATTTCCCACAAACTACTACAATTTAACAAGAATCAAAGATTTCGACGAGCCGTTGTCAACATGGTACGTGCGTTCGTGTTTTACACCATTCATCATACGTCATTAAGGTTGTTTAGTCTGTCACTTTAGTATGTTTGCGTTTTGCCTATTAGCTTAAAAAAAACCTTTTTTTTTTTTTTTTTTTTTTTTTTTTTTTGCTGATAGCTTTACGCTATTAATTAATTGTTGAATAAACTATGTCTGTCTGTGGTTTCGATTGAGACTTTTTTTTTGAGCGTTTTTTCTGTATAATTCGTTATACAATGTATACTGACGCACCTAGCAATAGCAATAATATCATACATAATGGATGATACTGTATATGATATAATGGCGTACTGTCCATGTGTACGTACAGTACTAATGTTTGCTGTTGTTTTCAGTATGGTTTCGTGAACCACGCCTTGGAGCTCCTTGTTTTGAGAAACTATGGTCCAGATGTGTGGGAAGACATCAAGTGAGTTTGGGAATCTGTCCCCCCCTACATACTTCTCTTTATAGAGGACACTGTGGTCAACAGGGAAACAGAGCACAGGCCCAATGCCAAATTCACTTCTGAATTATTATTATTATCTTTTATGAACCAGGTGTCCACAGGCCCTTCAATAGTTCTACCTTGCTATCCGACCTAAAGGAGTGTTATAATAACAGTTTATAGAAACATCAAGTTCACACTCTGTTTCTACCTAATTCTGACCTTTGCACACTACCAAATATACAGTACGTACCTGCACTATAAGTCTCAAAATTGGTCTGAAAGCGGTCTGCAAAAAGTATTAAATTTAACTTTTTGATAGCTGTACACTATCTGGATATGAATCTCATAGGCCATGGAGCCACATTCTTCATGGTCACATACTTGTTTTTTACTCAAATGTTAACATACTGTTTTCTTTTCCCCACTATGCTAAAATATTTGGCCCGGTCCAAGTTTATTTTTCATCTGTAACCTGAACTGTCCAAGACCTGACCTAACAAAAAAGAATTACTAAAGATTGCTGTCAATGTAGCCTGTTGAAATTAGTAAAAATAATCACCATTATAAAAATAAAGAAATGACAAAACGTAGTCAATTTGTTTGCCTTCTGGACAATTCCAACTCCTTCTTTTTCCCTGCACTATTTTCGTTACTTGGAATGTTTGTTCAGCTGTTGGCTGTCTTAATAACATGGCTACTATTTAGCAAATCAGTTTTGTTTTTCTCTATTCATCACAGTAATCACCATTTGTTTTTCCAAGGGGCTACTTATACGTTTTGTGAAATGTCTAAAAATCTGAATATAGACCAAGTTAAGAAAGCTTCTACTGAGGAATCAGTGACAGATTTATAGCTCAGTGTGTGTACATTTCAACAAGGGCCGGGATTCAAGTTGCCTTTTTTTCTTTTACCCGGGGGGATTTAATTGTTTTACAAATTGTAAACGGTGTGCTGGCTGTTGTGTTGGTTCTGCAATATGGATTATAAACACTAGTGTCAACTGCACTGGAGTCAGAGCCAGCAACCTCCAGTCTGCCCCAGCGTTTTATGGCAGTGACACTGAGGTTAAATGCGATTTGGATAAAGATTCAGTGTGAAGTGTCAAAGCCGACATCTCCCCTCTCTTCCAGGAGAGAAGCCCAGCTGGATGTGGAGGGTCAGTTCCTTGTTAGGATCATATACGACGACACCAAAACCTACGACCTGGTTGCCGCTGCCAGTAAAGTTCTCAGTGAGTGTCGTCATCATGTTTCCTCATTGAATACATGGAGAGTTTGCGCCGCATCACATGGGGCCAGTATCACCATGATGTCACATGAATACTTTCATATTTAAATACATCAAGTCCCTCTTTATTTTTCTTATTTTTTCGTTATTAACGTCTGAATCCCCCCCCTCCAGGTATTATAAAATGCAATAGTGTAGGTTTACTGTGAAATTTTTGGTTTACAGGCTTATCGCCAACAATTTATTGTTTACTGTTTTAAAGCTTATATTTAATGTCAGGTTTATTGTACATGACCATTTATATGTTATGTTCATCATTCTGGTTCACTATTTATTTCAGAAGTTATTGTATTATTTTATCTTTTATTTATTGTTTTATTGTTTTTCTGTTATTTTAGGTTATTTGTTATTTATCATTAGGTTTATTGTATATTGCCATATTTCTAGTGTGTACGGTTAACTGTTAGGTTTATTGTATATATATTTTCAATTTTTTCCATATATTTACATATTGACTTTTAATATCTATCTATCTATCTATCTATCTATCTATCTATCTATCTATCTATCTATCTATCTATCTATCTATCTATCTATCTATCTATCTATCTATCTATCTATCTATCTATCTATCTATCTATCTATCTAAGTGATATCTTACCTTAACTTATTAATTCATAAAATGGATCATTCTTGTATTTCAGAGATCAATGCAGGAGACATTTTGCAGATGTTTGGCAAGATGTTTTTTGAGTTTTGCCAGGAGTCTGGATACGACACCATCCTGCGGGTTTTGGGGTCCAACGTCCGTGAATTCCTACAGGTAAGTCTATAAATGGTCATTATTGTTTTTTTTGCATCCAAAATGGAAAAAACTGTTCTCAAGTGTTGTATCTTAAACTTTCAACTCTTGTTTCAGAACCTGGACGCACTGCATGACCACCTGGGTACCATCTACCCCGGCATGCGCGCTCCCTCCTTCCGCTGCACGGACGCTGAGAAGGGGAACAACCTTATCCTGCACTACTACTCGGAGAGGGAAGGCCTACAGGACATTGTGATCGGCATCATCAAGACTGTGGCCCAGCAGATACACGGGACAGAAATCGAGATGAAGGTCTGTTTTGCTTTTGGTGTCGGCAAACCACAAACGTTAGCGTTCCATTAATTCTGGCTTCTCATTACTTGGGTGACAGACGCCATGAATTTTTAAAATGTACTCCTAATTAGCTTTTACTGAGGTTTTTAAGGCTGTAAAGGGCGGTCATCAAAGGCTGTGATCAACGTGTCCGTTGATTTTTGTGTGTATTCATGAAAACATCAAAAAGTCCAGTTGAGATGAAAGACCAGTCTATTTTAGTAATCACTGTGATTGAAGGGTTATTTTAAGACTTTGAGTAAAAGGTCAATGTCTTTGGATGACTATCTGTACAAGATCATTCATCATCATTCATTAAAAGGTCAATCACACTTATACCTTGGCAGTTATGCTTGGTTATGGCTATATCAGACTATTTGTTATTGGTGCTATAATTTGTAAAGTGACGTCACAGTTAGAGAAATAATCTCGACCATTATTTGTGCTAGAAGTAGCATTCTGTTGTTAAAAGACAAAAAAAGAGGGAACGAACATCCAATAGAGTCATGTGGTGAAAACAGTGAGACACCAGAGACACCAGCCAAAAAGGTCGTTTGAAAAGCCACAATAAGCTCTTCTTCACACATCCTTCAGGGGAGACTTGGCTCCACACGTCACAGCGTTTGTTTGTGGTGATAATGAATTTTGTTACAGCGAGCCTCTGGGCATTCAGCGCAGACGTCCACATTATCTGGACAACCCCAGTTTGTGTTTTCCATTTCTTGACAAATTACTGTGTCGAGGCACGGCGACAGTGATTCTTATAAATTCCTTGCGTAATGAAAGGACCAAAAAAATGAAAGACTCTGTAAATGTGCCACCCAATCTGTGTAAATGTTAGCCACTGTTGCCTCAGCAACAGCATGCGGAGACAGCCGCCTCGCTTCAGTTCGCCCAAAGCCCGTTTCCTTGCTGAAGAAACTACCACATGGACTCTTCTGACCTCTATTTAGAAACATTTGCCAAATCGCTGTTATATAGCAATGGATGTATTTATGCGCTGTGTGATGCTATTTCAGCCCTATTGTTATTAATAAGAATTGCACGTGTGTAATGTTGAACAAACAATGTCCAGTTGAAAAAACACAAGAGTGCAACTCTTGTGTTTCCCCACAACTCCCACAATCCTGGTATTACGTCTATTTTTTGTATATGTTGACAATTAATGATTACAACGAAGTTTTCTCTTGAGAACAAATCATTAACAGTTTAAATGAATGGTCCTTAATGGGGGTGATTTTCACCAAACGAAATGACCATGGTCAGTCATTGAAAGATGTGTATTAAGGCCTTAGCCGATAAATTTGACCAATTCTACCTTGTTTCACTGTGATGACGATCAATCTTCACAGTTCCCTAGAGCAGAGATTTTCAACTTTGGGTACTGTTTCCGCCCAGGTGGTCCAGCAGAAAAGCGAGGAGTGCGACCACATCAAGTTCCTGATCGAGGAGAAGGACTCGGAGGAGGAGGCGTTCTACGAGGACCTGGACGGATTTGAAGAGAACGGCACCCAGGAGACGCGGATCAGCCCTTACACCTTCTGCAAGTCCTTCCCTTTCCACCTGATGTTCGACAAGGACCTGGTGCTCACCCAGTGTGGGAACGCCATATACCGTGTGCTGCCCCAGGTGGGTGTGGATTCACATTATCAGCTCGTCCGGGTTTATATTTAGCCAAACTGAACACTTTGTCATCATGGCGGGTGTCCAATGGAAGCTGGATTTGGCTGAATGTGACTAGATGACTGTGCTGTAGCGGCCATAGGAATACTTAATTAAGGGAAGCAATTTTATAGATGATGTTCAATCCCTGTTTACAATTTACATTGTCAACTAACTTTGTGTGCGTGTATGTGTCGCCCCCCCCCCCC
Source organism: Zeus faber (assembly GCF_960531495.2). Taxonomy (NCBI): domain Eukaryota; kingdom Metazoa; phylum Chordata; class Actinopteri; order Zeiformes; family Zeidae; genus Zeus; species Zeus faber. The sequence continues at coordinate 20,183,665 of NC_137191.1, forward strand.
CAGCTTCAGCCTGGCACGTGTAATCTGCCCTCGGTCTTCTCCTTGGTGCGTCCACACATTGACTTCAGTTTCCATGGCATCCTCTCACACATCAACACCGTCTTTGTCCTGCGGAGCAAGGTGGGTGTGCCAACATGATGTCAGGTTGGTATTATTACCAATGAAAACACAATCAAATGTATTTATTTGAACTAAATGGATTGGCCAGATCTTTTTTTTTTTTTTTTTTTTTTTTGTACTTAACAAAACAGTTTGGAGCAAGTTATAACCCCAAAAAGATAATGAAGAGATACAAAAATATCACAATAGCTGTCACAATAATGTAACAATGATTAATTGTCATACAAATAACTGTTGTTAATATAATCTCTTTCAAAAGGTTTATAGAAGGATATAGACTGTAAATTACCAAGAGTGATGTCATCCCAAGCAGGAGGGTCTGCTGAATGTGGAGACGTTGGAGAATGAGGACGAGTTGACTGGTGTGGAGATCAGCTGCCTCCGCTTGAAGGGACAGATGATTTACTTGCCCGAGGCCGAGAATATTCTCTTCCTCTGCTCGCCCAGGTGAGTCAAACACCGCCTTTCTGTGCAAGGAAAGAAACACAGAGACTGTGCATTTCCCTGTTGTTCTGATCTCTGTGTACTTCATTATTAACCCCTCACCCGTCCGCACGCCAACTGGGCATTCCTTCCCAAGACCCAGTTCAGTTTCACAACAAGCCCAGAGTGAGTTAATGCACTTCAGGGTTTGTAAAACACACCTAATAAAACTTTAACCTTATTGAGTTACTGATGTATGCACAGAAATGTGAAGAGGGCAGTAAGAAAGTGCAAGAATGACAATGGTCATTTTATCATTTGCTTCTGATTATACTGAACTAATTACAGCCTAAGTATTGAACAAATATTCAGGTTGGACCACATTGAACAAGTGCTTCTATTTTACTATCTCTTTTGGCCCATGTGGGTAATCGCAGAGGACGGAAGAAGGTGCAAGTGAACTCTCCTCTGCAAGGTGTCTGACTTTTTAGAAGACAGTCCACCGCTGACACAAAAGGTTACTGTCAATTGGGAATAACATAATTAATCCAAATGTCACTGTAACAAATTATTGTCAGGGTTGTAATGGTGGACAAGGAGTAGGGATGCTCGGATACTGATTCAAATAGCTGGATCAGGTATCGGGGACAATGGGGCCGATATATTTAATTCAATTGTATTTTTTTTTTTTATGGTATATCGATATATTTTCAAACGGGATGTAAGAGGAGACAGTGCTGTTTGTATCAATGTAGTTTGATGTTGTGTTAAAATACATAACCATTTTTTTTCCGTAAAGCCGCGCCAGTGTTTGCTTCCTCACACTCTAGCGCAACCCTGTGTGTAACAGGGACAGTCACTCTCTTACCCCCGAGTCAGTCTCATCAGCTGCTATTTTATTTTACAGTGTTATTTAAATTCCTATTTGCACTAAACGTTTACAGAAGAGTTTTGATTCCTCTTTATTTTAAATGTTTTGTTTTTACCAAGTGACTTGTTTATATTTCTTGGGTGAATTGTGATTTAATTTATTAAGTTTGTTTGCAGTAGTTTGTGATATAATTGTGATTTAATGTTTAAATTCTGTTCTCATTTGATACAGTTGTAGTTTTATACTAGAATTTTAATTCCAATATAATAACTATAATAACTAATATAATAATTTTAATTGTTGCTGCATTAAAAGGTTTACCTTGGAATTGTAATTCCTGTTAATTCTGAAGATTTTTTACAATGTTGCTGGTGCACGATATATTTATTATTTTAACCATATATAACAATCCAGCAAATGTACAGTATATACATGTATTTATTTGTTACGGTGGAGGTGTGTTCTGGCACAGGGCCAGCGAATGAGGAAGAGGAGGCAGGCGGAGGCGAAACAGCGCCGGATGGCGTGTATTTAATCTCAGTCTTCCAAACAGGTTTCAAACTTTTCAAAACAAGGTGGCTCGTAGGCCAAAATGTTAAATCATGGGCTTGCAGGTCAATATGTAAATAGTCCGTGCGCTTCAGCGCTTTAGTGAGCTCCCGCCGTGTCGTGTCGTGTCCGGCGGCTTACTTATCTGGATCATTCGCCCGGTCAAACATGTCCCACAAGCACACCGATCCTCACTGCGGGGACAACAAAACATATATTATTTCCTGGGTTTGGCATCGGACGACTTGACCTTGTCCCCTTGGTTCGCCACAGTTACATTTTGTTTTACAAAATGAGGCAAGAAATGTTGAAGTCAAGCCTGATGTTACCTTACACCTAAAATAATCATTCCCAGTCTCTTCCTCACAGTGAGGAATACAGCTTATTAACATGGTTGTTGGATCGATATTTGGATCGGCCGATACATACAGCCCAGATATTGGTATCGGGACTGAAAAAGTTGGATCGGTGCTTTGCTAACAAGTGGGCTGAAGGATATTTGCTGTTCATCTGGAGGTGTATTATTTATCTATATCTAAAAGGACTCTATATAAAGACCATCTGCATCAATATTTACATGGATTTGGTGTTCTGTGAGTGTGTTATGGGGACGGAAACTCACTGTTAGTAATGAATAGAGCAGTCACAGTATTTATATAATGCAGACAATTATAACCTCTCCCTGGTTGTCAAACTCCAGCCATCTCTGCCCCTTCCCCTCGGAAGACCAGAAAGGAAATCATTCTCCAAAATCTGGCCTTTTGTGACTCACTTGAATTTAACGAAGGCTTGGCACGGAGCCTCCACCTGCCGTGACTCCTCTTTCTGGACTGGATCTAAGGCAGCCCTCGGGCTCAGGTCAGCCATGGCACTGGCTGGCTTGGAAAAGGGCGAACGGAAAAAGAAGAATGATCTCTAATAGCTGGTAATGCTTCAGAACCTCTTGACCTCTTTACTCTATTGTCTGCCGAGCTGTGGGAATTCATCCTCGGCACCCACCCACTGCAAATTCTGCCACCCGGCCCCCACTTTTGATGATTATGTCAATTGTATGGGGACACAACGCTCGCCTCCTAAGGCGATGAAATACACTTATTAGTGTCGCCTATGCAGCGTGGAGATAGATAGTACTTCGTCTTGGACCGTGGACACAAGGGAAACTGCAAAGGAACACTTCAAGTCGAGTGATCTGAAGAAAGAAGCCACACAGACATGAAATATGTATCAGAGTGGGAAAGCTCATTCATGTGAAGCACACATCAAACTGCATAGACCCTTCAGAGTCGAGAACAATAGAGCTACATCGGCTTCTGTCAGACTCGTCATTACTTTCATCTCCTGCGTGGAACGCATTTCTTTCTCATGTTCCCTACAGTCATGTGCACACTTGTGCCCAGGGAACTACATGTATCGTTGAGTCCAAGATTAGAGTCATTAAGAGTGATAATAGTTAAATTGGTGTCTTTGGCCTTAGTAGATAATTTTTTTCAAGGTCCTTCTGTCAAAGTCACTCCTGTTGAGGGTTACTCAATTCAAATAGGCCGGTGGATGAGTAGTTTACAGGGAAATATCATTGCATCATCACAAATTCTCCAAAAAATATCCTTCAATGTGAGCAGACTTTGGAGACTAAATGCCCACTCACTTTCTGGCCACCACCAAGACTTCAACGATAGTGATCAATGTCAGCTGGAATCATCTTACGGAGGGCGATGGAGCGTTGGATGTGGCGTAACATTCTCAACGTCCCCTCCTTCTGTCCTGAGGGACACACTCCATGCAGCTGCTCTCGTTGGGTACCTCCATTCACCTCCAGGGTTTGTGGTTTCCCAACCAGGTCCGCTTGAACAGCAGCTGAGGCCTTTTCTGCATCAGGGCAGGACACTTTCTGCCTCGCTCAAGGCTCGGTGCATCATGGTCCATGTCCATCATGGTCCATCATGGCCTCTGGTGAGGCCACTTGTGACGTACAGGTCACTGCCAGAGGTTTAATGATGGACGAATTAGAAGCTAAGAAATAGCCTGGTGTGCTCACTAGGCAGTCTGAATTTGTTTCACTGCAAAAACTACAGCTACGTTTCTAATCTGAAATGGTTGGCTGGACAAGGAGAAAGGAGGGATGATGTTCACACTTGCTGTCAATTTACAAGATCATTAGAGATAAAGGAAGGAGGAAGGATAAAGGTGACAAAACATGAGTTGTTTTATCAGCTGCCACCCACATTTCTCTTAATGTTTATTCCCTAATCAGAAGCTCATTGTTAATGTATTGTCTCTGCATACAATATTGCTACATGTCTGATGAGCTTTTTGTACATTTTGATGTGTTTAGTTCATAAACCTAATGAATTTGGCAAACATTTTTATAAAAAGGTAGTACTTTGAAGATGGTATTTCAACAGTGAGTATCAAATTTTGATGAGAAATTTGGGAATGAAAAGAGAACGCAACAGTATGAATATCTTCTAAAAAAGGCTTTTTTTAAATGGATGACGGAACAATGTCACCACTCTGTAGCGTCTACTTTACAATATACACCATTTATTCCTCTAGCATGCTAGAAATGTAAAAAAAAAAAAGAGATACTACATGTTCACATATCGAGCAGAAGTTTTGCATGCATCACATTGTCCCATACTGCTCTTTCAATCCAGCGTGATGAACCTGGATGATCTGACTCGGAGAGGCCTGTACCTGAGCGACATCCCGCTGCACGACGCCACGCGGGACCTTGTGCTGCTGGGCGAGCAGTTCCGAGAGGAGTACAAACTGACCCAGGAGCTGGAGATCCTGACCGACCGCCTGCAGCACACCCTGCGAGCCCTCGAGGATGAGAAGAAGAAAACGGACAGGTGAGACTGTTGTTTTTGTTGTTGGTAATGTGATTATTCTACCTTGCAACCAGAGTATAAATGTATATTGATTTATCACCGATTCTGCGAGGGGATTGCAAATTAGAATTCCTATACAAAGGATGTCCGAGGGGCCATTGGAAAATCTGAAATCCTATTAAGCATTCAGAAATATCAGCAGAAATAAATGTATCATATTAAATTGTAAAGTCTAATTCAAGTTTTAATAGTGTTTGATTCTTTGCATCTAATAATAAAAACAAAAATTTGCTTACATGTAGACATAGACGTAGATGTAGGGACATATTATAGGGAATGTTCTTCTTGCCTTTGGAAAATAGGACACCACTATACAATGTTTGAATGCATTTTGGTCGAGAATGGGAAGTAGAATCTGGAACTTTCTTTGCGCCCTATTGAACATGAAACAAGCTACGGCTCCAGAAAACATGATCGTAAATATTCACTGGATATAGAATTCTTATATATTTTATGTCATACAATATTGGGTTTAAATCTAACTAAAACTGCCATTAAATAAAGTCTTAAAAATGGTATATATAATTTGCTGATTCATATATTTGCTGAATCCTCTTATAAACATTCCTCATCCTGACTGTCACTTCTCAATTTGATACATGTTTAATAATATCAAAATGTGTACGTTATCCTTGCACAACATCCAGTCTTTGCTACCTGTACTAATAAAGAAATTAAATAGTTAAAGTTATAGTTATAGTTAAATATGTGAATGTTGACAACCAAGTAAAACAAAATTGTCAAGCTTTTCCATAAAGTTGGCAAAAACATGTAATGATATGAATTAATTGGGTCATTTAATTATAATCAGGTATTATTTGTAAGTAATGTGTAAAAACAGCAGAGGCTACAAGAATAACAGGATTACCATTATGTTAGGATAAATATAAAATAGTTGCTTGATTGATTGTTGAAGAACATCATATTTGAATGGAAAGGAAGCTCGGATATGTTTTTATTTTTCATTAGGGGAAACTCGAAAAACATGAAAATCCTGTAACAGACCTGGTATTTACTATTGTTCTATCGATACTGTTGTTTCAAGGCCTCATGATGAACCCATTCAAGCTATTTTGTCCGACTTTAAGAAGACATTTGTTTTCACTTATTCTCGAAGTTTGTTTAATGCGGCGGCTCTTTCAGTTTGATTGTGTAGCCCCAGCGCTGCGTCATTTTAACAGGGAACATCACTAGATCCACAGTGGAACATGGAGGCGGAACAAGCTTTTTATTGCGTCTTCCGTAGCGGTCCTATCTCCTTACAGGAAGAGACACATCTCGCTGCCATTGGACGACATTAATATTCCTCTTTGCGTGCTTCAGTCTGAGAGCGGCCTCAGGAGACAACTTAGGCTCAGAAGATTGATTAGAATTCAGGGCTCCACTCTAAATCTGTTAGAGCACCATTGCACTGTTGCGTTGGTTTTTTTTTTTTCCTCCCTTTGTTTTTCAAACGTTTTAAAACTGTCTGATCTCTGATAAAAAGTGCGGGTGTATTTTTACCCTCGACTACAATGATGCTTTGCTGCACTTTTGTAACTCGCTGAGACCGAGAGAAAAGATGCTACGGCTGGGTTTTCACACGTCTGTAGGACGGGCTGGATTTGTAAATCCTCGGTATCTTCGTAGCAAAATATCTGTGTATCTGTATCTGCAAATGTGTTAGCAGCAACATAGATAGATAGATAGATAGATAGATAGATAGATAGATAGATAGATAGATAGATAGATAGATAGATAGATAGAGAGAAAGATAGATAGAAAGAAAGAAAGAGAAAGATAGATTGGAAGATTGATTGATTAAAAGATAGATGGATACTTATAGATAAATAATAAATAATAATACGTAATAAAATAATAGAAAAAAATATATAATCTTTTTGAAAAATATTTTATTTTATAAAAATATGTATTCTTTTGTAAAATGTTAAAAATATGAATTATACATTCAAAAATATAATTGTATTAAAATAATTAAAATTAACTCAAAATAGAAAAAGTGGCAATATACAATAACCCTACAAATAAACAATAAAAATAAAATAAATCTCATGATAAATGATAAACAATAAAAAAGAAACCGAAAATTAAACAATAAACAATCAAAGTCACTCTATATATTGTAATGTATCCGTATCATTTACCCCCCTACAAAATCTAATGCAGGATTTAAAATAATTGGGTTTTGACAGGCAGCCATTATCTTAACAGTTGCCATGGAAACGCCACCCTCCCAATATTAGAACAGCTTGCATAAGCAATTTGCCAAAAGTTGGTGGGCGAGGTTCATCTAAAGTGCCATCTGAAAGCTACATCCGAAGTGAAATAAAGATGGTTGGACGTTGAGGGCGGCCTCGTCGGCTATTTCTCTCATTTCTTGCGTGTGTTTTTAGGCTGCTCTATTCCGTCCTGCCTCCGTCGGTCGCCAACGAGCTGCGACACAAGCGGCCGGTGCCGGCCAAGCGCTACGACAACGTGACCATTCTGTTCAGTGGCATCGTGGGATTCAATGCCTTCTGCAGCAAACACGCCTCAGCCGAGGGCGCCATCAAGATCGTCAACCTGCTCAACGACGTGTACACGCGCTTCGACATCCTCACAGACTCTCGCAAGAACCCCTACGTGTACAAGGTTGGAGGGCGATAATGTTTAATTTGTATATTATTTTGTGGATGATAAAATATGAGTCATTATGAAACACTCTTATGACAACATAGCGATAGTGATGAAAATGACCCTCAAATTAACAAATAAATAATAAAGAAATTTACAAAATAAAACTCGTAAATAAATAGCATTTAAAGAGAATTTGAGTCCATGGAAGTTTTCTGCTCTCCCGCTCCATCAGCCCTCCAACCCTCATTTCAGATAATATTATTATGTCATCTGAGCACACAAAGGATGATATGCTTGCGTGGACTCTGCATCTCCCCTCCCCTCCATTCAAAAGATCAAAAAGAAAACTCCTAAGCACTAACTTCCAAACAAATTGTGGCTTTGCGGAGAGAGAGCATTATTATGTAATTTGATAACGTGCATGCTCCGACGCTTGAATGAACGTTGGGGGAGTTTTAACATGGTTTGACAGCGGTGGTTCATCAAAAGAAAAGTTGTACTAACGTTTAAACAAAGTGTACTTTTACAGCCGGACAACGCCATTTTATAGTCCCTGCCGCAGCAGATTTACACTCCAGGCTTTCAGACAAGAATGCACTTTAAGAAGTTAAACAGAGCTCACCACTTCCAGGGGATGGGTTTCAGGCATTGGGTCACCAAAATAAGTAATATTTACTCTAGGAGCCCGACAACTAGGTGGTCCCTGTGTCTTAGTTAAGAGAGGCACTAAATGCCTTAAAGCTGATGTAAGTGTTTAAGTGTTTATCTCTGAATGTTTCAACATAACTGGCCATACTACAAGTAAAAAAAAAAAAAAAACTCCGCCATTGTCACACAATGGGGCTCGGTGATTATGGATGAGCCAAAAGTAAAACAAAGCACACTGGGCTTTTTTTTTTTTTTTTTTTTTCCATCACCTAATGGGAGCAATGACATCACTTACTGTATGCCAAAGGTCCCCAAAACACACTGCCGTCCTCTCTCCAGGGGCCCCTCGCCAACAGAACAGAGGCTATCACATGTGTCCTTTTTAGACTGAATTTCTTATCTATTAATAACTTATCTCAGTATTACCATAATAAATGAACTTAGAACTGGGTCGATTTAGCTTTACACTTTTGGGGATCAGGAAAGATGTTTGTAAAATGATGAACTACACATTTAATATTTTAAATATTGATGAACACAATGTTTTCTTTATTTTTCAATTCAATGCACTGATTTTTTATCGTCAAGCTAGCCGCCCTCTGCAGCGGCTCCCTGAACCGCTCGGAAGCACACCTCCCGTCCTCCAGTTTGAAAATCCCTGAATCAACAAAATAACAAAAGGTTCCTCCTTCCCCAGGTCGAAACGGTGGGCGACAAGTACATGACGGTGAGCGGCCTCCCTGAGCCGTGCACGCACCACGCCCAGTCCATCTGCCACCTGGCGCTGGATATGATGGAGATCGCCGGGCAGGTGAAGGTGGACGACGAACCCGTGCAGGTATAAATGTGTCATCATGTCGTCAGGCCCTTGCACGTTCAAACGTTGTGTTTATTTCGACGGAGCGGACCAAAAAAAAAGCAAGGGAGAAGTTACGCGTCGTCAAAAATGTCAGACGTCAGAAGGATCTTTATACAAGCTCGGCTTTCCGCGTCTTCGCGGCCGAGCGTTTATTTTTCCTTCCGTCATAACAAGGAACAATAAGTTTGATGTAGAACAGCAGACTTTTTTTGTTTAAGCGACCAGCTGAGTTTGTTATTGTACCAGCGATTGTTTAAGACTCGACTTTGGAAAAGCACGTCTGGTTAACAAAAGCGTGCTCATCGGTGACGCGGCGCTTTGGCAGCAGAGACGACCCGAAATCACTGCACCGTCCCTGCAGCTAAAAATAGGCCCCGCGTTACATTCGTCCCAAACACTTTGCTCGCGCTGCGAACACAATGAGCGTTTGAGTGCCCGGACCTTCAGCCTGGAAGGAAAGGAAAGGAAATATTACATTTTTATGACTGCGCCGTGCAATCAAGTGATTTCAAGTTCAAACCGTGATTTCTAATTTTGTCTCTTAACTTATTTCTGGCAAGGCCGGTTGTCACAACCGCCCGCATTTTTGTTCAGGAACATTTAAATAACAAGCTGAAGAAATGTCACGCCGAACGCACAACATTGAGCTGGATGACTTACTTGAAATAATTTCAACGCCTCCCAGAGCCTTGAGAGCAGATATATATTCACCGTAGGAATGAACGGACTTCCGGTTCGTTCTCCCCGTTCGTGGTGTTCGGTGTGAAGCGTGCTTGAGGCACAGCTTAACGTTTTGGAACGTTCATAAAATTGTTAAGTACGGAATAAAACAAACCCAAGTCAAGTGAATAGCGTGACCGTGATCCTTGGTGCCAACCGCTCCTCTTCCTCTTCCAGATCACCATCGGGATCCACACCGGGGAGGTGGTGACCGGGGTCATCGGGCAGCGCATGCCGCGCTACTGCCTCTTTGGGAACACCGTCAACCTCACGAGCCGCACGGAAACCACCGGCGTGAAGGGAAAAATAAATGTCTCGGAATACACTTATCGGTCAGGGTCAGACCTATCTGCGTGTTCCATTTTGAGTGTATTTTCTGTTGAGTGAGGGGAACTAGGTTGGATTTAGGAAGGACTGGACCGTCATTTGTTGATAAAATGCCACGAAGGAGCGAGGTGAATTCATAAAAACATCAATGTGGGCGTGGCGTCTCCCCGGTGTGTCCTCATAATAAATCCTGGTTTTGCGTCAACGTGAGTCAAGCTGGTGTCCCTCTGTTCCAGGTGTCTGCAGTCTGCCGAAAACGCCGACCCCCAGTTCCACCTGGAGTACCGCGGACCCGTCACCATGAAGGGGAAGAAGGAACCCATGAAGGTTTGGTTCCTGTCGAGGAGGAACGCGGACAAGGATGCTTGAAGGCATTGAACGCTCCCAAGAAAACGCCGTCAATGGTATTCCCATTGTCCTCACAACACTTGATGAAATGTCAGTCACTGAGTATTTCAATTTAAATAGATACACAGGCAATGATGTCCCCCAAGTGAAGGTTGAGTTTAATGCTCACAGATGAATATTCTTTCATTGTATCTTTATGGAAATGTAATGATTCAGTAATGGTACTCAAAGCTGGACACTAAAGCTTTGAAATTAGTGCGGATTTAGTTTTTCTCAAAATATACACTTGACACCCAGGCACAACATTCCTCGGCCTCCAAAATGATTTTGGGTGCCATGCACGCTTACTCTAAACATGCTCGACGGTTGTCTTCACAGCCTTAGAACAAAGATGTGCAAGCGCTGCAGAGAGGAAATGGCAATGAAAGTGTTAACTAACTAACTATTCATTATTTATCGTCTTGAAAAGCACGGAATCAACACCAGCGTTTAAGTCTAAACCTACGGCTGTTTGGAATGAAAGTTAGTCTGCTTATATACCATTGATGCCGGCCATTTATACACATTTTTGGTTTTGTCTAACTTGCTTTGTTCTGTATAGATCTCTTAGATGTGAAACAGGTTTTCTTTTCATTGCAAACTAAACACTGTCATTAAGAGCAAAGATTCTCAAACCACTCAGTGTGTTAGAAATGAATCTGCTTTCGGGTTTTTAGTTTAGTTAGCATTTTCTGATGTACACTTCAAAGATATATGGATAAATATAAATATTTATATGAATATTCTTGACTGCATATTTATCTGAGTGAAACCACTATAAATTAACTCTTAAGTTATGAGCATTTGTTCTTTGTTGTATTATCTCCAGTCACACCTTTGTCTGTATCCATTCATATGTTGAGTACTGCTGATCGTTATTGACATATTAACTATATATTTATTTATTGACACTCATGTGGTAATCGATATAAGCCTATACTGTACGTACTTTAAAAAGCACTAAACACTGTTGAAAGGAAAAGTATATATTTTGTTAAATTCAATGTGTGGCATTATTATAGTACATAAACTAATACCATCGTATTAATTTGGTATTTGTTGTTCAACATGAAGTGTGGAAGGTGCTGTGAAGATGCTGCACTCCCTCACTCCCCCCTCACACCCTCTGTCACTGTAACTGTGCCAAGTGCCTCCAGTGTTTCTGTGTAAGAAATGAAATGAAATGAAATGAAATGAAATGAAATGCTTATATCTGGTTTTGTGTGGGGACAAAATAAATAAAGAGGCCACATTAGTTGTACACTTTTGTCTTTTCTTGGTCCGAAATGGTCACAGGCTTAACTGTGACACTCGCGTATTGATTTAATTCTACACTTTAATTTGATTTTGCAGTGGAATTTAAAGGATAATAGTTCGCTGCTTTTCAACCCGGGCCTGTTTAAACATAAGCTTGCTGGATGCTTTCCTCCTGAGACGCCTACAGGCAGTCCGATGGGGCAAGTAGTAAAGCCAAAACAACAGATGTTAAATCTCCATTCAGAAACAGGAAACTCATATTATAGTTAGAGGGAATTTTTAACGCATGTGTTGAACAACAGTAATATCACCTTTTATTTCGTACGCATACATAGATTTAGCAATTGCTGCAGCACATCCAAAGCGTCTGTCACCTTTGGAGGGAAAAGGAAACTTCCTAAATATAGTGTGTGTGTGTGTGTATATATATATATATATATATATATATATATATATATATATAAAACATTTTCCATTCACTTAATTCCTAAAATATGGCATTCTTTTCCATTCTATGTGACGCAATTCTATCTATATATATAAACACACACACACGTCCATACCACCTAACTTAACACCATAACTTAATGCATTACTCAATGCATTACTACTTTTACTGTAAATCAAAATGATTATCAGCAATAGCTTTATCTCTTGTGCATGTGTCTGTGGAGCTCCACTCATCTTCTCTGAGGTCCTGCAGCTTCTGTAAATGACCGCCGGGTTGAGGCCAACCAAAACTGGTTATCCGCGCAAAGTGTTCCCTCTGGTGGAGAGCTCAAGCACTACACCTGCGACTTACACTTAAACATGGCACTTGATGTGATTCAAGATTCAAGATTCAAGATTTTTATTTGTCACATACACATACATACTTCCATACATATATGCAGTGAAATGTAATGCAACGCACCCGGTGATAGCACACAATATGTCCTAGGAAAAAAATAAAAAATAAAATAAAATAAAAAGTAGAAAATTCCTTTCTAATAGACCGACTAACTGACTCCTAAAACGTAATACAGTAAGTTGAATACTTATAGAATAAGATAAAAAATATATAGAATAAAATACAATAAAAATAAATTGAAATAAAATGGAATAGCTAGAAGGAATATGCCTATGTATATACAGATATGTGCATTTAAAGTGGCATGTGAATTAAAGTTGTGGAAAATAAAGACTTAATAAACGCGTCCCTGGAGTAATCAGGTGCCGAACTTCTGTTGGCCCTGAATGCGTCCATAAGACTCCAAATCCTTGTTCGTCAGATCCCTACAACTATTGCGATTCGTCCCTTTAACGACATAGGGACGAATCCGCAGCCGACGTGCGCCGCCGCCCGGCCGCACCGCGTGGTGTGGAACCTGCCAACGATCAGCGCGGGTCTCCTCCTCTCACGTCGAGGAACCCAACGTCACATCTTACGAGGGGCCTCAAATCCCCCGTCGGGACCCCCCCCCCCCCGTCAGCCTGCCCGGGTAATAACACGCCCACGGCGAGGGGTGGAGAGGTCTTCCGATGACGCAGGAGAGGTCCAGGTTGTGCACGTTGGCGCAAATCCGAGCGGTGACGCCGTTCGAGCCGCGACCTGGGTCAGATTTCGCAGACGCCGGACGTTCGTCGACTCGGTCCAGTTCGAACTTACACAGACGCGGAACCGGTAGCGCGCAACGACCCCCGATGGTTCATGTCGGATCCTTCCGACGGAGCACGTGCTGCCCGGGGGACGTCATGAAACAACGACGGTCGTGTCGACACGTTTATTTCCATTAGTACGCGCGTAATATTAACCCCCCCCCCCCCCCCCCCCCCCCAAAAAAAAATAAGGTCGGGGGGCGTCGTGTGCAGGTTGCGGTGAAAGACGTTTTTGGAGACACATCAGAGGGAGTTATGAAGGTTAGAGCGATGAATGGAATCCAGATTGCAACACTTGATTGCGTGTGTTTTATGACACTTTACAGCCCCCCCCCCCAGGCCAGATAAGATAAGGTGCAGGGTAAAAAAAAAAAAAAAAAAAAAAAGATTTATATTCCGAGGGGTTTGTTTTTTTTCAGGCAAAATTTCAGTGATCTTTCAAACACTCCAAACCCTTTTTTTTAATTTTTTTTTTATTTGATTATTATTTTAATTTTTTTTTTTTTGTAGGGTTTTGTTGTAGAAACTCTCTCGGATCCAGGAATGTCGCGTACGTCAATGCACGTTTAAATACTGCTGCACGACTGTGCAAAGAAAACGAGAGCAACGCCCGTTTTGTCAACAGATATTCCGGCAAAACAGGATGTCCAGGTACAGGTAACACTGTATTATTATTATTATTATTATTAAGAAGATATTGCTCCCCTCGTTGAGTCTTCGGTCACGGTTGAGTAAAGGCCTTGGCTGCTATACCTTGACCTTTAAACGGCCACATCAACACACAGCTGATGCCGAGATAAGGGAGGGCTCGGTTTAAAAGCAGCGCCACACGCCTCACAATCAACTAACACCTCCACCTCCACCTCCACCCTCGCCGCAGAAGCAGCAGCAGCAGCAGCCATGGCCTTCAACGGCGCCTGGAAAATCGACCGCAACGATAACTATGAAAAATTCATGGAGGAAATGGGTGAGCGGGGTCACAATGCGATTAAAGAAAACAAGAGAATAAGCCTGGAAATGTGTGCGTTTTTTTAGGAACTGAAAGCACCTCTCGATGAGGCGCTGTCAGGTTCCTGTGCGCGTTTTCAAGACCGATTACGTTAGACCAGGGGTTCTCAACAGCTGGGTCCCGGTCCCTGAAACGGGCCGCGGATCCATTTGGAGTGGACCGCCAGCGAACATGTCCGCTCCCTTAAAGCAAAGAAATGGAAAAGTGAAGCAGAGGTTTATTTTCTTGACTTCGATACTTATATATATATATATATATATATATATATATATATATATATATCTTGATACTTATATATATATATATATATATATATATTCTTTTACTGGTTTATTATTAGTATTTTTTCAGTTTTAAAGACATACAGTACATTCACATTTAATTGGATTTTAATTGGAAATGAGGATTCTTTCTCAATGGGTTCTCAAGATGCATTGAAGTTTGATTGATTGGTTGATTGATTGGGACTATACATTTCGCAAGCTCTGAAAATTAGTAATTTTTTCCAGCAGCTTTTTATTCAGTTCGATTTTTCAGGACATATTTGCACTTTTTTTTTCCCTTTGTTTATGTTAAAATGATTCAAATATTTCATTTTGTTTGGGTTGTGACTCAAAGACCCAATAGGAAAATGTGGACCCTGAAGCGATCCTGGATCCTACAGTTGAGAACTGCTGTATAATAATACCCGCAGGCTTCTGTGTGGAGTTTGCATGTTCCCCCCGTGCTCACATGGGTTTTCCTCCATCTAACATCATAAGAACCCCCACTAAAAACATGCACAGCAAACATCGTTTGACCAGCGATGGACATGGAAGTTGGTCCCCGGGCGCTGCCCACCGCTCCTGGCCTGTCCCCCCGGAGGAAGGACAAGTTTTGATGGGATAAATGCGGGAAAGACATTTCACGGCCTCCATCTGCATGTGTGTGTGTGTGTGTGTGTGTGTGTGTGTGTGTGTGTGTGTGTCAATAGGAATCAACATGGTGAAGAGGAAGCTGGCGGCTCACGACAACCTGAAGATCACCATCGAACAGACGGGAGACAAGTTCCACGTGAAGGAGGTCAGCAACTTCCGCACGTTGGAGGTCGACTTCACCCTGGGAGTCACCTTCGAGTACAGCCTGGCGGACGGGACCGAGCTGTCGGTGAGAGACCTTAACCCCCGACATCCCTCCTTAGAGCCCGCTTCACATCGAACGCGTCATCGTTAGATACAAATAGATGTATTGATAGTGAACATGGTGACCGTCCACGTTAACGTTAATAACACCATCATTTTGAAATAAGTGACTTATTTTATTTTGCTTTAAGCCCAGTTCCAATAAAATACTCGACTGACTTCACTTCCGGCCTCACCGTCGGACCGAAACTTGCCGCGTGAGTTTAAAAATGTGAACGTTTCCCGGAGCCTCGATCGGACACTGCGGAATCCGACTCTCCGTAGGAATGAATGGGCTTTGTTCGTTTGTTCTTGTTGTTTCTCGTATTCGGTGTGAAGCGAGCTGAACACTCTCAAGAAAAAGGCTCAGAACCCCGTTCTTTAAGGAACTACAATTATGGAACAAAATCCCACTTCCAATATTAATTTATATATATATATATATATATATATATGCAGTATATATCAGCTTGAAAACTATCCCATTTTCTTATTGTGACCCCTCCCATTCGTCCCATTCACTTCTTTTCAGCTTATCAGTTATTATGCACTGATCAAACTATGGACCCTGCCATTTTCTGTGCTGCAGCCACACCCAGTTGTGCAATATTTTCTTAACTCAATGTTCCACTTTAAGTATATATTCAATGTGTATATACAGTATACATTACGTATATATATATAGTATATAAAAGTAGCAGCAGTAAAAAAAAAAAAAAGTAGTAAAGTAGAAAAAACAGTGAAGTCTTCTTTTTTAGAGGTAGCGTTTTCTTGCATTCACCACCCGCGTCTTGACCTTTGACCCCGCAGGGCTCTTGGAACGCGGAGGGAGATATGTTGAAAGGCTTATTCACCAGGAAGGACAACGGGAAACAGCTGACCACCACCAGAGTCATCCAGGGAGACGAACTGGTTCAGGTAATGCTCCTTTCACTACACCGGGGGCCCAGCATTATTTTTTTGTACTTTTTTTAAAATTAATTTTATTCGTCTGACCAATCGCCCAGTCTGAGTCCGCTATCTTTGTTTGATAACCCTCACAAAAGGCTAAAAGCTAAAACTGAGATACATTGAAGAAATGTCATTATGGTCTGACCTGTTGTACAACAATACCGTAGATGGAGAGTATTTTTCCAAACTCAAATACGTTTTTATTTTTTGACTTTTTTTTTTTTAACCGACAGAGCTACAACTACGAAGGCGTGGACGCAAAGAGGATTTTCAAGAGAGCCTAACCCATCGCACAACCCAAATGCACTGTTTCGTAAAGCCCATATCTGATGTTGTTGGAATTGTACAAGGTTTTTGATACAAAATATGAGTAAAGTCATTTCATAGGTGCTTATTTTTTTGTTGAAGTGTTTTTGTCTCTCCGTCTCACAAACCTTGTTTTCAAAATGCCGTGTGTGTAGAAATGATAAACAGATCCTCACAGACTCCTTTTGAGAGCAATAGAATAGTTTTAAGTTTATTTTACAATGAAAAAAATAAATAAATAAATATAAATATACATATAAATATATATATGTGTATATATATATATATATATGTACCTATATATATATGTATATATATATATATATATATATATATATATATATATATATATATCTCGACATCTACAAAAATATAAAGTGTTGACAGTTATATCTTGCACATGTTTCCATCACGTGGTTCTCCGCGTTCTGTTTGTGAAGCTTTTGTTAAAAGCAGCGATCAGTCCTGCGTCCATTTGGGGGTAAATGCCGGGATCCCACAAGTCAAAACCAAACTGGATGCAACACCTAAAAGGACTCGTTCTCCTCTGGAACTAAGTGCCTCGATTTAGAATTTTCTTCACCATGTCTTTCTGTTGATACCAATCCAAATCTAAAGGACAGGATATCAGGTTTTTGGATACACACCGACCCAACTCCATCAAAGGCCGATGTCTGTAGGCGCGAGAGGAAAATTCATCATGAATCATTTTGCATGCTCTTTGTCCCTGTCCACATACACTGTCAATGGGAACCTTTATATTGCCAAAATTCCATGAATGAAGTTCCATCGTTCAATTTTTACAGCACGATAGACGGTCCAATCTGCTACTTTCACTGAAGAGTTAAGACTGAGGAGTTAGGTAGTTTGGGGTTATAATGGGAGAGGCCTCCTAAAGTATATATTTTTTTTATCATTAAAAACAACAGAGTCGAGTCGTCTTTCTTAAATATCACTTGTTCGAAATTGTTGTTGGTATGACTGTTGTCTATCTATCCATATACGACATCAGATCCGTGTTGATCCTGGTGCGTCCACAGCATTTAACCCTTAAAGGGACGTATCACTCTTCACTCTAAAGCCTTGTATGTCGCCTTCTCTCAGACTCGGAGTGAGCTTCTTCTTGCATATTCAAAAGATCTGCATGACATCTTCTAGTTTGTGGTTTTAGCATGGTTCACACCGGGGACCACAACATCCCGCCCAAAACTGTGAAGGCACTCTGGATACAACTAAAAACATCAAATTATTTTGATGACGACGGTTTTCCTAAAAGATTGAAAAGGTTTACAGAGACATAAATGGAAAAAAAACATATCAATTCAAAGAACCAATCAATTAATTCTTTAAGGAAATAAAAAAATACACTGAGGGTGATGCAAACGGCAAGAACTCATGAACAGTCAAAAGTCAAATCAAAAGCAGAACGAATGAATTGGGCCTGATTTTCAATTTTCAATAATTCATTTGATAATCAATTGAACAAGTTTATGGCTGAAATAAAGCATGAGAAAAAAATAAATCACAATAGGCTTTTTAAGGCATCCTTAACTTCTGAATATTTCTTGAAATTGTGTCACGAGTTATTTATAGGTGATGTTATTTAATCTATTTTATATTGTTATAACCTACATTTCATACGTCAACGTTAAATGTACTGAAAGGGTATATAACATTAAAGTGTTAAACAGCAACCACAAATTCTAAAAAGTATATATATATATATATATATATATAAACCACTAATTTTAGAAATATTATTATTAATCATTGGACACAGTTCATTTAGATGAACATCTAAAGTGACTTAGAAACTCATTTTTAAACTTCAGAGTGTTTAGGAATGTTAAGATGTACAGAATACAGAACCCCTTAAAAACCTCCTCCACACGATTCTACTTGACTTGCTTTGCACCATGTTTATACCCAGTTAAAATGGACGCAGTGTGTTGAATAAAAGAAAATAAAAAAAAAGGGGGGGCATTCCAATGTCAAATCACTCTGCTTCAGACCTCTCATCAAAATATCATGCGCTTATAAAATTCTCTAAAGATCCAGTTATAATTCGATTACATTAGATACCAAAAATCCCTCAGGTTTTTCCTCATAAAACTCAATGGGATTCATCTGTCTGCTGGACTCCAAAGTCACTTATTTTCATGCTCATGCTCGTATTGCACACACAACAATTAAGACTTTGTAAAAGACAGAATTGATACCAAGTGTATGTGGCGTTGCATAGTATTACCCAGCCTGCTATGGCACTGTGCACAGCAGACGCCCCCAAAAAAGGAGAGAATAAAATACCATACCATACACACCACGGTGAGTCACAGAGAACGACAAACAGCGGGACCGGTTTTGAACCGTGCACACAGGGGGACGAGAACAGAATCAGGAAAAATCTCACCTTAATTCAGGGAAGAAGAAAATTTGCGGCGGGTCAACTCTTCCCGACATTCAAGTACCTTTTTCGATGACGGCGTTTAAAAAGTGCAGCACAGAAATAAATAAAGAAATGCGGTTTAAAAAGGTGGATTTCAGATGTCATCGCAAGCTACTGACTATGGGTCTATCGTGCCGGAATAAAGGTTAAAACCGAGAAGAAAACGGAAGTGCCTTTGACCGAATAGTCGTTCGGTTGGCAAAAAGAAAATTAATAAAGGGGCGGGGGGGGGGGGCCCTGAGTCTGCAATTTTACCGTTTATTGTAGAAGAATGACGGGGAAAAAAAAAAGAGAAAAAAGCAAATGTGGAAGAATTGTAGAAACTGTGAGTAGAGGAGTCACACCGTCCCATCAGTGAGAACCAGCCCTTTGTGTACTCTGGATGAGCGACTTCCTGTTGGTGATTAATGGGATCAACCGGATTAATCAAATCAGTTGGATTAATGGGATAGTTGCTTCAACCTCAGATCCATTTATGTTTAGATATATACTTGAGCTGATGTTGCTTCGACATCTTGGCACCCATCTAGACCGCCTGTTCACGCCTTGCCCTGCCAACGCTGACATTTATCCGGCGTGATTTTTAGTACAAATAATCGATAGAAATAAATGATTTTAAACCTTGACGGAGGCTCACGAAAAGACCAATAAAGGTGAATGACACAGAACAAGTTTCGGTTATACGAAAAGAAAGGAAGACGTCGGCAAAGATTTGGCTAAAAAGTGCTTGTGGGCATTTCCCGTTGCACCACAACTGGGGCACAGAAGGAGAGAGAGAGAGAGAGAGTGAAGAAAAAAAAAAGAGAGGATTGATAATCCTGTAAACAACACCCAAAAATAAATACAAATAAAAAGCTTTCAGGGAGGTTTACAGTTCTCAAATCGACATGGATCATATTCAATTGAATACATTTCACTTGAGCAAACTCTTTGGCATCCGGTTCAAAACACATACAGTACATACTGTATCAAATAGAAATACGACTATAAAATAAAATTAATCTTTAACCACAACAGCGGGTTAAATGTGACCTTTGTTTGTTGATGATGGACTGAGCAAACCCCTCCGTTCAGGTGTTGGATTGAACATTTTTAGATCTGCCAGGCGACTGGAGAGGCGGAGGGGAGAAGTCGACTTCCGAGCAAATCATTTGTGCGTTCGTGTCAAGAGAACTCATGGAGTAAAACCTTACAAAAAACCATGCTTGTCCAGGCCTTTGGCAGTAACTGGGTTCCATTTCGCTGTGGGTTTATTGCTGTTATGGCCTGTAAAACAGAAAAACATAAAGAGAACACTTTTCAGACAGAATACAGTGCGGGCATCAGAGCAATCCGTCAGTTTGCGCGATCAGCAATAAACAATGAACAGCTGTAGAAAAATGAGAATAATCAACCTATACCTTTTAGTGCGCTTCACTTTTCAAGGTCAAAGATGATTTGTGTCCTAAGCTGCATGCAAAGAGCTTATGCTGAAACTCATCCATGTGGTTTGTGTAATTACGGCCTCTTTTCTATGTGTTGACAAGAACCTTTTCCGTCTTGTGGTCCTAACCATCTCTCTGGACCCTGGCTGTGCTCCATGAAGGTATTTAAGATGGCAAACTCCACCACAAAACGCTCCACGGAAACAGCACCCGCCCTGAAACCTCTGGAATGAAGAAACGCTCCGAAAATCGAAGAATCTAGGATTCATCGAAGAATTGGAATCGACGCCAGACTAGCTTCGGCTCGGGTTGGATTCCAATGTGGCACTCTTGGTTTGTTTTGATATGGTTAGGATAGACTAGTGCTCCCTCTAGCGGTCAGAAAAATACAACGTTGGAAATTGGAACGCCTGAGTCTTCACCGGCTCTACCACCTTGTTGCCTGAGTGACCATCTAGTCTCATATCACAAAATCCATATTACAGCCATACATTGTCCAGCCCTACGTCTTTTCCCTTCCAAAGTATTTGGACGTGTGTCGCTTACTTAAATCAGTTCTGTTTTTTGGCAAATCTTGCAAGCGCGCCTCCGCGGGGAGCGCGTGGCCGTCGCGGTGCTCCGTCACCACAGCGACGGTGCGCGGCACCATGGCGGTGGCGTGCGACAGCACCAGCGGCCTCTGGTGGTGGTACTTGAGGCGGTACGTCTCCGTCATGCAGTTGTCCACGTTGAAGTACGTGGTGAGGGCGACCTCCTGGGACGCCGGCGTCCCCGCCTGTGGCTCCTGGGAGCCGAGACGGTCTTCGCTCTCGCAGGACGAGGCGGTGCTGCGCTCCTGGTCCGAGCCCGACTTGGAGCTGGCGTCCGAGCTTGGCTTCTTCCCCGAAACCTCCGCCTTGCCGTGGGGGCCGACGTAGGGCGCGGCAGTTGAAGCGGCCCCCCGGGCAGAAGGCCGCGGGCTGGACGGGTTCTTCGAAGGTTCTTGGAGCAGCCGCGGTCGGAACACGGCGTGGCCCGGGCCTGTAGGATGCGGATGCTGATGCTGGGCGCTCGGGTTGGGCGGCTCTCCGACGTGCGGATGCGGCGGGAGCTTGAGGCGGGAACAGACGGGGGCGGGGTCCGAGGCCGCGGCGTCGCCGGCGCCGGAGCGGTAGGCGCTGTCCCGGTCCTCGGGCTCCGACAGGGCCAGGTCGTCCGAGCTGTTCCACTCGGAGCTGCTGGTTTTGGCGATGTGCCGCAGCGCCGGGCTCTCCTCGCCGTGGCCCCGGCAGGTCCTCGCAGGCGCTTCGCTCGGCCCCGTTCTGCCGTCGGAGCCGACGAAGTCCTTCTCGGTGCTCACGCCCTTCCTGGAGGTGCTTACGCTGTATTTTGACTTTCGTCTGTAAGAAATATAAACAAAATACCACTTTATTAACCCCAGGGGGAAATTCAGGAAATATCAAAATATATGGCTTATTAAAGGGCTTATGGATAATTAGATAGATACTAAATATATACATTACCTTGCACTTGGACTACACTTGAGATGTGAATGTGAAATTTGTTCAGAGTTCTTTCCCTGAGACTTGGATTGCTGTTTGCCTACAGTAGACGTAAAAAAAATATAATAATATGAGTTTCAATGATCAAAGCAAACTCATTTCAGTAGATTTCCAGGTTAGGTTCATAATAACGGATGAGTTCAACAACAACAGACACATATACACACACACACACACACACACAAACACAAACGGAATAGGAATACAATTTAATGCGGCTTTATTATAAAGCATAATATCATGTGTTTTGAACGTGTCCACTTTTAACATATTATTCAGCAATTCAGTCCAAAGACAAACAGCCGATTCTTTCACTGTGATGCAGTTCCAGTCTTGAGACACAGGATGGCAGCAGATAGCCCCTCCACGGGCTTCTCAGCGCGTCGGCGGGCAGCCTCGCCGAGGCGCGCTGAATTCCTGCACTTTAAAAATAGATGCCGTATTTGTTTGCTGTTCCCCTAGAGAGACTGGTGCAAGAACTGAGGATGTAAGTGTTGCTTTTTTCATATCCATGTATCACGGATACTGTATCAAGTGAAAACACTCTCAAAGCGTTGCAAAAAAAACCAAAAACTGAATACTGGATAGTGATGACAACTCCGCTCCAGCTGTGCTTTCCGAACAAGCTTTTTGGGATTATCATCGGATTAATGACTGTGCAAGGCTTATTGGGTGACTAGGTTAAAGCGAGCTCAGAGAACTACATCAAATGTCACGTCAAGTTTACACCTTTCGTGTTTCATACATTTAAAATGTCACATTTTGTTCAGTGTTGAATCAGAAGTAATGCGACTCAATAATGAGTTGGAGCGTTTGTCACGCGATTGCCATCTTTAGGGGGGGGGGGGAAGAGGTCTCTTGCGTTTCTCCCTTTAGCCAGCAGTCAAAAATGATTCTTCAGCGCATGACTGTGTTTGTCCCGCGTTCACTTTTTTTCTTTTTGGCCAATTTTGCTGCAAAAAATGTAAGCGAGGAGGACAAAGCGAAACACGACACACGCAGAGCCGGCAAGATTTATCACCGAGAATACCCGAGAATATAGAGTTCGTTTGTAATTTCACTGAACAATTTAGCGGTCATCAATTTACAACTTAAATTATATTAATATCTGCCGTGTTTTGATCGAATGGGGTTTCCCTTAGTCAGCGTTTTTCAATGTGTCTTAAGGTGTTTATGCGGATTAGGAATAAGGACAAAGTTAGTTATTATCTCTTCATA
The DNA here is from genome assembly GCF_960531495.2 of Zeus faber. Taxonomy (NCBI): domain Eukaryota; kingdom Metazoa; phylum Chordata; class Actinopteri; order Zeiformes; family Zeidae; genus Zeus; species Zeus faber. Next base: position 20,207,026 of record NC_137191.1, read on the forward strand.
TCTCTGGGAAGGGACCTTGGGTTGGTGGTTAAAGGAATGTAGAACAAAATGTTCTGACCGTTTTAAAAGGAAATAACTTCAATATTGACTCGACCCCTATTTTGATGTGTAACTGGAACACAATACAAGGGTCGTACATTTGGTTGTTTGAAAGCAGAATGCGAGATGTTGTCTGAAAAAATGTTCAATTTGTCGCCTATGAGTTTTGTTTATTTTGCATTTGGCCTTTCTTTTCCACTGTAGAAATGAGGATGATGTCAACTGTAATACTATGGGTAAACAGCTACGTTGACTTCATTGCATTGCTGCCATGGGATTTCATTATTTTACCCTGTTTCAAGCCATATACACAACTGCATAGTGCCTTGGTAAATATTTGTGACAAAATAATATTTTGATGCCTATTTCATATGGACCCAATATCCTTATCTTCACCATTTTTATACATTGAGTATTATAAAAAAAATATTCTCAGGAAGTTGAAACTTACCATTGTGTGAGGGTGAACGCATTGCACTTTGTTTTAAATCTCTGTTTTGATGCATCTGGCTCTGACTGAAAAAAAAAAATACATACACCTAATGACTTTGTGATTATCAAAATAAAACAGTAATTACAATAAATACTTTGTGTTTTTTTCATTGTTTACAATTAAAAATTAAAAATGTTCTTCATTGACTGGATGTTTTTGAGTTGCGCATGTTATTCCACAACAACAAAACATATGGATAGATGTCGCTTAGAAGCTTTATAAACCAAATAAATATCTATAGAATTTCTTCTAAAATTGAATTTATATTGGAACATATATAGAATCTATATATAATACAATTAAAATAGAACATTTAGAATGTTTTAAATAACTTACTTGTAGATAAATATTCCTATGTAGATTAACTCCCACCTTAGTGAGTGTGTCTCTGTGTCAGCCGTCAGCTTCTTGTCCTTGCTGGTGATGCCGTCCATTCCAGGGGAGTCTGGGTTGGTGGATCCGCTGCTGAGCCGGTCGCTGCTCTCGTAGCCGGACTCGGCCCTCTGGATGGTCCAGGTGTCGGTCCGCAGCAGTGTTTTCGGGCCGCCGCCTCCCTTCACCCTCCCGCCGCGCTGTTGCTGGCCGGCCCGGCACTCCGACTCCACCGAGCTGTGGCTCTCCGTCTCGTGCCGCTGCTCGTCCTCATAGATGGTCATCAGACACTTCTGCTTCCGGTCGTCCCGGGCGGCGCGGGCGTGCTCGCGCTCCGGGCGCCCCCGGTCCTGGGCTGGGGTTCTGGCGCCCGGGACGGCGACAGCGTCGTGCTGCTGGTGCTGCTGCCGCCGTTGCTCCAGCTCGTTCAGGACGCTGTCCACGTTCAGCACCTCGCGCACGGGTCTCCACGTGGACCTCGACGCTTTGCCCCGGCCGCCCTTCTCCCACGCCTCCGGGCCTCCGTCCTGCTCCGGGCGGCTCGGAGGGGAGCAGGAGGAGGTGGAGGAGGAGGTGAAGTTTCTACGGCTGGAGGTCGGCCCCCGCGGATCCTGGGGTCCCCGGCTGGATTTCTCCGTCCGGGAACCGCCTTTGAACCTCTGCTCTGACGGTTTGACTCCGTTCTCTGGAGGAGGAGACGACCTGGAGTGCGACATGCCTGGAAACCACGATCACAGTTTGCTTATTGGGCCATGGATGTTTTAATGTACAAGGGATCTGTCTCGGTCGTAGTTGCTGCATGGTAGTGAAAACGGGCGAGTCGCATAAAAAAAGAATGCTTAACAGTGAAAAAAAAAAAGAAATACATTATATACAGAATATACTAATGAGCTCTATGCACCAGATAAAAAAAAATTACAAAATGATAGGGGTCAAGTGACAGTAAGGATGAAAAGTATTGACCGGGTACAGATATAAAAATAGTAGTATATTTCTGTTCATGAAGAACTCAAATAATAATAGTGTAAACAACGGTATGGACACAGCTAATAAAGGATGGTTAGTCTAACTAATTACATTGTTATTACAGAATATTGCACAGTATTGCAGAAATAAACAGAACATCAACAAAACACATTCATATAGTATCTACTCTCTGACACTAAACCAATGTCTCTCAAAACTCGAGTAACATGACCCTTTCACTTTTTTGCGCTGGTGCTGTACCTTTATTGGGCGGTGGCTCCGCTCTCCGGTGGCCCCGCTCCTTCTTGGAAGCCTCGCTGCTTCTGGGCAAACTCTCCATGCTGGGCTCGGGGAACTTCTTTGGAGCTCCGAGGGGAAGTTTCACTGCAGAATAATGAGACGGCAAATGAGCGCTGGAGGACCCCGGGTGTGTACGCATAACAAATCCCAGAATTCTGCTTGTTTTTTTTTTGTTTTTTTTTTGTTTTTTTTTAAGGCTGCTGCGTTCCTCCAAGTCCTGAGCTGACCTCAGACGCTGGAGCTGACTTTCGGGAGCCTAATTGGAACTATTCATCCTTACATTCATTCTATTTGGCGAAGGATTCCGCTTCATTGCAAGTGAATGCATCACAATCAAAGTGAGGTCGTTAGACAATTTCTAAATCATTTCTATCACAATATAAACAGTTTTAGATACAACTCTATAGATCCACTCATTTCTATACACTGTCATTTCAAATTTGCGGAGAAGTCCATGCAGTGGGTGATAAAAATGTGTATAACCTCAGAATTAATAAAATACAAGGTTTTAGTTTAGCTATTTTAGTGCAAGCAATCACCTCTTCTGGCTTGTATTTTTAAACAACGTCCTGTAAAACACTGGAAATATTTGAGGTTATTGCGGATTCATTGGTGAGTCCTGCAGAACCCTCTTCTTGTCCTCGATAAACTTCAAAATTTCAAGTAGTGAAATAACGTTTTAGATCGTATGTGTGTATTGATTTCCTGCTCATTAATACATTATAAATGAATACGTACATTACAATGTTCCACGCTTTCGCATTCTTTAGTGCATCACTGAACAACGAGGTGGAAGACAAGGTGATGCTGTGTCCATGTGTCTTCTATCTCACATTTACACACATTCCTACACACATCTGAGCCCATCCGAGCTACAGTTTTAATGGATAAGTGCAGAAGAAAGTTTGGTAAAATCAGATTTGGATACTTCAGAAATGACTCCCCCAAAAACACACAATACTAATAATATAATATAATAATATATCACAAAATGGTTTTTTTTATATATATATTTATATATTTGTAATATATATATATATATATATATATATATATATATATATATATATATATATATATATATATATATATATACTGTGTATATATATATTTATATATATCTTTTTGTAATATATTATTATATTATTAGTATTGTTTTTTTTTTTTTATATACAGTATATATATATATATATATACACTGTATATTGCAAGCTGAAAATTGCAAGGAAAATGTCATGTATGATTATTATTGATATAAGGTAGGGCTGGGCAATATATAAATCTAATATTGATATTGATATTGTGATATGAGACGAGATATTGTCTGAGATTTTAATTATCATAACATTGTGATATAAGTGGAATAGAGTAAATGAATCCAATTTTTTCATAGAGTCCTCATAATTCACATTACTAATCATTATTTTATTTCTGAAATATTTATTGTGTGTAAATATTTTAATGAAAGCACCAACAGCCATCATCAAGAAATTATTGACATTCAGTAATTCGTCAAAACAGTATCGGGATATTTGACGTTAAAGAATTACGTCAATATTGCCCAGCCTTAGTAGTAGAAGTAGCTGTAGTAGTAAAAATAGTATCTGAAATTAAAAGCGGATATATAAATCATGTATTCACACAAACAAATTCAGAAATCTCTCTAAAATAATACAACCATAAGCCTCGGCATAAAACCTTTTCTTAAATTTAAATCATCAAATCAAAACACTTACGATGTTTCCCATAAAAGCAGGATTCTAGTCCCATGCCGGTCCAGTTTCCCGGACACAATGCTTAAGTGAAACAATCCATCTACAAGCGGGAAAAGGGCGCCATTGCCCAAAGAAACAAAAAAAAAAACAAACAAACGAAAAAAAAAAAAAAAAAAAAAAACAACCCACAAACGGCTGAGGGCTGAGCTAGATAAGTGAATGGAGGGGAACAGGGGAGAGGAGGAGGAAGGGCGGAGCGTGAGCGGGGATTAGGGCGGGAGGCGTGGGCGTTAATCTGCCGCCGCAGCATCATCCTCATGTCTGGTTCAACCCGGCACACGGGGCCCGGCTCTCCCTTCAATCCCAGAAGCGGCCCCAAATATCACATAATCTGCCAAGTATCGGATCATTTGTTTTGATGTTTAATTCTCATATCAAATGTTTATTATATTACGGTACTTTTTAAAATTTGTTTGGTCACTCAAATAGATTGAGGTGGGTTTCGGTCACGGAAAGCGATCCGCATTCCCACTCCGGATCTGATCTAATCTGATCTCCTGATCTGATCTAATCTGATCTAATCTGATCAGATCTGATTTTTCGGGTATTATATATCAACACCCAAAGTGTCCTTGATTCCATCTGCGGAAATATTAACGCCATTTTAATTTGGACTGACGACACAACACAACTGAGACTGAGACTCTGGAACCGAAAATAACCTACCGCCACTTTGACTGAGCTGGACTTGTGTCAATATTTATAAATGGACTTTATGTGTAAAATAATATGTTTAAATAAAAGCAATATTAGCAACATGTGGTTAGATTGGAAACAATCTGCATGAATTAGGTGACAGGCATCAACAGTTCTGTCAAACTCAACACATTCTCCACAGTGGATCTGAAATAAATACCCTTCCTTCATAGAATAATAATAAAAATACATCAAAGACATAATGTTTTGTATACTTTATATTCTGTGTATAAACTGTGTGTATATACATATGCACATATACATATATATGTATATGTGTTTATATAAATATATATATACACACACACGCACACACACGCAACACACACACACACACACACACACACACACACACACACACACACACACACACACACACACACACACACACACACACACACACACACACACAAGTATATGTTTATATATGTATATATATACACACACACACACGCGTGTATAAAAAAAGTCAGTAGTATATAAATTGTAAATGCTATCAGAAATCAATTATAATCCCCAAAAGACCTACATAGAAGTTCACAAAGTATATCCATACCTATCAAAAACTGTTGGAACCATTCAAGAGGTCCATCCCCTGAGGTACCACTGCCAGTAATGAAAACCACTCTAAATTGGCATAATAGATGGAAAAAAAACGGGATTGAAGTACCAGTTCATTTTCAAACCTAAAACCTAAGCCAGTTCTCATTTGAGTCATTCCAGAAAAAGAGTGCTATTTGGGTCCACAGCATTTCATCTATAAGTCTATGGATAAAAATAGATAAGAGAAAACTGTTTAAAAAGAAATAATTTGTGCTATTTATGAAAAAATAAAAAATAAATATATATATATATACATATATATTTACTGCTAATTATTAGCTAATGAATTTAACCTTAAGTATATTATTTGTGTGGCAGCTAGTTTCGGTAAAATGTTCCCACCACATTACAAGTAATGTATTCGTAATAAATATATAAATTGTTCCTGAGGTGAGAAAATGTTTTTTATGGAAATCTTAACATGTATATGAAACGATGAAATGTCAAAAAGAATAAAAATAAAAAAAGTTATTAACAAATCTGAAAATAGAAAGGCCAAAACGGCATCCGTCTCATGGAACGACTCATTGGCAGTTCAATAAAAGAGGGCGTATCAGTCTTACTTGTCACCTCCCCGTTGACCTGCGCTCGGTATCGGCAGCACATGGTGGTCTGCCGCGGAGCGTCCTCGCTGGAGATCTGCGTCCCGTCGGGGTTGGTGTAAAACAGTAGCAGCGGCTGGAAATGTCCCCGGAGGCACTTGGAGGCGACGTCCTTCCACTTGGACCCGATCTGCAAAGACAGGTCCGATCTAAGAGCACGTCACACACATACCACATGTTTAAAAAAAAAACAAAAAAAAAAACCCCACACGCTTAGAATGCCGTGGAAATAAGAGCGACGCGCCGACGCGGGTACGGACCTCTTTCACGGTGGCGTCGTCGAAGAACACCCATTTGGAGGATTTGGTGTGGAAGGCGAACGCCGAGTAGTGTTTGCTGGAGAAGCAGATCATCCCCACCAGGTGCAGCTCGCTTCTTTTGGCGTTCTCGTCCGTGACGCGGTTAAAAAGCTGGGAAAAAAAAACCATCAACAACAAATGAACAAATTGAGGTATTTCCACACCGAGACTAAAGGGGAAAATGGCCTTTACATGATGATGACGCCTCATCGTGGTGATGTTTTTCAACAAATAAGTATTAACTTCATTTCAAATCAAGCACTTAAAAAAAACAACACGTTTGCCCCCATAGTGTTTTAATGAGGAAAGGATTTAAACAAACAGATCAATTTAAAATAAAATGTAGGCAGATAAAAAAAAGGAACAGATAGGAAAATAATTTAGTTGGCCTTTGTTATTTTGTAAAAACGAATCCCTTATTTTTCTACCAACAGTATATGTCAAGTATGCCCATTTTGAGAAAATGATTCCGAATTGATTTGCAGCTTGGGATTCAGATTGATTTCAGGAAAAAAAATCATTCCATTTAATGACTTGGCATTTTATAATCCCCTTCGTGTCAATACAGGCTCAGAAATAGGCACCCGGGGGCCAAAGAACGCCAATAGTGTAGAGATTTCCAATCCAACTTAAGACTAGAGCGGATGTTGCCCCAAACAACCAGATGTAGGCCATTATCGACCATAATAAGAATAATTATAATTATATAGGATCATTATCATTCGATTGTATGATTACTAAACTGTGAATGATTAAAATTCGGCAACCGTTTTGTCAGTCTTGGCAACCGTTAGCTGATGTATGGCTGGCAACTCGGCAACCACTTCTAAAAGTGAACGTCGGGGTGGGACAACAAGCCTCTAAAATCAGGCGTTCCAAAAATGGCTCGAAATGGAAAAACCTGCACTTTTTGGCACCCGTTCCCCGTTGCGACCCGTTGGGCCCCTCACCCCGGACAGGTTGAGGCGCGGCCCCAGCGACCGGATCACGTCGTCGGTGAGGTCGGACTGCTCGGCGTCCCAGACGAACCCGATGGTGACGATCTCCGGGCAGTTCATCAGAACGCGTCGGATCTTGATGCTCTGACCGCAGTTGCTCTGAAAGGAGTTGCGCATACACACGCGCAGGGAATGAAAAGACCCGGTCGATGAGCAGCAAAGGGTTAAATCGGCTCGCGCGCGACGGCCGCCGCCGATACAGATGAGGAGAAGCGGTGGATAAGCCCTTTCCTGCTATTTATATCTGAACCGTCGTCTGGCACCCTCTGCTTACGGCTGCTTCGAGAGCAGAGTCACAGCGCGGAGCGCTTCACAAGAAGCCCTCACGTTTCTCCCGTTTGGGAAAAAAATGAACTTGATCCAATGACGTTAAGGGAATATTCTAGTTGTCAACAGGTTATCTCCAATCATCTCAATGACTACTGTTCAAATCAGGGGAAGCAATAACCCGATCGTCCGTCCCAGATCTCTCAACATTCTTGTTTTAGCTGGATCGTTTTAATGAGTTAATGAAAAAATAGGTGTAGACGATGCGTTTTCAACGTAAAAAGACGGAAAATGCAAGGTTCTGAGTGAGTTGTTATGTTGTAGGTGGGGAAAAAAAAAAGATAAAAATAACTTTCATCAGCTCTATTAGTTATTTCCTCGTTTCACAGTTGAAATAGCTGAGGGCTGGGTGACATGTCATGGACTTGATAATAAAACCACATTAGCCTAACAAATATAACAATAAATTGTGCCGCTTTGTGCCGAACGTTGTAACCTTCTTCATCAATCGTCATCATCCCGACGCGGGTCCCATACCGGACAGCTCCGCAAGTCGCCGATGGTGTTGGCTGCCTGCAGCAGTTCTCCAAACATGTTTGATCTCTGCCTCTCGTTCTTCTCAGTCTTGCGATCCACCTGTTGGCTGCGGGGGGTAGGAAAGTTGGAGGAGTGTGTGAATAGTGGATGTTGGAGGCGTACAGCGAAACTCTGACTCCAGTGCACCGCCTTCTACACCTTGCACAGCGGTTGGAGGGCAAAAGGGCATTTTATGCAGATTTACAATAAGACGCCTTTAAGACATATCATAAATAATTGTTTCCCCAATATTGATCAAATTAATTCATTTGTGGCACGGGGGCGCAGTGCATTGCACTGCTGTCTCACAGCAAGAAGGTCCTGGGTTCGATTCCTGCCTGGGGCACTGTTGGCACTGTGCTCCGGAGAGTTATCTCCCAATTAGGGGCCTTTCTGTGTGGAGTTTGCATGTTCTCCCCATGCTCACATGGGGTTTTCTCCACCTAACCTCAGTAAGGACCCCCACCAAAAACATGCACACATCATCGTCTGACCAGCGATAGACACTCGTCCTCGGGCGCGTCCACGAATGCTGCCCACTGCTCCTGGCTGCCCCCCCGGAGGAAGGACAAGCCAGGATGGGTTAAACGCAGAGGCCTCATTTCACCGGCCACCATCCAAAGTGTGTGTGTGTGTGTGTGTGTGTGTGTATGCATGTGTTGTAGTGGCGTGTCGTGTGACAATTAAAGATTCTTCTCTTCTAATCCCCCGAATCAGCAGCACTGACGTCACATCACATCACGCTCACCATAAAGCTGTGGTTGAGACGTAATGCACCAACTCTGTGAAAGGGTGAGGGTCCGAAGACGCGCCACAACCACGACAAACAAACTGGAAAAAGCAAAAAAAAAAAAAAAAAAAAAAAAGTAGTCAACTTAAATATGAATAATCGTAATATTGTTATTATTATTATTATTATTATTCATATATAAATAATATATGTTGCTTATGCATCCTCCAGTCGCTACCTGCTCGTACAGCGTCATGGCAAACTTCTGGTGCGTGATGCAGGACTTGGATGAACAAGCGTCGGTCGCAGGGTCCGAGACGATGTGGAGATGGATCCGCTCCAAGATGTTTTCCTGAAGAAGGAAGCCAGTATCATATCCCCCCCGTCCTTCTTTTGAGATCATTTTCTGCACATTAAGTATCTCATAAATGACACGTTCTGCTAGACACCGAAATGTAAGATCACTCAAAAAGAAATGAAATAAATCCTAACATTCGGACCTTGACCAACCTCCAAGTGACAGAAATTAGAAAATCAAAGGCAAACGCTCCGACAACACGAGGGGGCGATTTTTTTTATCCCTCCAACCAACTAGGAAGTGAGAGGACCGCGCCGTCAATCACCGCCACGGCGTTAAAGCTCCTCCACCGACACGTTTCCTTCACCCTCGGCCCGGAGGTTGAACTACGTACGAAGCACTCGGCGGCGTCGTCCATGAGGCCGAGCTGGAAGCGCTGCTCGTCCTTGAAGGTCTCGGCGAGGGCGTTCCGCAGGCTGTCCGACGGCAGCGCGCGCTCCCTGCTCTGCTGGAACTGGCTGAAGATACTCTGGGACAATCACAGGGAGATACAGTCGCTCTGGAAAGTTCTCTAACATCCGATAATAATAAGTAATGAAAACACAGTTGTAGCCCAAGGGTTGATCACTACGCAATAGTACAATCAGGTACCTTCTTTCCCCTTACCCAATGTCAATTTCAAAAAGACCCATTTAAATCACAGAATAAGTCACAGCGCGGAATCATTTTACTAATGTGTAATATAATTTGTGGGAATCCCAAAAAAGTGGAACATACCTTTAAAGCGCAAAAAATGCAGGCGTCACCGAGACAGTAGTGACCTGAGAGTTGCCTCAAACTTCTCCTGAAGATGTCCAACTGCCAGAGCACCTGTGGAAATTTAATTAACAGATATTGACCAAAATATAATTCAGACTAATAGAAAGATGTAGTATATAGTAAATAGTAAAACAACAATAAATAAATAAATAAATAAACATTTGCGCAAATTGCACAACTTCCACAATGTGAATTATGGAATAATTCAAAATAATTATAATTTGAATGTAAAGCACCTTGAGTTGCATGTCGTGAATAAAAGGTGCTATCCAAATAAAGCTTATTATAATAATAATAATAATAATAATAATAATAATAATAATAATAATAATAATTATTATTATTATACTTTATTATTATCATCATCATTATTAGGGGTCCTAGCCCTGTTGTTATTGCTGGGATTCTTCTTGGCGTTTTTCGTGCTCAGAGTATCTGGAACACGACAACCGCAGTATACGCAGACATCGTTGAGGTCTCATTAGAACCGGGACGTTTCAGACGTCTATTACCGATGAACATTTGGAGCAGAAATGAGTGAAAAACTGTCGTAATTTTTCCGGAAGTAGAAGAACGTTTAGATGATTTGATTCGTTTCAGGAGCGGGCTGCTTTGTGACATCATCATCCAAAGTTATTTAAGTTCAATTTACATTTACATTTACATTTAGTCATCTAGCAGACGCTTTTATCCAAAGCGACTTACAAGGGAGAATAAGATTCAAGCTACAATCAATCTTCATCTCTCGGTACTCATTCGCATCCAGCCACTTGCAACACGTAGACAGACAACTTGAGTCAATGCTGCGTAAATCTATAATGGGTCACAGAAGGCGTGTTCGCACCGCAGGAAATTTTAAGAACCTTTGGAGGGACCACTCTTTTGTGTCCGCACTGCCTGATCCAGGAACGATCATAATTGTTAAAACACCGTTCTTGAGGAAGATTTAAACTGAATGGCGGAAATGCACGGTGATTGGTCGAACACATGAGCATGAGAAATAACACTTGAAAAACACTTGAACAATGTGATACTTTATTAAATGTAATCATGTCTTTATTTCTACACAATTTATTTCAAAAATATTAAATCTACATGAAAAAAACAGCGTCCCTCCGCCCCGACCATAGAGTGGACGGGGCAGACTCGGAACGACCCTGGATCACGGCAGGTTCTCCTCAGTGCGACCCGCCCAAGTCGCATCGGGCTGGGCGGCGAACGGCCCGGAGCGAAGGGAGAACACAGTGGATCGCCGTTAGAGCACCGCGCAGACCTCGTATCACAGTCCGGAAAATACACGCTGAGACTGGTATATCAGCCGCCGAGAGTACGGCCTTATTCACACAAGCATCACTGTGAGTTATGGCAATGACAAACCCTGCTTTACAGCCAAACAAGGACGGCTGCTTTCGAAAAAAGGCATTTAAAATTGACGACAGGAACAGCATAACGTGGAAAAAACTGCTCAAATTAGCAGAAAGGACCACACGCATCACGCTGAGCCAGTGAATACGGTTACATCAATTTATATTAGTCCTTCAATATTAAGTCAAATACCAAAGTAGCTGTAGTCTACATTGAACGTTCGATTTTGTCGTCAAAGCCCTATTTCTGCGTTTCACAGAACCAGAAAACTCTAATACGTACCTAACAGGACTAAACTGGACCCAGTGAATCGCTGCCTTGATCCCCTATTGTAATTGTTCCGATTTTTATTATACTCGCAATTCTTTGGGCTACAACTGTCTGGAAAAGAACAACTGCAGGAGCTACGGACATCGTTGAGGCGTCATTGGAACCGGGACGTCGCAAACATCTCGTGGTTCAAGTTTCATCCACATCGATCCACATACGGAGCAGAAATTTGTAAAAATAAAAAGCAAAATTTGACGGAAAGTTGTCGAGCTTCACCAGCACGCCGACATTTGAAAACGAATGGAACAAGATGAGTTTTAGAGTAGGACGCTATGTGACATCATCATCCAATGTACTATAAATGTGCAGGTTGTGGTTGTGAACGTCCATTTGCACCGTGGGCGGTGTGTGGTGCAGACTCCATCGCTCTGTAGTGGTTAGAGGTTACAAACTAGGCGTGTATGTGTGTGTTTATGTACCGTCTTACCTGGTGGACCTGGTCTGCGGGGGTGTTCCATTAATATTTTATTTCTTTGGTCATTTTGTAAATGAAGACATTCTGTTCGGATATAACCCTGTGTTAGATGCGGCGTTGTGTTCCTCCTTAGATTGCCGGATTCGCGAGAAAAGATGAATCCACAGAAAGTCATCCCACGTCGAGTCAAGTCCACCGCGACTGTGGGAATGAAGGATGCGTTCATGTACTAGGAACGCACCGGAAAACTGGTAATCGTGAAAGCCGTCAACGCTTTTCGGATTTCAAGCAACCGTAACCTATCGGAAAATGTATCCACAGAAAGGTGTCACCACTTCAATGAGGTAACTTCGCTTCCCTTCGTAAACTTCCTTCAATATGACATTATCGCCCCACACGAGACCAAACGTTAACTTCTGTCACTGAGACGACAGATCCACTTACCCAACAATAAGGTGAGTTATAACAATGACAAGGTTTGGCTTAGAGGCACACATAGACGGTTGTTTTAAAGAAACGTAATGTACTGAACATGGGGGTTCCTACAGCGAAACGTAACAGACTTCAATGAAAAGGGAGAAGGTGTTAGATAGTTAGAAATCCTTCCATATTAAGTCAAATTCTAAACTAATGTTAATATTTAATAAATGGTATGGTCTGTATTACAATACAGGCAATTCATCTATTTAACTGAAACAACTTTTCCAGTAGTAGATCTTTAACAGAAAAAATACAATAAAACTGACATTTATTTATTGTGTTTGTGATATCACATGTATTTATTATGATTGTTATCTAAAGTTTTTGTAATTTTTGTTCCAGTTTTAAAAATATATCTGAAAGTCTAAGGCAATAAAAAAGTAATTGTCCAAACATATAGCCTGAGAGGTCAGCCACACTGAAGAAAAATACTGTGAAAAAACCTATGAAACAGAAATACAAAGTTTTTTAAATGGAAAAAAAACAGATTTTGATATGATAACTATGGAAAAAGTTCATGTAGCTGAGAAACCTTTAAATATAAGTGTTGTTTCCCCATACAGATCGGCGTTAAGAGGCTCATTTCATCAGGATGATTCACAGTTTGGAGACTCCAGGAACAAGCAGTGTGCAGCTGTCAGTTTAACAGCGGTACTTAAAAACAAGATCAAGAATGTTTGCAAACGGACATAAAATTACCTAGACTATTTCTTGATAAAAGGACACAAATCTTTATCAAGATATGAAAAAGGACTAGTCGAATAAAAGATAATGTTGCAGGAAGAGATTATATTTCAATAACAGAATTGCCAAGAAGACAAACTATGTTTAATACAACAGATCCAAATAACGTATGTTTGGCCGTTTACTGGCTGCATTGATGTAGATCACTATGACTCTGCGTTATATAATATAGATATGCCAGTTGATAAAGCAATTCAGCAGTCACTTAAAAAAGAATGACGCATGTTTATTACATTATTATATATATATATTATATATATATATATACAGTATACTATAATTATTTCTGGTAATACATGTGCAATTATCAAACAGGGATCGTGGTATGCAGTTGTTGACCCGCAATGAGCAAAACTGGCCTGCATGAGTATGACTCACCCAGTAGTTCTGTAGCTTACTACAACAATGAATGGGTGCTCGTAAAACAATTAATGGATGCTCGCAAAACTTGCAAACTTTTAACTCGTGCTGTGAACACAACTCAACTGGAAACTGTGCTTTGTTGCCTGCAGCTATATTTATTATTATTTATGGGCTGGACCGCTAATAATAATTTAATATTAAAAAAAGAAAAAGGAAAAACAATGTAGACTTCAAATTGTCAGAATTTTGAAGTCTAAAACAATCTGGAACACCAACTTCGGCATAACACACGAACGCGGTTGACGTTCTTGTTGAACCGCGTTGTCACAAACGCCTCGTGGTTGTAGTCTCACCCAAATCGATCCACATACAGAGCAGATATTGGTGAAAAACCGACCAAATTTGCTGGATATTACAGACAAGGGCCAATGCATTTCACTCCGAAATATGTACAACCCGGCTAAAACTATCTGGAAGACATACTTTGGCAGAAACTACGAACACGGTTGAGGTGTCGTTTAAACTGGTAGGTCAAAAGGATCTCGTGGTTCAAATTTCACCCAAATCAATCCACATATGGAGCAGATATTAGTGAACAACCAAACAACATTGACCCAAAATATTCGGCTTGTCTTGCTAAACTGACATGCCACTACAGGTGCTCCTCACTCAACGTCCGGACTAACAACAACCTCTCCGACCTGTATTGTACACTGCGTACAATGCCGCTGCGTGCTGCGTGCGTGGCGTCTCAGCGACAAGCATCTCATCACGCATCACTGAGTCTCGTTCCCGCAATCAGTCAGTATTCACGACTAGCATTCGCAATCGCCACGCCCCCTTATCGACCAATTTGCTTAACGACCTGGTCCTCAGAATGGAACTCGGTCGTTGAGTGAGGAGTACCTGTATTCGTACACAAAATTAACAAGATGAGATTCACAGTGAGACGCTTCATGACATCATCATATTTGTTACTATAAATGTACAGATTCTGACTGAGAATGTCCAGTTGGACCGTGTCTAGTGTGGTATGTAGACTTGGTTACTCTGTACTTGTTCAACGTTACCAACTATCGATTACGTGTATATTTATATAGCTTCTTACCTGTAAGTAGACCACAAAAACTTGTACAATCCACTGGAATGGTTGGACTGAGTGATGCGTTCAAGATCCAGCCAGGCGTCAGAAAAATAGAAGCCGTGCAATGGTAATTACTCACAGAAATACCACAACATTTTTTGTATTTCATGGTAGAGCTGGGCGATAAAGCAATCTCGATAATTTTCACGATAAAATCTTCCACAATAACGATGATAAATATATGAGATTTATTTTCGATACAGTTCGATACAGAGTCCGTTTTCCTCTACCTACAAAGACGAAACACGAACAGCCTATCGTACAGCAGAGAAACAACCACATGACATGAACAGCCAATCATACAGCAGCAGCGCCGGTGCTTGCTCCACTCTCCGATCGGCAGCGCACAGCGGGGATGAGGCCTTGGAGCTGATGCCACGGGTGTTCCTCAAACAACAACTAGGACTTGACCTCGCCCTCCTCCCAACCTGAGCCCGGCACGGCTCCCACAATAGGAGAACGATTAAAGAAAGAATCCGAGATATTCAGTGACGTCTGGTCTGACGCGGTCAGAAAGAGTCCCTTGGTCCGCTCCAAACATCCCCGCATACAATCACAGAGCATATCATCACAATTACATACAAGGTAAGTTATGATAATGACAAAGTTTGGTTTAAACTAAACAAGAAACGTTTAAAAAAAAAACCATTGTGCATAAACAGCTTCCTACGGCTTAACTTAGCAGGTTTCAATGAAAAGACAGAAAGTGTTAAGTATTGACAAGTTCTTCCATAATCATTCTAATGCCAAATTAACATTAAAGTTCCATAAATGTTGACTCCATTACAATAAAGAAAAGTAATCTATTAAACTGAATTTTCCATTTGTAGATGTTCTTAACAGAAAAAATACAACGAAGTATTAATTCAAACTAACATTTATTTATTATCTTTATGAAATTAAATGTATTTATTATTATGGTTATGTCAAATTATTACAAAGTTTGTTTTTGTTATTGTTCCAGATACCAAAAAATAGCTGAAAGTCGGCGTTGACGTATTTGAGAATACATAACAAGTGGTATAAGGATGTAGAATTGAACAATGAATGGAATAATCCTCTTTCCAAAATTGAAGAAGATCCAAAAACCACAAACAACAATAATGAATCTATGGGCATTGATAATACTGAAAATGCAGATTTAAGTTCAGAAGATGGGAATATTGATGAAACATTAACCTATAAACAACAACATGGTATGTTTATGGACACGTTTCCAACCAGTTGATATTGTACAGGAAGTATTAGAGCAGCACTTTGACGACATGTCGTCTGTAGCACCAGCAGAAGGGAACAACCCAGCAGCATCATTGGCAGATGAAACCAATGAAGCAAAATGTTTCCCAGTTGTTTTCCCCAACAACAAAGGGAATGTGTCATGCGTGTTGCGTCTTCCACAATTATTGCAATTGTGTCCAAACTTTACAAACTCAGCGAAAATTGAAGAACATCAGCGTTACATTGAGGACACCTTAACTCTGTAACATCATGAACCAATGCTGTATAAATCCACGGATCGTCTCTGAGTGGTCGGAAAAATCGAAAAATTTTAACTCGTGCCACATTGCACAGAATCCGGAGAACTGTAATACATGTCTAACAAACTGTAGTGCCATTGTTACGGTTCAGGCAAAAAATTCTCGTCATTTTGAAGCCTAAAGCGATCTGGAACACCAACTTTGGCATAACACGGGAACACGGTTTACGCCTTGTTTGAACCACGCTGTCACAAACAACCTGTGGTTGAAGTTTCATCCAAATCGATCCACATACAGAGCAGATATAAGCGAAAAAACCGACCAAATTTTTGGCAATATTACAGAGACGAGCCAATAAATTTGACGCCAAAATATGTTCAACCCAGCTAAAACTATCTGGAAGACATACTTCCTCATAACCTACGAACAAGGTTTGGGTGTTATTAAACCGCAATCTCACAAGTATGTCGTGGTTTAAATTTCATACAAATCAATCCACATACAGAGCAGATATTAGTAAAAAAACAAGCAACTTTGACCCAAAATATTCAGTTGGTCTTGGTTAACTGACACCGGACACGTCTCATCCTTATGATGTTATGATATTATTTACTATAAATGTACAGATTCTGATTGAGAATGTCCAGTTGGACCGTGTCCCGTGTGCGGCGCACACTCGGTCAGACTGTTGTGTTTTGACATTACCAAACTATCGATTTACATGTGTATTTATATAGCTTCTTATCTGGTACATGTCAGTCGATCTGTTAGATTGATATTTTAAATCTGTGGTCCACATTACTTCGCCGGATTAGTGAAAAATAGAATAAAAAGTGGTCCTTAAAAGTTTTTCAGCACTTCCACTCGAAAACGATGAAATGTGCAACTGAGTGACGTGTTCAAGATCCAGCGAGGTATTGGAAAATTATAAGCCGTGCAATGGTATTAAGTCAAAGAACAACAGAACAATGTTTTTCGTATTTCATGACAAGGTAAGTTACTGAAAATGTAATCCAAATAAAAAAACTCAACAAACAAATGACGTGCCCAACATGGCACCAAACGGCCACCCGTCACTGAGAGTGCAACTCTATTTCCACAGACAAAACGGTGAGTAACAACTATTTGAAGTTCTGGTTTACATGCAAACATGGACGGTTGTTTTAAAGGCAGGAGCATAGCACTGTGTAGACCGCATAGTGGTTGCTCAACAAGACGAGCAAGCAGGAGACGACAGTGCGGCGATGCGGCATTCAACATAATCTCGGAAAATCGTGCTGCGTTTCAGAGAACCCGGGAAACTGTAAAACGCACCCAACAGGACTAAACTGGACCCTGTGTATTGCTGCCTGCAGCAATATTTATTATTATTATTATTATTATTATTATTATTATTATTATTATTATTATTATCATCATTATTATAATTTATGAGGTTAATTGACAGTCTGTTTACTGTTAAATGCTATTTATCTTTTACTATTGTTTTTTTAAGGCTTATATTTAATGTTTTGTCATTAGTAGTACATCACCAATTTTTCTCATCTCAGATTCTGCTTTCTGGTTCACTGCTAGCTTTATTTCACAAGTGATCATATTTGACTATCTGTATTTTTTATTGTTTTTCTCTTATTTTTGAGGTTATATATTACATATATATTACATATATACATATATTATATATCACATCATTAGGTTTAGTGTGCATTGTCATATTGTGTTAATTGTGTACAGTCGACCATTTTATTGTATATTTCCACATTTTCCATATATGTGCATTTTTCTTTTTATTTTATTTTTATTCAATTGCTTTGTTATTATTTTCACCTATTGTTTGATGTCAGTTGTGGCTGACAGTGCAATTTACCTTTTGGGATGAATAAAGTGTCTGTCTATCGAATGCAAGTTTGAGATTCCTTATGAGACTTAGTTGTTGTTGTTTTAATAGTAGTATTAGCCAGTAGTATTTCAGTGAGGTATTACCTGCACAGCGCTGTTGAGGAAGCAGCTGTTCTGTCCGGGTTCGTTCAGCAGGCCCTTGGTCAGCGCAAGGGACAGCATGCTGCCCGGCTGGTAGGACTTGTTCAGGCCTCCTCCAGGCTTTTTGAACAGCTTCACCCATGCCATTGAATTAGAGCCAGCGCCTGATTAAAAGAGCACAAAGTTACCAGTGAATCTCAGCTTTATTTCATGTTGATATTTTTATTATCATGCCTTTCTTTGCATCATGTGTCTATAGTTCCGGTGTCATAAGCACATCATCTAACCTCACTATTATGTGTCCCAAAAGGGAAATAATAAAGATTATCTTTCATTTGACTACAACTACAAGACTAGAAACCATAGGTTTAAGAGGTTACTAGGTTGATGTTCCCCCAAATAATTGAATTGTAATTCAATTCATTCAAACAAGTTTTGTTTCTTCAAATTTTTGGAAAATCCACACTGTTCCTACTGCTTTTGCACATTACCATTGCAGGACTATGTGGGCCTATAAATGCATGGTAGTTTTTGGGCATAACAAGCAGCCCTGGATGGACATTCCGTTCAGCTTGGACACAGTTTTCATTACATCACTAATCCAAATGACTGATTTGGGGAGACGCCAGATGAATCATGTTATCCACCTTCTCCAGAGATGGGGGGAGACTTGCCACAGCTGGACATGCTGGGAGGAGGGAGCTGGTAGGGTGGTCTGGCCATGGCCTCCATCCATCTCATCCCCATACGCCTCCAGAGTTATTGATCGGACGCATGCTTAGGGCCCGGCCATAGGGCAACTCCGGCCCCGCACTAGTGGACGTTCAATAACAACACCATAAAACCTGCAGGGGGGAAGGAGGGAAGAGATAAATCATGCATCCCAACATACCACTGGGTTCTCAACACACGGCCATTAACAGTGCAAATGCTCTTATCGCAGGAATGTATTCATGAGAAAAATGTCCAATCCTGTCACTTCGAGCTACCGTACAAACCCAGGTCCTCAAACATATTTTTTTTTACGTGTTATGCTATAAAATAAGCTAGATATAATAATGATAAAAAAACAATTAGTGGTATTGTTTTTATATTTATATTCTAGAATAATAATCATCATAATAATAACACTAACAACAACAATAACGATAATAATAATAATAATAATAATACTTTATTATAGCTCTAATGTTAATATTATTGTTTTGATTCTAAGCGCCTTTAAAGAAACTAGAGCATTTTCGGAGTAAAAAAAAAAAAAAAAAAAAAAAAAAGCAAGTTGTGTTGGCTGAAATAAATATAAATATAGAGATAAAGTCATCAAACCACACATCCCACACACTGTATAAACACTCTTTGGGAAGCAAATGGTGAAAGCGGCGTCGCGCTCTGAGCGACAACTGCACCTGAAGGGTTTTTTTTTTTTTCAACTTTATCAGCAGCTGCTTCCCGTGCGACGAGGCTTTGCTCAAATAACTCACAGGACACATCGTCCCGTCGCTACGCGGGCTGAGCGGGCCACGCTGTGGGTGCTGCTTTCTTTTTCTTAAATCGCTCGTTTTGAGCTCCAGCACACGTGGTGAACCGACGCGCCAGCCCCGGCTCTTGCTCCTTCGCCTCGAATCTCCCTTCGGCTCAACTCTTCGGGTGCGAGGCAACATTTTGCGCCACGACGTGATGTCACGGGCCTCTTTCTCATGCGACCGTCCATCTTCATTTCAGGGGGTAAACAAAGAGGGGAGGGGGGGGGGGGGGGGGCGAATATTGTGCGTTTTGCGGTCGAGGTGCGTTTTTAAAACGCCGTCGTGTCACTTCGTCGGTTGACGTTACCGGCGAGAACGTTTTCCAAACGCGAGACACGCTCCCAGATTTGACGTAATACCGTAGGGGGGGGGGGGGGGGGGGGGGGGGGGGGGGGGGGGGTGGGGGTGGCAGCGCGGCCACGGAGCGGCAGAGGCGCAGCAGAAGTGGGGCGGGCAGCGCGGCGGACGCGCGGCAGCCGAGGCACCGGCGTATTCTTTTCCGCGATCCGTTGCCGCGCGTCGTCGCCGCGTGCCGCAAATGCCGCAACTCGCACGGGCATCCCGGGGCTCCGCCACGCCAAGAGATTTTCCGCATACTCACCTTAAAGGTTGGGAATTCGTGCCTCTCAGAAAAAAAAGAATAATAATAATAATTCACCGGAGTCTTGTCGCCAAGAGACGAATAATCTCGGAACCTCTCCCCGGATCTTTAAAAAAAAAACAAACAAAAAAAACGACTTGATAGCACTGCAGAGACACAGTCCAAACCAAGTCCGAGCCTCTGCTGCTGCTGCTGCCGGAAACTTGCGTTCAAACCGTCCTCCGTCCCCCCCCCCCCCCCGATCCACACCCGGTAACCGTGAGCCCTCGTTCGGAGGACCCGGTGCGTCTCGGCGCTGTTTCGATCCAATTTGATCCAGTGAGCCGCCGCCCGCGCGCGGTCCGCCAGGACGTCGAAGCTCGCGTCTAGTGATGTTTTGACCAGCCGGGGAGGTGCGACTCTGCCCCTGGCGGCGCCCTGCGTGAACTGCAGCCTCCGGGGCCAGTGCGGCTCGGTCTGCGGGCCTCGCTGGCTGCGCGTCTTGCCGAGTGCAGACCGAGGGGTCAGGATGGCAACTTGTGACGGTGACAAGAGAAGACATCACCCAAGAAAAAAACGCATCGGTTTCATAATCATGCGCCGCCACAGCGCAAAGGCCCAGCATGGTTTCACGAAACCCTTCTCTCGCTATTAAATCAGAAATGACAACGATCATTATGTTGGCTTATCAGCTTCCCCCCCCCCCCCCCCCCCCCCCACATTCAAGCGACCGCATTCGATTCATTTAGTAGATTAAGATCCGTGTTTTTGTCGTCGTGTATGGTGACAGTTTTTTCCCCTCGTTTGAAACGGTCCCGTCTTCAATTTCCGGTGCATTTTCACAGTTTTCCCTGTCTCTGCTGCCGTTGCATGAGGACAGCGACCTCAGAGCTGGGGTGGCGAGGGCCTGGCAGGGGTGCTCGTGGAGCTGAGCACTGTCTCTTTTTATCTGGCACAGTTTTGCCTGTGTGCATGTTTGTGTCGCTGAAGTACAGCAGTGATTCTTTTATGCGGGGGTGCTCCTAATGAAATCCCGATCAGATGAGACCATGTACACCAGTGGTTCAGTCTGGCTCTTACTGCAACATACATGCCACAGAATGATAGATAGTGAATATAGGCTCCCAATTAAGATGAAAATGTAATTGTATAGCATAAGAATAATTATTGTCACACATATTATAAGGTTGTTATTGGTTGCCCTATAGCCACCCCCCACACACACACACAGATTGAATGATCAGATTGAGGGTAGGTTTGTTATTACCTCACCTAAATATGAAACCTCCGTAGTGAATTCAGCATGGATGCGCAAACCTTAGCTCCCCATTTTAATACATTTGATAATTGAGAATTTCTGCTATTCATTTCAGGTTTTTATGACAGCCAAACATTCAGAATTTGTTATAATTATATTACGTTTTGATGAGTAATTCATGTTGATTGATTTATTAATTGAAGTCATATCTAAATATGTATTTCAATTGAAATAATTAGTCTGTTTGTTCAGCATTAATTGGTTTATTTGTTGTGAATAAGATTGTTTCATTATTGCTTGGATAATAACTTAAATCTATGTGGCATGTCATCATAAATTCACTCATATTTTATTTACATATTGACCATTTCAGTTCAACATTTTCTAAAGCATCACATCCGCAATTATCCACTGTGTTCTCCTTTTCATAAAAGAAAAACCCCACAGTATTGAAATGCAGTGCTCATACCTATTTACATGATATTCTTCGGACATGACACTAATTGGACATTACCAATTAAAGCGCAAAAAGCCTGCGTTGGACATTTTCTTATTCATTGCACATGAAAGAGCCATCAGGATTTTCCTCTTTTCTCTCCATCATATCACGGATTAAAAGCAGTAGTTTTACAGTACTGTAAGTGGCACGTGCACTCTGATTGTCCTGCAGTGGAAAACCTAAATACAGTTAATGTCGAACCAAATACAAGCCGAATCTGCACTACCAGAGTAAAAGACAAGGACCACAACACAGATGGTGTTGTTCCTCTAGAGGTCCTCAGACTCCGGGACCATCATGGCCTCCAGCGGAACCGTGGGCATGATGAAGGGGCTGCCGTCGGTCATCCACCCCTGGGCCGTCCTGTTGAAGGTGGGCCGCTTCATCCCCGAATCCTGGAGATCGGGATAGCTGGGGGGGTTCAGGTCCACCTCAGGGAGTTTGAACGTGATCCCTCTCGGAGCTTTGTCGAATCCGCCGAATGGGGTGGCCACCCTGGAATAGAGATAGACAGTACAAATCCATTTCCTTGTACCATGATAAAAAAGGTGCAGTGGCGAAATAGCAGCACTCAAAATAGTCTCACCGGTTGAAGCATTTGTAGTAAGGAAGGTCTGTTTTTGGCTGAGGATCAGGCATCGTCAGCTGGAGAGTTTCAGCCAGGGCTGGGTCGGCAAAGATGGCCTGCTCCCACGGAGAGTGGTAACACTTTGGCATAGCTTCAGCGTTGCACTTCTCAACGGTCAAGCCTTGACACAGAGCCACCACACGGCCAAACAATACATCATTTATACACATAACAAGGTTTAAGAATAATCCGAGCGATCAGAGAACTGATTTGATTTCAGTTTGAGCGTCAACACTTGACTGTGCCGGTGAGCACGGCTGAGTTCCTGATCAGAGCACATTTGACACAGGCAGACCGATTCGTCCATCATTGCTACTGTATCTTGAGGTCTTAAAATAGTGCATACTCTACATGTGCGCGCACTGTATGACGAGTTAAAAAAGCTGTTCATTAAATTGGCCTCGGATTAGACCTTGCGGAACAGTATCCGATTTTACATGAGGCTGTGAAGTTCCTCTTTAAATTTAGCAGCAGCAGCAGCAGCAGTAGCCCTTTGCTTCCAGGTAGTTTGGTGCATCAAGTTGGAATGGAATGAAAACCAGTCGTATGGGATCCCAAGGAATAAAATTGAGAACCACCTCTCACAAGTGTGCATCATTCCATGATGACTGTTGAGAGTGTTTGAACAAAGTGACTAAAACACCAACAGGCCCAAAACATATTTTCCAAACAAGATGGGGAAAAATAGCTTGCATTAGTCTAATTATAGTGTATTTGCCAAACCAAACTACCGAGCATTCAACCTACACCTAGATCACATTTTTTAGCGTGCATGCATTTTTGACTAACTGCACATGAACTGTGTAGCATAATGCTTCTAGAGCCGGAAGGACAATGAAGTGTGCAATTACCTGGTGCAATGATTTGTGGATTTGCAGCGTCTTCAGTATTGGAAAGTGTTTTGTCCACTTCCACATTAATTTCAACATTTTGAATTAATGGATCACTCTGCAAAACAGATGAGGTACTGATTTAGGTATATTTTGTTTATTAAAAATATACACTATACCTTATACTATACAAGTATATATATATATACTGTATACTAAATATATATATATATATATATATATACATATATATATATATATATATATATATATATATATACAGTGTATATATACTGTACACAGTTTGGAATGCTATATGTGGAATGCCTGATAAAAAGGTATTTACATGTATTTACAGTCACAGTCACAAAGACACACACACGCACACATGCTCATACTCATCAACAGCACATCAGGAGAGATAAGCGTATAAGTAACTCGATAGCAACGTGGCCAAGCCTCTTAGGAGATTTGGCCAGAGTAAAATAGAAAGTGCATCAGGAGCGCGTCCCTTCCTATCTTCCATGTTGGCTGAGTGTTCTTCTGCTGGGAGGAGAACTTTCCAATGATACATGTACTTGATGTGAAGTATGCCGACATTTTATAGGAGTGTATTTAAATCCCAATCAGTACTCAAGTGGAAGTGATATTGTTTGGCATATCAGTACGTAGTCAGCCAAGCTTGACTGACAGAAATACTCCATATTTAAATACATGCGTTTGATGGTCATATTAATGATCATATGATGATATAAATGATCACGTTTAGAAGTACAAAACTGAAATGGACTGGAAGGGAGTGGCGGGTGTCAGACACAATGTCCTAGTGCTTCAAGAGGCACTATTACATCACAGATGGGGGTCGGACCACAGCTAAAACATTTCAAACATTAGCTGCCAGAATGACTCAGAGTACGTATTCTAAAAAGGTGTTTCAGTCTGTAACTTACATTTAGTTGTGCATTCGCCTCGTTTTGGATGCTTTCAAACGTGTATTTCTCAGATCTCCTCTGGCGCATTTTGAAGAGACGGGAGCCTCTGTTGGACAGCAGCGACAACTCCTCTAACATAATGTCCTTTGGGGTGCTGAGCTTCTTTCCCAGATCGATTTCATGCCCTGGCGACAATGGAGAGAAAAAGGCGCACAAGTGATGATGTTGGCAGCAAACTAAAACATTTCTGAATGTAGTCTCAATATTTATTTATACTGCAACATTTAGAGGAGGTGCAATTTTTTTTTTAACGCAGCACCAAATTTGATTTGGTAATATCCTAAATTGGATAAGATCACGATGGGGAACATTATGAAATCCCAAGGGGAAACTATATTTAGCTTTGTCGATATGATTGATCAAACAAACTAATGGACGCAAACAAAGGAGCAAAAAAAGTGAATATCTCTGTTGCTTTAAATGTAAATCCCTAAATGGGACCTGAGCGACCATTGCACTTGAGCGTTGGATGACCAGGATGCTTCCTGGGCTCCCACTATAAACGGAATGTTCCCCAGCTGTCACAGGCCTTCGCAGTTGGTCCACAGTCCTTCCCTCCCCTCGCTCAGCCTCCCAAAAATAGCCTCTCGAAAAGGACAACGACAAAGGGTTTGTTGCAATACTGTAGGTAGTAAATCACCCCATTAGCTTATTTATGGAAAGTGTTCGGGGGAGCAGCCCTGACATTCTGGACAGAGATTTAAAAATGGCCCTCCTGTCTTTTGTTGCGTCAGAGCCGCACTCCGTACCATTGGTGCCGTGGACTTCTCGGCAAATAGCGGCCGCGTGCGTCTTCCTCTCTCCGGTTGACATGCTGCAGAACTGAGACATCGGCGCTTTGGAAAAGGATGGCGTGACCGGGAAGAACTGGAACACAGACAGAGAACGCAAGATGCTGTTGCTCTGACCTGAAGGGATTTCAGGGATTCCTTGTTTTAGGAATCACTTGGACTCATGTGCAAGTTAATATAATTATTTTCTCTCTGTTGACACATTGGAGCAAGGCCATCATAATGCAATCCATTGCTTTGGTATTACCTTCTTAAAAAATCGAAAAGGTTGATATTTTCACAAGCTGTCGTTACTTCATCAGATGAGTTCACTGTGTTTATCGTCCCCTATGGAAGTTGTATGGTAACAGAGCATACTTTGATGCAAAAGACCAGCGAAACAACTTTCTTTATGTTCTCAATGTCACAAGTTCAATTCACATTTTTTATAGTGTATTTTGGGGTTAAATAGAATGGATTCCTATTAACTATAGATGTTTGTTGGGCTGGAATGGATGCACATACATCTTGCATTGGAGTGCTTGTTATTTAATCAACCAACACAGAAAAGGATTGTCCATGACGCTCAATTTGATGTGCAAGTGGAAAAAAATACAGGAATATTTTAAAATGTACGGTTCACAAAAAAATGATTTTAATGATATCTCGCTTTAATATGTCATATCTATAGATCTGACATACAGTAATAATATGAATGTCATAGTATTAAATATATTAACAACATTAAATACAAATATTAATGAGAATAAGAAATACTATATATGTGTCATGGTTCTACTCATTGTTTGAGTAGTAATTGAGTTTTTTTTCCCCAATATTGTGTGTGTTTATAAGCCATACAATATGTATTCAATGCACCATCCTTTATTCTTCATAGTGAAATCAATTCACTCAGTTACTTATTCATTTACTCTATAATAGTAAACAGGATTGCATATCTGAATTTAAAATTAGAAAAATAAGTTGTGCTAAAGACACAAAGGTGAGAATACAAACAATATCCTAATCGCCAGTCTAAACGTTTTAATTGAATTCAAAATCCCCCAAAGTTAGTCTTTTCTCATCAACGAAGTAATGAAACAATAGATAATTTCATTCATGGAAATCTATTTTATGGAAGAAATACATTTGAAATTCACTGGAATGAATTGTAAAGCACTGCAGCAACAACTTCGATATATAACTCCACTATAGTGGTAAAATCAGAATTTGGGCAGATTCCTCCCTACCTGTGCTGGTGTCAGTATGCAGCTCGTATCCTTGAGGGCAGGCAAGGAGGCTCAGGGGTCAACATGGGGATCTTGATCTTCCCTGATCTTCTCACTCTCCGACACTAAAGTCAAACTGTGTGAGTGTCTCTGTGTCTGTTGTCGCTGGAATGCAGCTTACATCAATAGGCTAAATTTAAACTGCCAAACACTCAAAACCACTCACAAACGCCACAGGACAAGTATAGTTACCAGGGAGTGGATGTATAATGCTCCATGATGCTCTCTGTGGCGAGGGACGATCTCCCTACGGAAACTCTAAAACACATACACACATACACACACATATGTGTGTGTGTATATATATATATATATATATATATATATATATATATATATATAAACATTGAGGCAAAGTAGGTATTGCATTTTCAAAGTGTAAAATAAGAGGAAATACATTTACTGTAGATGGATAGATAGATGGATGATAGATAGATAGATAGATAGATAGATAGATCAATCTTCCAAAATGATATAGAGATGTATATGTAATGGGTCAAGTGTGTATTTTCAAGTGTGTGTGTGTGTGTGTGTGTGTGAGAGTGAGTGAGTGAGTGTGTGCATTCCTCCTTTAACATTTAGAAATGGCAAAAGAATGACAAAAAAAACCAAAAAACGCTCCATCGGCATTTTGTTTCATTTTTATTTTGGTGACTGTGTTCAAATAGTGCAACATTAGCAACGCACGGCAGCGTCCAAAAAAAAAATAATCTGAAAACACCAGAAAATCTGTTATAGGTTCGAAAAGTGTCCTGAGTTAAATTACGCCAGAAAACTGTTTCTCCGTTGGAAGTCACACAGTGCGGACATATGCAACATTAGCTGTTTCTTTGTTTGCTCAGTAACAGCAACCTTGAAAAACGAGGATAAATTGCACATGACTAAAGAGAGGGTGAAACACGCAAACCTTGTGTTGGTGGAAATCGTTTGTAGTGACCTGATATGACCACCACAGTACTAGTCATATAGAAGACAGAAAAAGTGATAGAATGATTACACCGTCTTCCTCGGCCACCGCCGGCCAAGTCCCAACATAAAAACCATGTCGTCAGGTAGCAGAGTGGCTCAAATGTGCTGCTATAAATAATGATATAAGCAGTGACGAGTAATGTACGATATTTCGGAAAGTGCTTTTTTCTTTACCATGGTCTCCTACATTATCATTTCCTCTGTCGTAACTGTCTTTTTTCATCCCGTAAAAGTGCTGCGACACCTCTTAAAAATCCCTCGAGCAAACACTCAAACACCTTCTACCATCAGGACACATTCAATTCAACTTGCATCAAACGCTGTTTTTTTTCCATCACTGCTTGTTCTCAGTCCGTGTTTAAGTCTATTTAAACATTCAAAAACGTCAGAGTATTGAGATAAGCAGTGGCATGAAGAACAACTTATGACCTGAAGAATGTTCGATTTACTATTAATATATTGTTTGTCAGCATTAGCATTTTTGATTATATGGCTCCTTTGAAATGCAATATACTAAAAAAAATATACTAATAAAAATAAAATAATCATAATAATTATAATGTTCCCTGACAAACACCAATCCAACTCACTGCAAACTAAATCAAGTGTAAAGTCAAACATTTATCATAATCACGTCACTTAGGCATTGTTTTATATTGTTACTTTTCACCCAAATTAATTATGGAAAGAGGCTCTGATGTGATATATATTAATTTTCATGCTTCAATGATGTGGACCTTGTTTTTCTAGATCCAGATCATTATACCAGAAACGATTTCAGTATATCAAGGGGAAATCATTTGATTCCAATTTAGCTTCTCCAGACCGCGCTAAGCATCGGAGAGTATTTTGTTTGGCTGGCCTCTCGCCCCATGTACCCAATCGTGGCTCTCCATCCAGCCCTCAGGGACTGGGCCGGTCTAAATGGGGGCCCGTGGAAAGTAGGTTTCTCCCGTGGAAATGTCACACTCATCGCCGGGGCCTGAAAAGATGGATCTGCGTAGTAGTGAGCGCCTGCAGGTGGGACATCCAGAGAGACCCGTCTCTTCCACTCAGCCGGAGGCTCTGGCAGAGACCTGCGCTGACATGCAGCCCTCACGTCGGAGGCTACAGAGGACTGACGGCTCTGGAAGGTGAAGGCCTCGTCCACAGAACCTACGCGGCTCCTGGACGCCGCCTCCCAGGGCGTGGGGGGCTTGTAGGACCTTTCCTGCCAGGACGTCTGCCTCTGCGCGGGCGCGTGTGACGGGTTGCCATGGGTCCTGGATTGGTGCGGAGGGACAGCATCAAGCTCCCTGGGAAGGTGCAGGGAGTAGCTTCTTCCAAGGCCCTGAAAGTAAATACATGCCCTGAGTGACTGCTGCGAAACCAGTGTTGAAGACTGTGCTGCCCCCCTCTGGTGTGATGGAAGTCTGGACAAAAAAGTAGGTTGCGCCTCTTTATGGGGCTTAGGGGTTCGTACAAATGCATGTTTATATTTTTGATTTTTAAGGTGCTTATCAGTTTATGAGTTTGTTCGGTACCGGTAAAGGTTTCTAACACCTCAGATACCACACTGAAGTGAAGTTAATGTACATTATAGATAACGTCTCAGTTTTTCAATTTTTATGGTATTTGTAGTGTTGTTAAAGAGTGATGTGATTTCCACAACTTACCTGCTTTTCAGGGTTGGTCTAACTTGAAACAAATCATATTGATAACAATTGCAGACATTAACACTGTGATGAATGTGTGTTTGGAACTATATCCATCTGATTTCTTTCAGGTTATTTTCTTTGTTTGGACATTGTTAAAAGGTAAAACCTTTCAAAATC
Organism: Zeus faber; assembly: GCF_960531495.2. Taxonomy (NCBI): domain Eukaryota; kingdom Metazoa; phylum Chordata; class Actinopteri; order Zeiformes; family Zeidae; genus Zeus; species Zeus faber. The sequence continues at coordinate 20,236,310 of NC_137191.1, forward strand.
AAAATATATGGTTTAACGCCTCTATAGTTCCAAACTTCACATTTAGACTCACTGAACAATGGCCTGGTGGACTCGCTGTGCCAAAAGTACACTAATTTAACCAGCATCATTCAACAGGGTGATGTATAAAGCCAGCCATGCAGTGTTATCTGTGTACTACAAGTACTAATTAAAAATAGGTCAACTGGGTGTGAATGTAAAATAACTTCTCCTACTGAAGACATAGTATATTTAGCAATGCATTCAACTGTGGGGTAGTGAGCAAGGCAACAGGAAACACAAGTGAGAAATCAGAATATTACAACATAATAATGAATATCATATCACAGTGATATCAAGCAGACAGTAACTGGTGAAAGAGTGAGAAAAAAAAACCCCCACAAGAAAGAGTGACATGATTTTTAATAGCGTGACCGTGCAGAGTACAAGAAGTGCAAAGAAACAGCAGATTGTCCTCATTTCATTTTGAGTTTCTGTCATTTATGTGCCACCGATAAGCAGAGATCTGAAATCTCACAGAGGAGTTCTGCTCGAGTTTTACATCGAGGTGCAGGAAGTCAGTTGAATTTACTGACAAGTAAATGACTGGCCATGACAATTAAGGAAAGTCCACATAAAACAATAAAAGTTGTTATGGGTTACGGACCACTAAAAATAAATGATTAAAATTCTTTGAGCTGTCATAAAACCATTCAAGTTTGGAATGAGACTGAAGGGATTACAATCCTATGCATCCTAAAGGCAGTGCATAGAAATCCCCAATCACAGTAACTTTACCTTTTTTCATAATTATTTTTTTATTGGTCAGAAGATTATGTAGAATACTTTAGACCCATCATAGTGTCCAAGATTTATTGTTATCCATTATTAAAAAATGAGCTCGGACATATTTCATATTTCATACTTTCTTTCTTGACATTCTCTTTATAAATAAAAGCACAAAGTAGAGACCTTGGCTCGCCCAGACTCATTACAGACATATTCAGTCAGCAGACATATGAGCACTTCCTGAGAATCCTCAACCTTACGCTGGCCTTAAAATCTTTTGTGCAGCACAAATGCACCTCTCAAGTTCCAGTTTGTGGATACATTTGCGATACTTTATCCATCTAATCTTTCATTCTTCTTATCTCTGATTCCACATGTTACAACAGTTACTGTAAGTATGTGTGTATAACTTCCACCTACCGTCCCTTTCTACTATTTTTAGCAATAGTGTACGTTGAAATGCCTGCCTTGACCCTGTACCTAATAACCTTTAAAGATTAACTCATAATATCTGAGATGCATTTCATTAAGGTGCAGATTTAGAATGTTATTAAACATAATGATTCTGTGCTATCAAAACATGACTACACATTAAAACTACTGCTGCAAGACAACTGGCCTCCATTGTTTGCTTCTTATCATTGGCTTTTTAGCGGAAAACTTTGGCCGAGGAGCCATCTGATGGGCACCCCTAGCAATGAGGTTTGCGGGAGAAAAAGCCGATAAGTCGGCATCGAGAGATTGCCGACTGGAAGCGCTGGTGGGCTGGGTGCTGGAAGCCTGCTTGTTGGTTGTGTGATGTTTAGCAGATGTAGCGGTGGGCTTGTCATCCAGTCGCTTGAAAAGCGATAGAGGCTGAGCTGAAGGACTTTGTGAACTTACCAATCCAATGGATTTAGTCGGAGCTGTTGGTTTGCTTTGATTAGCAAGGTCACAGGCATTATAGGGAGAGTAAGTACGAACAGAACTAGATTTAGGGACCGGGTTAACCTCAGGGACCATTGCCGGGGATGGTTTGGGGCTTGGGCTTTTTGCCTCTGCAGCTGCATCGTATTTGAAGAGAGAGGAGTCCAACTGATATGGTTGATGTTTCATCACGTCTAAGCTGTTAAGATGTTTTTGGGGTGCCTTAGGCTTGATCTTGGTCTTTGGCTTAATTTGGGGACTTGTGGAAGGGGGTTGCTTGGCTGCTGATGGAGGATAGAAAAGAGAAAGGATGGGGTTGTATGATAAGGGAGGTGGGGCGCGCACAATGGAGGAATATCTCCAAGAGTTAGGGAGCGAGGAGGCTGGGGAGGATGATCTTATTTTATTCGCTTGCACTGTTTCAGAATCAACTACAAACTTCTCCATACGTGACTGCCTCCTAGCAAACAGCTGAGCACCTTTCCCCGTCAGAGTGGGCCCATCAGCCGCCTGACTAACACCGCTGTATAAAGCCTGACCCCGTGGAGCAGGAGCTGCTGCCTTCGATGAGCTCCTTTGTTGTGGTGGGCAAGAGGCAACTGAGCTAGCAACATTTTTTGATTCATTCCTTGAGGACGACAGCGCCTTAATACTCACAGGCGACTGAGACGCTTGTTGACCCCAGCTATTGACGTTTGGCTGAAGTTGATGTGGTACAGAGGAGTTGACCGGTGCCCAGGCGTTAGCAGTCATTGGAAATGATGCACTTGCCATCTGTCGGCTCTGAGTCCACTCTTGCTGTTGGGAGTAATGCTGAGTACGAGGCCCTGCAGGATTGGGAAAAGGTGGTGAAACCGGACTTCTCGGTGGGTTGAAAGGCTCTGAAGAGGGACTTTTCCTCATCCATGGTGGGCAGTTTGGGTTAACAGCTGGCTTAGGAGCAACTGGAGGCGGGTGTTTAAGCTTCACTGACCTGGGTTGCATGAAGTTACAAGCCTCAGCACCTAGACTGAAAAAATCTTCCTCCGCTTCAACGTATGACTTCCTTTCCGCTTTGTTTTGAAGAACTCTTTCAGATAGCATGGATGACTGTTTATTTGTACCTCTCCGTTTGGACTCTGGCAAAATGCCGGTTTTGATTGCTGGAACGGATATACGTTCATCTCTTGAGGCTATGATGTCACCTGTTGGAGACCAGACCTGGGGACTGGTGTGGACAGGTACAGGTACCTTGAATTTCAGTTCATGCTTCTTTGTGGCTGGGGCACTCACGCTAGTTGAGAAGGTAGCAGGTCTATTACTCTGAAATCCTAGGAAGGGCTTGGCAGTTCTGTTTGACACCAAGGGCTTCAGAGTCGGGGACATCTGTTGAGCATTTTCTTGGTACTGTGAGTTGTGCTTGAAACTTGCCTCCGTGTAGTGTTGGGTGGCATGATTAGATGATGGCCTATATGCTTCCTCTGGGTGGTAAGTATTCTTTATCTCTACACCTTCATGTTCCGTAATCCCCTCCACCGGGAGGCCCTTGCGCCTTAACTCCTCATGCTCTAATGTAATTTCATCTATTCTCTGGCGACGCTGGGCAAACATCATGACCCCCTTTCCTGTTGTGTCGGGCAGTGCCTCCATTTCCTGATTGCTTTCCCAGTTCAAGTCGAAGGTTTGCTCCTGGGGATAAACAGAATACTCTTCCTCTTGCTCTGAATCACTTGCTGCCACAAAATTGTAACCAAGTGACCTTTCCTCTTGAGTTTCTTCCTCGATTTGATCTTCGTCCTCAAACTCGTTCTCGCCAGTCCCGTAGCTGATGAGTGTATATTTTTTGACCCTTTGACGGCGTTTTTTAAATAGCAAAGCACCCTTATTCTGAGGGTTTGGTGCATCGGTGAGAAGCAGAGCGATGCGCTTACACTTAGACTTGGTATCCTTGACGTGTTTCTCTGATTCACTCTCAATGTGACTGAACCCTGGGAGAGAGAGAGAGAGAGAGAGAGAGAGAGAGAGAGAGAGAGAGAGAGAGAGAGAGAGAGAGAGAGAGAGAGAGAGAGAGAGAGAGAGAGAGAGAGAGAGAGAGAGAGAGAGAGAGAGAGAGAGAGAGAGAGGGTTAAATAAATAGTAGTATTTATTTATTATTAGTATAAAAAGACCAAATACAGTACATCCATTCGATAACAATATTGAAAAAGCATATTTTTTACACCACCAAACTACGACGGCAATAATAATGATTAATTGAAAGACAAACAAATACATAAATAATAACTATAGTATTCCTATTGAATTTTTTAGTTGTTGTTGATGAAGGAAGAATACTAATAATAGTCAAAAGAATGTTTTAATACTCTCTTGCTGACGTAAGCGCACTAATAACAGCATCATATTTACTTACAGCTAACTAAGAGGGTTCCATGAGGCAAGAAAGTGGGAAGCTAACTTTCCATGCAGTCGAGTCTTACGACTGGACATGGGATCGGGTAACAGTGCCGAGTGGCACATGCTGGTGTCCGTCAAATGCATTTCTGCCAGGCTCATCACAGGCATGGTCATCATTTATTATTATCCTGCTCTCGCCATGAAAGCTCATGGGGAGTTAACCCTATGAAACCCTTTCAAATTTGCATAAATTCTTCATTATTCTTAAACTTTTTGTTCCATAAAGTTATTGAGTCTCTTTCCTTCACCATGAGTCACAATGAAGGAATTGTTGGGTTGCATTAGCTCATTATCAATTCAAATAATTTCATTTCATGAAGCAAGCCATCAGATGTTTGATTTTTGAGAAAAAAAAACATGAATATGCTCGTGGATTCAATAAAAAAAAAACCTGCATGAACCTACTTATTGTAGCAGTGGCTTTTTAAGTGCCATGGAATTAAGCAAATGACACAAGAGGTTAGTTACTTACGTGTCTGCCTTGCCCTGCGTCGCTCGGGTCTGCACGGATCTGTGTCAAACTCAGCGTTGCACTTCTCTGCCTGGTCAGCACCCTCAGCTGGAATTCCAAAGGAGACAGGAGCAGGAGGTGCTTCACCGCACCCTCCTCCTCCTAAATACTCAGCCCTCCTGTGATCCTTAGCTCCAGCCTCAACCCTGGGGAGCAGCGTCCCCAGCGCGTCATCACCTAGTGGCTTTTCTCGAGTCAAGGTCAGGGCCAGGGTCATGTCACCACAGCCCAGCGAGGAGGAAGATGAGACGGACCGCGTGCGTGATATACGGCCTTCGCGAGGCTCGAGGTCTTCAGAGCAGGGCGATGGCGAGCTGTCTAAGGTATCGGCCTGAACAGACTCTGTTATGGAGCCTCTTGATACACTGGGGTGGATGTCATCCGTGTCAGGGTATGAAGCATCTCCCTGGCTCCCGCTCAGCTCAGAGAGGGACTTCTGCTCGCACATCAGGGCCCAATCTGGTGACCGCAGGGGGCCATCGTGGGAATCTGGGCAGGTTTCGGGGTTCAGAGCAGTTTGTGGGTCCGGGGGATACTCGGCATCACTGGCGCTATCATCGTGGTAGGACTCGGTATGGGACTCAGAGAGGCAAAGTTCCTGAGATCCGTCTGACTCTGAGCAAATGGCTGAGTGGTCATAATTCTCTTGGCCTTCAGAATCCGGCTCCATCTTTAATGATAGATGATGCACATTCACAAGGTTTTGGATGTCACCAAAGTTACCTAATGGCAAAGATGAAAGAGTCAGTCCAAGGAGACTGAGACAGATTTACAAAGGATTTTTTGACACAGGCTCAATTGACTCTTGCCTAGATACCGTTTGTTTGTTCTAATCACTTCTAATAACTATTCAAATTAGAACATCCACTTATTCAAATACATCCACTATCACTTGTTGTACAAAAAATAATAATATTACAATCAGGGTATGCTTTGTAATACTTGTTAACAAGGTGATACATTGAATACATGCCGGGGCCCCAGTTGGAAGTACAGACTTTCTTTGGCCATTTCACCGGGACTGCCATTACTCTAAATGGAATGGTATGCAAAATCGCAAGGAATACAGCGTTCATGTCCAAGAGCATAAGCAAAACAATTGGGGGTCTGTTTTCCGAATCCTTGTTTATACAGCCAGGTTTCGTTGCCCTCACTGTTCTCATCCATCACTGAGGCGATTTTCAGTGTTGTGCATGTCAACATTTCCATTTAAGAACTAAGAGTGGATGAGAAACCTTAGTTAGAACCTCTAGATGTCTAACATGTCTAACATTCTCACTTTATTTGGCAAAGGTTACATTGACCAAATTTTTTTCCCCTTGATGAAATTAAACATATTTTGCCAAATCAATTGTATATGTCTAATTTATATATCAAATTAAATTACAAAACTGAGTAAGTTAAAGTAAATTAAAATAGCTAAATAATGTACAAATCTCTTTATTAAGTAGGTGTTTGGACCACATAATGGTGCTATAGGGAGCCCATCTCAAACTTTTTTTTAGTAGTGTACCCCTCTAAGATCTTTTTTTCTGCTGAGTACCCCTTCACTGGCATTGAGCTAAAAAAAAAGAGAATTAACTTAGATGATGTACTGTATGTGCGTCATATGTGCTTTTTAAACATTATATATAACTTTAAATTTTTGGAGTACCCCTTGCAGTACCCCAAGGGCTATGAGTACCCCCATTTGGGAAACACTGCCCTGTGTAAAACAAATAGGCCAGCTCTCAGGGGAAGCTGCAACTTCTGACATCCAGAGGATGGAGCCATAACTCAGGTCAAGATATGCTGTACATCAAAAACCTGATGGCCACTGTCTAAGCTGTCTATTCCAAGGGGGGCAACATGCCCCATAAAGGGGAAAAAATAACTGTTCTTACACCACGCATTCTTGAATTGCCTTATTATACATCATACATGAAAAAATCTCAGCTTCTCAGAAAATAGTAAAATTGCTGTCATTGATTATAATAATAATAATAATACTTATACTACTACTACTACTACTACTACTACTACTACTACTACTACTAATAATAATAATAATAATATAATAACCTTTATTTGTATAGCACCTTTCATGCACGACATGTAACTCAAAATGCTTTACATTAAAAATAAAGGCCATCAGATAGTAACAATAAAAGTAAAGCTAAATGCATTTACAAAGAATAATCATAATTAAAATTCATAAATAAATAACAGGGTAAGAATAAGCTAACAAAAGTAGGTACACAAAATTGCATTTAATAAAAAAGGTAAATGTTACAGCACACCCATTTTCAGATTTGGGTCACATTAACGGTCACGATCGTTCCTCAGGGAATTCATTTCTTATTTCAAGGGGGTCTTGGATTTTGCTGTCATGACCCCCAAAATTTACAAAATAAACCCATGTGATAACTTTTGTTACCTGCATTGTTGCTTTCTCATCTGCTTCATAGAATCCCTTATATAAAAAAATACATGCACAAAATATTTATGCATTTAATAAAAAAAAAAAGGTAAATGTTCTTGTTTCACAATGATCTTTTACCATGAGTTTTTTTTATGATGCTGGCTCAAATATAATTTTAGTCGTCACAGTACAGAGACAACTTTTCTTCTCATTACTTGTACAGTACAGCAAAGTATTTTCTAGATCATGCACAATGATCTTTTACCATCTGTTCTCTTATATGATATTGCCGCATCCCATCTCTTGTCTTCTCTCATTCCTACTCTTGATTATTAGACTCTTGGACTTTTTTAACTTCTCTAAATCATGCACTATTGGCACAAATATAATTTTAGTTCAGTTAATCTCTCTCGGATTGCGTTCAAATGTATACTGGCATGACAATTACGAGCTTGTTAAACAGCGATCAAGATGAACCATTTAACACAATCATTCAGCTCTCCTGTTGGAATGGGATCTCCAAACTTTCTATGGGTATAGCATAAAGACAGAGTAGAATAAAAATCAATTTAAAAACAACTAAGGAGACCAACTGAAGGACTAATTGAAGGCTGAGCTGAAAAGAAAGGTTTTTAACATTCACTTTAAAGCACCTGCAGAGTCTGTCTCTTTAATATTCTTTGGCAGCTTGTTCCATAATTTGGGAGCGTCGTTAAAAAAAGGCTGCATCTCCCATCTTCCTCTGACTGGGGCGTTGCACTTCTAACAGGCCAGCAGTGGAAGACCTTGGGCTCTAGATGGAGCATAGAAGACCAGTGATTCTGTAATGTAGGCCGGTCCGAAGCCGTTTAGAGCTTTGTATACAAGTAAGAGGACTTCATAATCAATTTGAAAGGAAACTGGGAGCCAATGCAGTGTAACTGAAATTGGAGTTATGTGCTTTCTTGTTTTTGTCAAAAGTCGAATGATGAATAAGTTGAAGTTTCTCAATAGGCTTTTTAGGAATACCAACAGAAAGGGCATTGCAGTAGTCCAATCGACTTGTAATGAAGGCATGAGTTAGCTTTCCAGCATCTTTCTGGGCTAGGAAGGGACATACCTGGAAGTGTTTCTTAGATGAAAGAATGCAGTTCTGGTCACTTTCTTAAAGGGGACCTGTTATGCTTTTCCTTTTATTCTGTCATACATATAATGTGGAATGTTCACATTAGACGCGGCCAAAGTGTCAAACGATGAAGTATTCTAATGACAAAGCAATTGCTGTGAGCAGAACACTCAGGCTTCTGAGCGCTCTGAACACTCGTTTTCAAAGGTTCTTTCTACTCTCTGCATGTCACGGTTTTCTTCACGTGGTCATCTGCTCCATCCCATCCGCTGTGCGTTTCTCCAAACAAAACCAATAAAATTGTGTGTTTTTGTTGTAGATGTATTAATTTATTTATTTTATTTTATTTTATTGAAATTTATTTTCTAATGTTAACGTGAAACAAAAAATCCACACCTGCAAGAGTCCCGGTGCATTGCGAGGCGTGTCCGTGTCTCCCACAAGCTTGGAACCAGCAAAGAAAGTCGGAACAAACTATTAAATGAGGCCTTGTAGATCTAATATGAGTGAAGATTCAGATTGCTTATTTCTCGCCTCGAGTTTTTGGCGTAACATGATGCTGATAGGCCCAGGTGCAAATAATATTTTGGACCCTCCCCTCCCGTGCACCCAGCTCTAGCGATTTTGCTGCACTATGCAATCTATCAATTGCAACTGCACTGTGTCGCACTAGTTATGCCACTGGAAACAGATTTTTGTGGACTGATAGGTCGAAATCAGTGAAAGTTACGGAGTCAATACAACAAAACCCCGAAGCCATGCTCAAACACCATTGGCTGACAGAACTCCAGGCCTCGCGAGGGTGGCTTCTACCACAAAAAAACAGCCCGTTTTGGAAGAAGAGGGTTATAGAGGCATGTTAGAATGGCTAGAATGCATAATCTGAGTGGTATTTTCAGCAACAAACACATGTACAACACAAATACATGCTTTCGGGACGTCAGAGAAGATTTTAACTTGTGTAAAAAGAAGCATAATAGGTCCTTTTTAATACTAGAGTTAAAACTTGAATCAGAATCTAGACTAACACCCAGGGTTGTTACTTCTGATTTGACCCAGGGATTCAGCTTATCAAGTCTTGCAAAGAGTTCCTCCCATTTGGCTTTGGGGCCAACCAAAAGGATTTGTCTCTTACCTTCATTTAGTTATAAAAATGTTGTATTTATCCAATCATTTATAGCAAGAAGACGGGTCGTGAGAGCACTTTCTGCATCTGCTAGATTTGGCTCCACAGAAATATAAAGTTGTGTATCATCAGAATTTTTATGGAAATATACATTATATTCTCTGATAATGTGACCTAATGGAAGCATGTTAAGTGACAAAAGCAAGGGCCCAAGGAAGTTTTCTTGTGCAGCACCAGAAGTTATCACATGTTTCTCTCATACATGATCTACAAGACAAAACTTTCTCCCTGTAATTTAAGTTCGGAACCAGTTCCGGACACATTCATATGGACCAACCCAGTTCTCCAGACCATCAATGAGAATATTGTGATCAATGGTGTCAAATGCTGCGCTCATGTCCAAAAGAACAAGAATTTACATCAGCGCTTGGTCGCAAATCATTGATTGTCTTGGTGGGAGCAGTTTCTGTGCTGTGACTGGCTCTGAAACCTGACTGAAGCTTCTCCAAAAAGTGCTTTTCATTTACAATGTTGTAAATTTGATTACAGACTATTTTCTTAAGTACCTTACTGTACTCAAAAAATGAAAGTTTGATATGGGCCTGTAGTTACCTAGGACCCCACAGTCCAAGTGTGGTTTCTTTAACAGTGGTTTCACAACAGCAGTTTTCAGAGCAGAGCTTGAGACACCATTGAAAACGTTTTTTTTAAATATAGTAGCGGGCAGGATCAAGAGAGCAGGTGGAAGATTTACTCTCTGTTACAATCATACAGAGCTCTGCAACAGAAATAGTACCAGTCCTAAAATGCAAAATCCTCATGGATGCTTTCTTTTTATAGGATTGACTATTGAAGTTTCCAGCAGCGGAGGTAATACTCGGATTAAGCAGTTGGTCAATTGTGGGAAACAGGATTCTATGGTTACTCCCAATCTGTGTAATAATCTTTGAAAAATGGTATTTTCTTGTCGTACGTACAGCATTGTTATATACAAATAAGGATCCTTTATAAATGCTAGGATGGACCTCAAGTCCAGATTTTCTCCATTTCCTTTCAGCTGCTCTACATGATCTCTAGAGCTTCCTTTAAGCATGGTGAACATTGTGAACCCTAACCCTGACCTAACCATTCCCCAAGTTCCCCAGTAATAAAGTGTTATCTCATCGATTTAATCTCACACCAAACCCATAAAACTAACCTTATCCAGCCTTGACCATCCCTAATCTAACACCTATCTAACCATTTCCATAATCATTTTCATAAAAAGTACGTTTTGGAAGAATTACATGGTTTATTGATAATTAAATCATTAATTTTAGACAATTCATTATTATTAATTGTTTAACTATCAAATGCTCAGATTGTAACTATATGTTTTATACAACCAATTTATTTTGTGGCTCTTTTTTTTGCCTTAAGAGAAAATCAATCAATCATTTGAATCAATTAGCAATTATCAACTCAAACCTCCATGTGTTTATTTATCCTTATCGTGGACCATATGACCCATAAATATTCTGAGTCATCTTCTTCATTGTAGGCTTTATGAGAACAAGGTCTCCAGGGAGCAGACCTCTCTTCACACTTGGTTTCACTACATTATTGGGGGTTCCCGGTGCCAGGACTGTGTTTGGTGCAGAGGGAATTAACTTTTCCCTTCTAAGGTAATGACTGAGTGATGTTGATGTGTTGCCATGGAAACTGGGAGTCAGCACCCTCAAAAAGAAAGAGAACTCTTGATCTACAAGACTGTGATCTTAGTGAGGACTTTGTTTTGAGAAATGACATGTTACCTAATGCCATTGGGCAAATAGGCTCACAATGTCATTTGGTTTTTCTAGTTATCAGTCACACTTTTTTCGAATATCACCTTTTTACAGTGAATTATATTTCAAAATTGCTATGGTGATGTATTCCAAACTGTTGTGATTTAAGAAATGATTCTTCACGATGTGAATTTAGTGACCTTCTGTGTATTCAAATGGGTGAGAAACCTTCCCCACAGGGACAATCAAGTGCAATCAAATAAAGCTTTAATTTCAAAGGTCTACATTTTATACTCATATTCTGATGTAAAGGTTAAGAAGAATTGCAAAGACATGGAACCATGGGAATAATACAAGTCACAGGTCCTTCATACTTGAAATGTATGATAACTTTCAATTTTCATCAGAATCTTAGACGAATAGACGATAACTTACCTTCAACAAAATATCACCGTGAAAGGGAGACATCACGAGGCTGCTCAAAGATCAAGTACATTTCCACAGAGACTATAGCAGCAATGCAACCGTCTGTATGCGTTGCTCATGTATTGGTTCATGTATTCGAAAAATGCCTTTCCAAAATGCGACTTCTCAGTCTTCCTCTAGTGTCCTTATTGTCACAGGCTCCAGGTCCTACTTTGTCCAACACTTGGCCATTCTGGGCAGAATTTATTTTTAAAGTTGTGGACAAAATACGTTCATTGCTACCAACCCAACTCCTTGTAAGGAGGCCTTGACCAGTCATGTATGAGGCCTCCGCTCCTTATTTTTTCACCTAATCCGCCCAATGTCCCCTTTCAGACCCCCTGTCTCTTCCAGACTGTCGCTGATTAAATGGATTTACTGGCTGTATCCTACTTATTTATTTTAAAAAAAATTGTTTTCACAGTTAGGTAGGATTATACAGAGATTTTAAGCCATATGATGCCATATGATGTCCTTTGTGTTCTCTCTATCTTCCGTTGGTCCAATATTACCAAGATATACTTTTTTTTTCAAGGTTTAAGGCTATTTATTAACACTTTAGAAGGCGCAGCAGCAATAGTTAACACGGTGCTGGTAAATGTATCTTGAAGAACGGCACATAAGGTCCTCACAACCCTCGGCTCTCACAGATTTACAGTGTTTGGCAGCTTGCACGACCAGCTCAGAAAAATGAATTTTGACTCCTTACTCTCCCAAATAAAAGGATTTGGGAAATTCCAAATTGCGCTCATCTTGATTCAGACCATCTCTCGCATGACCCTGCCGTGCCACTTTCTCTTGAATAACTTCATTACGGAGGTTCCCTCCCACCACTGTGACCTCGGTGCTCTGGACGACGGCGGCACCTTTAGGAATTTGACCGCGGCACAGAAAGTCACCGTCGGCGTCCCGGCGCTGCCAGATGGGACGCCGAGCGTCTGTCGCATGTTCTCAGAACCTCAGTACCACTTACTGTCCATGTCCAACACTAGCAATGTGACAGACAGCGTGCAGTGCCAGAGTGGATGGGTCTACGACCATAGCACCTTCAAATCCACACTGGCTACAGAGGTAAGTGCTGAAAATCAATGTACGATAATCAAAGTCCAAGCGTGAACTTTACGATTTTTGTTTTTGTTTCATGAATTCCTTTAAGTGGGATCTCGTATGCGGCAAGAAATGGATGAACAAAGCGACAGCCACCATTTTATTTGTCGGTGTAATGTGTGGAGCGCCTTTATTTGGTTATCTTAGTGATCGGTAGGTAAGGTGTGATTGAACATACAGAAATCGGGCAAATATGTGTGGTGTGCATTTTATGCTGAGTGGGTGGAAGGTAGGGTGGGGAAGTAGGGTGGGTGGCTTTGGAAAGTTCTGGCGAGTTGACCAAGTTAAGGCAAATTGATGGCTGAGCTTTCATTATTCATCATTCAAGTCATTCAACAAAGTGCACCTATCAACCCCCAGTGACACACCTACAGTACATGACATACATACAGTGTTAATGAATTACAAATCTTGAATTCACATAAAGTAAATGTTTGGTCAAAGTTCCCAACGAATGCCCTGTGTCCCATACAAATTCATTATCTATTCATAATATTAAAGCAGACATTTTGTTGGGGTACTAACTATATATCTTTATATATATATATATATATATATATATATATATATATATATATATATATATATATATATATATATATATAGGCTTATATATTTTAAAAACACATGCCTTTAAAGACCATCAAATTAATAATTTTGTGATCACAAAAATGTTTAATTCAGGATCAAATTCATTAACGAAATAATTGTTTACGATTAAGATCATATAAGATAACATATTAATTCAATGGGGGAAATTGAGGCCTTTTAATTCCAACCAATGTTTTAAAGTACTGCTCAATGTGTTTACTGAATATGCTTAACTATATATTTTTTTAATTCCCAGATTTGGCCGCAGGAAAACCCTCCTGGTGTCCTATCTGTTCACTATGGTGTTTGCAGTGTTAAGTTCGTTCTCCACATCGTATGTCATGTTTTCCATCATGAGGTTTTTCACCGGAGTGACGCTCTCGGGGATAAGCGTCATTTCTCTCGTTCTGAGTGTGTATCACATAAAAAACCCAAAATGACATCTTAGTCACATCATCCATTTTTAGCTCATTTAGTGACCTTTAATGACTTTTCTGCAGGTGTTGAGTGGATTGGCATCGAGCACAGGACCTTGGCCGGTGTGCTCATCAGTCTGGATTGGACGATTGGCAGCTGGTTGCTGACTGGAATCGGCTACTTTGTAAATGAGTGGAGGATGCTCATCCTGGTCGTGACATCCCCCCTGCTGTTTTCCATTCTCACTTGGTGGTATGAAGCTTTACATTGACACATAGAAGTCATATCAACTGGATCCTCGTCAAATGCTTGGGTTCACCACTTTCGTTGCCATGGCAGGTGGCTTCCAGAGTCTGCACGCTGGCTCCTGGCTCATGGCAAGTCAGACGCTGCTCACTTCTACATCTTGAAATGTGCCAAGATGAACAACAGAACAGAGTGCCTCGATGCCATAACGCCAGTGGTAAATATTTAAATGTAATTCAATTTAATTCAGCAAAAAAAATTTAATCTTGACACTTTTTATCTGACATTGGTTACCCACATTATCTCAAACAGTTACATGACTCTGTGCAAAAACCCGATTCTGATTGGCAATCAGTGGTCAGTTATTTCTGGATAATAACCACTGTCTGTTCATAATGACTCCTGTCACAGGCAACCACTTCCAACCACTGGGGCTCATCTCCCTCGTTTTACTACTCCACATGCATGTTACATGATGAGGTGGCCTAGTCACTTTAAGAACCAAAGACACATAAACTAAAAATAATTTACTCTGGACTGCATTCAATAATATATATAATATAATATAATATAATATAATATAATATAATATAATATAATATAGTATAATATAATATTATATTATATTATATTATATTATATTATATTATATTATATATCATTCAATCATTTGAACATAGAAACTACAATAGAAGACTTGAATGCAGATGTCCAATTTCGCTAAACTGATTTCACCTTATCAGTACACTAAAATCTGTTTCCGATCAAATTTGAGGTGAGAAATAAGCCATCCAGTTGCTGAATCTTCACTCATATTAGATCTACAAGGCCTCATCTAAAAGATTGTTCCTACTTTTACCGCGGTGTCTGGAGCAGGCTCTTTTGATTCATTCAATTACGGAAACGTTGGAAAATAAAATAAAATAAATACATCTAAGATTTTGTTTGGAGAAACATGGAGCGAAACGTGTGCCAGAGCCTACAGTACAGTCAACCCACCCTGGACACACACACTAACACACACACACACACACACACACACACACACACACACACACAGAAAGAAACACAGCAAATACTTATATTTCCATCGTCTGCATATTTGTCACACGGTTGATATTAATTCCTCTTTCTTTTAAAAGATTTGTGCTGGTTTCTGCGGCCAACAACAGAGCAGTTCCCAGCTGTTCTTAGCTCTTAGCTCCGATGCCAGCAGGTCCGGTTGTGCTCCAGCCGTGGGTGGAGTTACTCAGATGGAGGGCGGTTCATATTCTACCAAAGCCCTACTTTACCTAGGAAGATTCAAGATTATACATACAGTCATACATATATGCAGTGAAATGTCATGACACCCGGTAATTAGGCACAATAGGCTTTATATTCTATTTGAAGCCTAAAGGGGCTTCAAATCTGAACGGCTTATTTCACCACAGATTTTCTGAAATAGACAGCTCACAAAAAACTGACTGGGTTGTTTTATTTCACAGTTTGTGTGTTAGGTAGGCCCATCAGAGACCCAAATGTATGTGCACAAGCACTGAACAAGTGTGTTTTGCATAATAGGTCCCCTTTAAACTACGCATACTTAGTTCTAAAATCATTTCAAATCAATAATCTGTCTCAATATTCACAAAAAACCCCAACAGGGTGATTACAATGTACATAGTGTGTCCACATGAAACTTAAATTGGAGGAATGTTGTGAACTGCCATATATGTCTGTCCTGCTTAACCACAGACACTGTTGGAGTCAGACGTAACTCAGAGAAAAGATAAAAAGTACACATTTGTGGATCTAGTACGAACCCCAACAATGAGAAAGATTGCCATCTGCTCTGGCATAGTCTGGTGAGTGCAAGTATGAAGAATAATGAATGTAAATGATACAAGCAGGTTTTTGCACAAGTACATGAAAGAAGAATAAATACACACCACTATTCCATCTATCTATCCATCTATCTATGAAACTAGCTTTTCCTTGACTGCACTGTCAGAGCCTTGAATAATCTGGAAAAAATGTATTGATTATGACTTGTTTGCCTCACTGAAAAGTTTTTTGTTTTTTTTTGGTCCATTTATAGGTATGGAGTGGCATTTACATATTACGGGATAAGTCTAAATATCTCTGGATTTGGACTCAACCTGTATCTTTCACAGTTTGTGTTTACCACCATTGAAATGCCAGGGAAGATAATGGTCTACTACTTCCTGCTCAAAATGGGCAGGAGGCTGAGCCAAGCCGGGTCCCTCATGCTCACTGGAGTTTGTATTTTCATCAACCTGTTCATTCCTAAAGGTACTTATGGATAGATGGATGGGTGGCGGGTAGGCAGGCGAACAGACGCTTATTGATATTGGTATTAGACTGAAATATTTGTAATTCAACCTTTTCTTAAATTACAACAAGAAAGATTCATATTCAGTCTCAATATGTGGCTTATACTGTAGGCCTAAATGTGAATATAACGTGAGTGGTATTGGCTCCAAAATAATAATAATGAAGGGAAAATATAGCAGCAGGCAGCCATTCAAGGTATCTAGGTTGGATGGTGTGACAGTGTGAAGGTGATGTTATTGGGGTTTTATTTTGTGGAACCTACCCTGGTAAATGTCAGCTGTCCTTAGAAGCATATATGTTTATTAGGTTTAATACGCTACGCTTTATTTAATCTAATTGTATTCTGGTAATTCTTTGACTGAGTTATTTTCGAACATAATAAAGTTGAATAGTAATAAAGTAATAGACTGTAAAAACTGTAAAAATCTAGATGGAATTTCTATAAATTCCGAAGGTGATCTTTTTTTTTGTTTTCTGTAACTCAACGGATTAGTAATTCATTCATAAAGTAAAAGATTGTTACATTAGCCACATTACAAACGCAACACCTACCTCATATTTAACGTTATAGCTGCGCTTCTGTGCTTCTGTACAGTCTGTCAGAGTTTGTGTCTTATATTTCTTTAGTTTAAGTCCAATCGAATAATCAATTGGGTGGATAAATTCCTTTAGTTAAAGTGCAATCAGTGCAGTGACACACTTGACTGGGACCGATTTGGATCATATTCGGATGATGGCGTATTGGAACTGCACAAAATTCAAATCTTCATTGTGTCTGTGGCTTGGTTAACTGACATACAAACAGAGAGGGCACCAAAATGGAGAGCGCGTCGAAGCCAGCGGAGCTGCTGCATCTGTGCATGCCGCCATCTTGGTGAGGTCCCAATTGTCTAGACCAATCAGGGGACTGCAGTGCTATCACGTGACCTGTGCGCATGTGCGCAGTGATATCACCGTTGTGGAGATGACAAAAAACAGTTTTCTACTAACTTATTCCACAAAAATGGACCGATCTGGATCAAACTTAGATGAGGCCGTGTCGAAACTGCCCCAAATGCAAATTGTATTCATTGAGTTTGTTGGATCGGTGAGATCCATACACCACTGGCATCTATTTTTCATGAACAAAAACAGCCCTTCTTCGGAGGCTGGACCCCGAAAAAATGTGTCTAGTGGCTGTTGTTGTGAGAATTTTGGCGCCTAAAAACGGGTTCATGGTCCTGTTGTTAACTTCACTTGATGGTACCTTCCTGCAGATCAGTGGATAGCGCGCACAGTTATGGCTGTTCTTGGAAAAGGCCTTTCTGAAGCATCCTTCACTATCATGTTCCTCTACACGAGCGAATTGTACCCTACTGTAGTAAGGTAAGATACGACAACACAACATAACATGACATAACATAACATGACATAACATAACATGACATAACATAACGGCTTATAAATTCCCAGGGGAAATTCATGAAGTCCAACATACTGAGGAATCAGTGTAATCGCTGCCATTAACTAACTATTGTCATATTTTGTTGAATTGACATATTGATAAATAACAGATCATTGATACTTTTAGGCAGAATGGTTTGGGCTACACTTCCTTTGTGGCTCGTTTGGGTGTGTCCATCGCCCCGCTCATCCTCCTGCTGGATGAAGTGTGGCACCTCCTGCCGTCTGTGATCTACTGCGTGGTGGCCGTGGGGGCCAGTTTAGTCACCATGCTTCTACCCGAAACGATGAACGCACGTTTGCCCGAGCTCATCGAAGATGTCGAGGAACCGAGGTAGGTTGTTCATTTGAAAGTGTGCGGAATATTAATGTTTTGAATGTTACCTCTCAAATCTCATGCAATTAGAACATTTCAGTCGCTGACAATTTCAAGACAAAAGACAGCAAGCATGTTGGATAGAATATTTAGTTTTCGCTCTGAACCCACTTGCTAAATCATTATCAATCAAGTCAGACCAACTCTTAATTGCTATACATTAACACAATATCCGAAATGATAGTCATATTTGTCCATAGATCTAGACATTTTCTGAAAGCAGTAACAGCTTCAAATGTATTTAAACCTTGATATTGATTGTTTCTTTTTCCAACATTGCAGAGAAAGACATGCAACAGAAAACACCTAGATGACAATGCAAAGCATTGTATCAGAGTGAAATGTGTCCACAGCAATGTCACAATTAAAGCTTCACTCCCTCCTGCTAAAAACAATGTCATTCAATTAATTGTTGATGTGCAAACATAAAACACAAGTTTGTGAATTATTTAAATGTCTTCATCCTTTAATTTTTTGACTGGCTGTATGCTAACTGTGTTAGCTCAATGCAATGGAACTAGTCTGAGGTGACCACATTTTCAAACCCCTGTACCGGGACCCTTAAGTGTACCGCACGTTCATGCACGCGCACATGTATGCTCTTAATGGTGGTGGACACTTGTTACCAGGGTGCATCCCTGTGTGCATTGACAAATGCTGCCCCCCCACCCCCCCCCCCCCCAAAAAAAAGAAGGACAAGCCAGGATGGGTTAAATGCAGAGGCCTCATTTCACCATCCAGAGCATGTGTTTGCATGATAATTAAAAGATTCTTCTTATGCACGCACCATCGCCGTTTTCATCAGTATGGGGGACTCTTATTATGGGTCCAGCCTACGAGGCTATTGTTTTTGCTCTTGAGGTGTCTGGGAATGAGTAGCGTCCCAAGACAGTGCCCATTGTATAAAATAATGATTATCAACAGACGATGCCAGGGGTCTCAAGAGAGAGACAGAGCCCATTGTCAGGGGTCCCGGTGATAAGGAAGGTTAAAACGTGAACGGTGACCTATGCAAGTCTGGTCTGATGCTGTTCTTTTGTGATAAATCTATTATTTTACTCAAGTCAGCGTCAGCGGTCTCTCCTTCTTGATCAACACATCAAATTAATCAAGAAACTACATTCTGATTTTTATTTTTATTTTTGGCATATTTTGGGCTAAAAGTGTCTGTAACATGACGATCCCCGAACCCACGGACATGGTTTAGGTCTCGTTGGAACTGGGGCCTTTAAGACATCTTGTGGTGCAACTTTTATCCACATCGATCTTCATCTATCAACAACATGTAGCAGGAATTAGTGAAAAACTGTTGCAAATTTACCAGAAGTTTAAGGACTCTGGCATACGTTGATTAGTTTGTGGAGCAGGGCGCTTTATGACATGAAGAACCGATGTCATATAAGTCAAGGCTTCGTCTCTAGGTGCTCATTCGGATTCGGAGAGTTGCACTGTGTAGACCTGGTTGCTTCGTGTAGTAATTACCCTTGTTCAGACGACAGCCCAATCATTGTAAACTCACAGAACCTGGAAAACTGTAATACGTACCTAACACCACTAAACTGGAGCCTGTGTATTGTTGCCTCCAGCTATATTATTTCTGACATTATTATTATTATTATTATTATTATTAAGGGTCCAGACTCCTATTGTTTTTGGTCATGAAAAATTTACGTCAGTAGTCTAGCGATAGCATGGAACCAACATACCCACGGATATGATGAATAAAATTTGGATTTTGGCCAGTTCTGACATGTGGTCCTTCAAGTTTGATCCAAATATGTGACCCACCGCAGCAAAACCCACATTATCACGCATTTCTAAAATCACCAGGAGCAGCCAAATAAGTTAAAAAAAACCTTTCTAGAAGGAAAATTAGATTTTTCCAGATTCATGTTCCTTTGTGGGGTTTTTTATCCGTCAAAGTATTAACAAAACCGAGTTTGATTTCTAAACTGTAGATAAATGTTTAATCTAGCCACTGGGGGTACACAAGCCAGTGTATCATCAGTGCCGGTCCCATGCTGAGATGAATAGAGAGAGTTGCGTCAGGAAGGACATCCGGCGTAAAAACCATGCCAAATCAAACATGCGGACAATAAATCTGATATCCATACCGGATCGTTCGAGGCCACAACGATGGCTACTGGTGCCATTCCAACGGGGTGCCAGTGTAAATTGTGCTACTGTCGGCTGAAGAAGAGAAGAAGAAGAAGAGGGGGAAGGCGTGTCCGGAGACAGCAAGGGAGGAAGAAGGGTAGGAGTGTAGAGTTGAGAGTAGGAACCTTGAACGTTGGCACTATGAAGGGTAAAGAGAGAGAGCTGGCTGACACGATGGAGAGAAGGAAGGTAGATGTACTATGTGTACAAGAGACCGGGTGGAAGGGGAGTAAGGCCGGGAGTATCGGAGCTGGGTACAAACTGTTCTACCATGGAGGGGATGGCAGGGGAAATGGGGTAGGGATAGTTTTAAAGGAAGAATCTGTCAGGAGTGTTTTGGAGATGACGAGAGTGTCGGACAGAGTGTGCATAATGAGCATGAAGCTGGAAATTGATAGAGTGATAATGGATGTGGTCAATGCATATGCTCCCCAAGTTGGGTGTGAGATTGAGGAGAAAGAAGAATGCTTTAGTGAGTTGGTTGTAGTGGTGGAGAGCTTCCCCAAGGGAGAGAGAGTGGTCGTTGGAGCAGATCTCAGAAAAAAATGGGATAGTCAGAGAGATGAAGAAAGTAGACAGGAGTACAAGCTGATGCAGTGCAAGGCAAAGAGATAAGTGGCAAAGGCAAAGGAAAAGGCATACGACGAGTTGTATGAGAGGTTGGACAGTAAGGAAGGAGAAAAGGACTTGTACTGATTGGCAAGACAAAGGGATCAAGCTGGGAAGGATGTACAGCAGGTTAGGGTGATGAGGGATAATGATAGGAATGTGCTGACTAGTGAGGAGAGTGTGTTGAGAAGGTGGAAGGAGTACTTTGAGGAGATGATGAATGAAGAAAATGAGAGGGAGAGAAGAGTGGATGATGCGGGGATAGTGGATCAAGAAGTGCAGCAAATTAGCAAGGATGAAGTGAGAACAGCGTTAAAGAAGATGAAGAGTGGAAAGGCAGTTTGCCCAGATGACATACCTGGGGAAGCATGGAAATGTTTAGGTGAGATGGCAGTGGTGTTCCTAACGAGACTGTTTAACACCATCCTGGAAGGGGAGAGGATGCCAGAGGAGTGGAGAAGAAGTGTACTGGTACCCATCTCCAAGAATAAGGGAGGCGTACAGAGCTGTAGTAACTACAGGGGAATGAAGTTGATCAGCCACAGCATGAAGCTATAGGAAAGGGTAGTGGAGGCTAGGTTAAAAGGAGGGGTGGAGATCAGCGAGCAGCAGTATGGTTTCATACCAGGAACGATTACTACAGATGCAATGTTTGCTTTAAGAATGCTGATGGAAAAGTACAGGGAAGGCCAGAGGGAGCTGCACTGCGTCTTGGATTTTGTGAAAGCATATGATTAGGATGCCGAGAGAGGAAGTGTGGTATTGCATGAGGAAGTCGGGTGTGGGAGAGAAGTACGTAGGAGTGGTACAGGATATGGATGTCAGACAGTAGTAAGGTGGGCAGTAGGTGTGACAAAGGCATTCAAAGTGGAGGTGGGATTGCATCAAGGATCAGCTCTGAGCCCTTTCTTGTTTGCAATGGTGATGGACAGGTTAACTGATGAAATCAGGCAGGAGTCTCTGTGGACTATGATGTTCGCGGATGACATTGTGATCTGGAGCGAGAGTAGGGAGCAGTTTGAGAAGAGCCTGGAGAAGTGGAGGCATGAGGCATTAGAGAGAAGAGGAATGAAAGTCAGCAGGAGTAAGACAGAATACATGTGCCTGAATGGGAGGGAAGGCGGTGAAAAGCTGAGAATGCAAGGGGTGGAGGTGGAGAAGGCAGATGAGTTCATGTACTTGGGGTCAACCATCCAAAGCAGCAGAGAGTGCGGGAGAGAGGTGAAGAAGAGAGTACAGGCAGGGTGGAGTGGGTGGAGAAGAGTGTCCGGAGTGACCTGTGACAGAAGGGTTCCAGCAAGAGTGAAGGGGAAGGTCTACAGGACGGTAGTGAGACCAGCTATGTTGTACGGTTTAGAGGCGGTGGCCCTGACAAAAAGGCAGGTGGCTGAACTGGAGGTGGCAGAGTTGAGGATGTTGAGATTTTCATTGGGAGTGATGAGGATGGACAGGATTAAGAATGAGTTCATTAGAGGGACAGCTCAGGTTGGACAGTTTGGTGGAAAAGTGAGAGAAGCGAGATTGAGATGGTTTGGACACGTGTGTAGGGGAGATGAGAGATATATTGGGAGAAGGATGCTGAGGATGGAGCTGCCAGGCAAGAGGAAAAGAGGAAGGCCAAAGAGAAGGATCATGGATGTGGTGAGGGAGGACATGCGCAGAACAGAAGGTATTGGAGGCAGATGATCCGAAAGGGGAAGAAGATAAATGTTTAACCGCGGAGTTAAATATTCCAGTTAGATCACATGGGGAAACTCAGTTAAATTACCGATACGCTGAATAGCGATGAACAACGCCGATCAATCGTTTCCTTTAAAGCGACCGACCAGGTGAAGATCATTCCTCCATATTCCATGTGATGTGAAGTCACAATGTGAAACCGTTTTGATAAAGTTCAATCTTTAAATCATACTACTTTTACACACACACGGAGACATCATTGTGGAGGCGGCGTACACCAACGTATACCAACGAGGAAGTCAAGCTGACGTCACTTCCGTAAACAAGACGAGGATCCGGTTTCACTTGTATGTGAAAACTTTCATCTCCATGTTGCTATAGATAACGAGAAGTGGGTGGTGGAACATCTAAATCGTAATGTGGACCGTAATCTCACCAGTGCGATAGATCCAAATCAGTGTAAGCAGCGCATACTGGACTTCATTTTCCGCGATGATAGTCAGTTCTCAGACAGCGATGCTGAGACTGATATCGGTGTTATCCCGGACTTGGAGAACATTCCAAACAGCGGATTTCAACCTGAATGTGATGATGAAACGGAATATTTTCAAGAACCACCAGAGGAGACCGCTGATATGCCTGTTCTTGTTACAACGGAAGAAGTTGGCGAAGTGATGAAGTTCTGTTGAGGTTGGTGATGGACAAGTAGCAATGGACAAGATTCTCACGTTTACCTGCAAATGCAGCCAGGGGCCAAACGAAAATGAAAAGAGGCCCCTAGCAGGTTCTAAGAGCGTAGCTGGGGAAGGGTTAGGGGTTAGCCCACATAATAACTCCCAAGAATTTTGAAGATTTTTAGCATACGCAAGGTTTTAGCATAGGCTATGATAGAAAGGTGTCAGAACATACAATGCGTCGCACTGTGGGGCTGCATAGCTGCAGACCGGTTAGAGTGTGTGAGAGAATATGCAGATGATCAATGCTCATGAAAGATATTGCTTTACAACCAAGTGCTGTCCAAATGCTAAGAGGCATATGTTTTGTTTGGGGACTACTCCTGACTCCTCTTTATCAGGAGATCTTACATTCCTGCCAAAAATGGCACAACTTTTTCTTTTAATGATGGTGTTTGATGTCCTTCGTTAAAAACGTTCTCAGGTGTTAGTGAAGGCAACAGCGAATCACATGGTCTTGGGAAAGGCCCAACCGTTTCTCCGTATATAAAGCTGGCTTCTTCAAATGTAAAACTAGACAGAACAGCATCACGCTCTTGAAGTGCATCTGTATCTTTTTCTCTATTCTGCAAAATAAATATCTTTCATAATCTCAAATTGTTTTCCAGTTGCGAACAGGTTTACCTCACCGACCATGCAGTGAGAATTGTACAACATGTGCCAATGCTGACTATGCTGCTAGGAGCCACACCAACAAAGGTCAACCTACGAGGGTATGTTTATCCTGAAATACGTGATTTTTTCCTTCGTTTGTTAAGAATAACCTTTTTAGAAACGTGTCTTTTTACGACTAAACGTAGGTGTTACTATCATCACATCGCTACCATCACATCACTTATCCCTCAGAAGAGGCTGGGAAAACTATAGAAATTACCCTTAAACATAATTACCAGTTGAAAAGGTGTTAGTAGTTAATTATAAGCAAACCAGGTTAAATCAAATTGCATTGGAAAAAGTATAAAATGATAATGTAAAATAAGATTGAATTGGTTCCTTCAGCCGGTTGGTTTCTCCATCAGATCTGATGATTGTTGAATGTTCTTTCTTGTTCCACCTCTTCTTGGTTTTCTTTTTTGGTAAAGTGCATCATTTGTGGCACGGTGGCACAGTGCATTGCATTAATTGTGTGTGTGTGTGTGTGTGTGTGTGTGTGTGTGTGTGCGCACGTGTCGGTCGCCGTAGCTGCACGTATGCCTGTGTTGTGGTGTGTGCAGTGACAAAATAAAGACGAGCTAAGCTTGTCCAGTTTCGTTCATTCTGGTGGTATTTCTCACAAAGTCACTCTGTGTGAAGTCTTGGTGAGAAGAATCCAAAGGTTCCCACTAAACCTCTGTTTTTACCTTTTATGGGCTTATAAGTCTCTCCCCTCCTCTCTGTCTCCAACCAACACCCATTGTCTTTGAACGTATTCCCATAATTTGGGTTTTCTAGTGCCTTGTCACGCATGGCATAATTACTGCGCTCAGTATTATCTCTAATGAGACAGTATGATATGAGTCATATACTGTATCCCATTGATAACATATTGTTGTATTATTAAGTGTGCTGCCTGTACACTTACTATAATTGCACAAATTATTATTATTATTATTATTATTATTATTATTATTATTATTATTATTTTCACGCTATTATTTAACGCTACTCCTCCCACAGTTTTCAAGCCGCATACACGCGAGATACATCAAAACGACTGGGTCCATCCCGACAAATGTGCTGTAACTTTGTGGAAGGTTTTGGCCTGTGGTTTCCAAAATATTTCACAATTTTTCCCCCTCAGAGGTTTCCCGTGGGAAAACCTGGCGGGCACATAGTAGCTGTAGTTTCCCACCTGACGCATGTGCATGCTGCTTTGTGAAAAATCAGTTCAGAGACTGATTCATTAAAGTAGATTGTGCCATTAACATCGTGAAGACCTGTCACTCAGGCAAGGGAAGACAATCTGGGAGGAATTCTCATCAAATCTCAAATGTAAATTTTCATTGTGGAGCTGGCTGGCTGGGTCTGCTAGGCAGCTGTTAGGTAAATGGTAGATAATTGATGTTCTACTTGAGACGTGCAAAGGTCGACAAAGTAGAACAGTTCAAAGCAGTTTAGAGCTGGCCTTAGGCATGAGGTAGAATACTTGGATGGACAATATTTTAATAGACATGACTTCTGCCAAACGATTGAAGATGATGAACAAATGGGGTACATCACCATATTCTAATATGTATGAACATATGCATTATATACCCTAAATGTTCTTTTATATTTTCTTTTCTTTGTCTTTTAGTTTTTCCTTCCTGTTATGATTATAAAAATGTGTTTCATATACTTTTATGAACATGTTTTGAGATGATTCCTATTTCCAAATGTACACTGAAAAATGTATTCATTGGATCAACTTTAAATAAAAAAATGCTTAAATTAGTCAACTATGTACAGTATATCAAAGCTGTTCTCCACTTGAAATGGAGAAATTGAGGTGCAGATTTTAAGTTGGAAAAAAAACGTACAAAATATAGGTTTAACAAATGAAAGCAACTTTTTTTTAAGTCGATCCAATGACTCAAATCCCATGATTTTTTTCCAGCGTAAGCCATGTGTAGCCAGCGTGTGCGCCATTTAAAAATAATTATCTTTTCACCAAATAAATGAAACAGCTGTTGAGAGCTACTGCACTCTCTTCCTTTGTTGCTCACTAGATCGCTGAATGCAGCCGTGAAAGGAAGGATAAGATGAACAATTCTCAGACACATTTGGGGGGAACCGCTCCAAATATATCACTTATTGATATGGGTGCAACCATTTTTCCACGGCGTTGAACTCAGTAAAATATTAACCTCGGAGTAGTCGCAAAGAGAGTCGGGAACAAATGATTGCTTTGTCTGGAATGAGATGAACAGGACGGTGCATTTCCAATGTGAATTCGACGGCAGGTGAGGTTTCTTGTTCAACGGGGGAGACGACACGTGCGAGGGAGGCCGCCATGAAGTTCGAGGACATCCTCTCCGACGTGGACGGATTCGGCAGATTCCAGTGGATGATCATCCTGATCAGCTTCCTCTCCAGGTTCACGCTGCCGTGCCACTTCTTGCTCATCAATTTCATCGCTGTCGCTCCGGCCCA
Source organism: Zeus faber (assembly GCF_960531495.2). Taxonomy (NCBI): domain Eukaryota; kingdom Metazoa; phylum Chordata; class Actinopteri; order Zeiformes; family Zeidae; genus Zeus; species Zeus faber. The sequence goes on from NC_137191.1 coordinate 20,262,599, forward strand.
CTACTGTGACCTCAGCTCCCTGGAGGATGGAGACTTCGGGAATTTATCTCTGGAGCAGAGGCTCGTCGTGGGCGTGCCGCTGCAGGACGACGGAGCTCCGAGCTCCTGTCGGATGTTCCCGGAGCCCCAATATCAGCTGCTGCTCAACTCCTCCAACTCCTCTGGGCTTCACGCGGTGGAGTGCCAGAGTGGGTGGGTGTACGAGGACACCCGCCTCAAGTCCACTCTGGCCACGGAGGTGAGATAGCTTCACACTCGGGGAGGGGAAAGAAAAACAATCTTTCTACGGTTCTTCTTCCGCTTCCGAGTAAATGTCGTGTAAAAATCACGGCTCTTACGCTTTGTAATGACATTGTTGTGATAGAGAGCTACCCACCGCTGGAAACATCATAAAACAAACTGTGCGCGCAGTTCACAAACCGACAACGATGAACTCTCGTTCACCGGAAATCCTCCCCTCGCCCAACCGTGCGTTACGCCAACTGAACCAAATGGAAAAAAACAGTCGAAAGTGGGATGACTCATTTTACTGTGACTCGTCAAGAAAAATCTCAAAAAGAGTTTGAAACTTTCCTCGCGACGAACGGTCGTTACTTTCGCCGAGTCGTATTCTGGCTGGAACGGATCAATGCGATGAATCAGTACAGCCTTACAATTTTGATCTTGCAACAGAAAAGCTCATTTATTCATCGTTATTATCATTATATCCATTGCTTGTTTCTTTTTTTAAGTTGAATTTCAAAGGATGATCAGGGCACAGCCGGCCAGAGGTTGACAATTCCAGGTCCAGGTTGCTCCAGCACCGATCCAGTTGATTCCACTCATTCCACTCACTCTGATCAGTCAATCCACATGCTTGGCTCAAAATCCAGGATCGGAATTTTAACTTCCCAAACCTGGATTTTCCCCCAGATTATCTCTCTGCTCTCTACACAGATGTCAAATTGTGCTCTCCCTCTATTCTTTTTTATTTTTATTTATTTTTTTAAGTGGGACCTGGTTTGTGATAAAAGAGGAAAAGGCAAAGCGACCGCCACCATTTTTTTCATCGGAGTGATGTTTGGAGCCATGACCTTCGGCAGTCTGAGTGACAGGTAGTCTCATGTATAGGCGTAATAATTTAGTAATAACAAATTAATAATTTATAATTACATATTCATTGTTATCCATGCCCATATGCATGTATTATATGCCCATATACATATTTATTCATTCTGTAAAATATATCCATCTCTTTTTATATTTTATAAGCATACTGCCACTTAAACCCAACTACTGTCTTTTACTATAACTTAACTTGTTGTGTGCAGAGAATTTGATTTTGTATATTCTATATATTTGTGTATATTTGGTTATTTTCGTTTTTTTATTTGGCTATATATTTTTTTTCAGACAAGCTTTTATCATGCCAATCGTCTGTTATGCACCAAATCCCTACCGTGACAAATTCTCTGTATATGATATATAATTCAAGAGTAAGTATAAACCTAAAGAAACAGGAAAAAAATAAACCTACGACAGATCTAGAATTATGAAAATATATGTCATGTTATTCACATCATTACTCTGACATAATCCATAATTCTGACACTGCTATCTTTCCCGCAGGTTTGGCCGTCGCACCACGCTGCTGGTGTCCTATGTGTCCGGGATGCTGTTTGGCCTCGCCAGCGCCTTCTCCACATCCTATGTGATGTTCGCGGTGTTGCGCTTCTTCACGGGGTTGGGCATCACCGGCATCGTCATCGTCTCAACGGTCCTAAGTAACTAGAACATCCACAAATATCTATTTCACGATCGCTAACAACGCGACGCAATTTATTTCTAATGTAGACCAGATGAGCACATCGTCGATATGAGGGTGTTTTCTGTTTTACTTTCCAGGCGTGGAGTGGGTGGACATTGAGCACAGGAAGCTGGTGGGAGTGCTTGACAGCTTGTCTTGGACGTTCGGGAGTACCATCCTGCCGGCTATCGCTTACTTTGTGACCGACTGGCGGCTGCTGACCATCAGCATCACCTCCCCCCTTGCCCTGGCCATCCTCATCTGGAGGTATACCACTCCAGAGCTCCAAAAACCCATTGGTAATTGGGTTTGTGCCTTGGTAAATATGGTCACAAATGTAGTTTATATTGTGAGTAACGCCATCTGTGCCCACGCCTTCAGGTGGATACCCGAGTCGGCCAGATGGCTCATCACCAAGGGAAAGCTGGAACAGGCCCAGGGATATTTGGAGAAATGTGCCAAGATGAACCAGAGAGGGGAGTGCGCTCATCTGCTAGAAGCAGAGGTTAGAGTGGCCGAGGTCCACCCCGTCACTAAAACTCTTCTTTGAATTCAGGAAATCCACAGAAATGTACAAGTACAACAGTTTTACTGACTGCTCTGGCCTACTCACTTTTTTTTTTTTTTTTTACCCCAAAAATGTGTGTTCTCTTCAGACACTTTCTAGCATCGTTGTGACAGAGAAGAAATCCAGGTCCTACTCCTACTTGGATCTGGTCCGGACGCCCAGGATGAGGAGGCTGGCCCTGCGCACTGGCATCGTGTGGTCCGCACTCCCAAATTCCTTAATCAGCTTTTTTTTCCTCCACGGATGCCTTTTAAAATGTCCTTGTGGTTGGATTTAAAGAGGCTAATCGGTGAAACTGTCCGTGTTGAGCGGAGTGCACGATACAACTCCCAGGATTCCATTTGAAACTGCAAATTCCATTTTCTTGTTTCATCTGAGGCGGTGGTGATAGTTTTTCATCATTTTTTGAATGAATCTTCATCCATAGCGACAGTTTACTGATCACCGATAGTTTCGCTGCTTGATCAAATTCACGGCTGCTGCCTTTCACTAAATTGTCCGTGGCAGACCCCGCCACCAGCAATGGAAACAGCATAAAGAGGAGCATGTGCATCGCCCCAACATGAATGCGCGTTTCTTATAAAAGAACACACCTGGCACCTAAATAAAGTAACAAATATGGGATTTTTTAAATTAAAATAATGTTATGGATTACAACTTTAAAGCTTGAAGGCTGCCTCATATGTGAATATATATGCACATATTATAAATATGATATAATTATGGCTATACAAACTATTTATTATTTGGACTTTTTTTTATAAAATGATTGCAACAACTTTTCTTTAAGGCTAATTGAACCTTTTTATCTTTTTAGGTTTTGCGTGGCGGCGGCGTACTACGGCATCAGCTTCAATATCTCAGGCTTTGGCCTCAACATCTATCTCACTCAGTTTACTTACGGCTTAATTGAATTACCAGCAAAAGTAATGGTTTACTACTTACTGGATAAGATAGGGAGGCGACGCAATCAGGTGGGAGCTCTGCTGTTGGTCGGGCTGTGTCTCCTCATCAACATTTTAATTCCAAAAGGTAGCAATTCAGAATTGATCTCTTTAAAATTCTCAGTCGATGAATTCTCTGTTCAAGTGAATAGTCCACTGTGTTTATTTGTGTCATATTTGTGTAATGTTTCTTGTTCTACTATATGCACAGCGTCTCATTCAATCTATTGATTTCCAGACATGTCTACCATTCGAACGGTGGTAGCGATCGTTGGAAAAGGCTTTTCTGCAGCGGCGTTTACAACCATCGTGTTGTACAGCTCTGAGCTCTACCCAACTGTGATCAGGTAACTCAGGAGGATGCGATGCATTGGTTGCATTTGATACTTCAAAAAGCGTGACGGGCTCATTTAAAAGTAGCTCTCAGATGAAAAATACAAGGGAAATAAAGTATTGTGTCAAACAGTCACTGGTTTACCACTTACCTTGAATCAAATATGTGAAATTGAGTGAAATGACACCACATGGCAGGAGGTTCATTTTCGCTGAAATTGCAGTCAATTTACAGTGAAAATAAATGGTACATTTTCACTATTTTAAAAAAGCTTGGAAGTGGTTTCAAGCCGTTTTACACCGTTGTAGTTTATTTTTTTCAAGACAGGGACGGCAAACAAGAGAAAATACTACAATTCTAATATGGTCCAGGAATGTGGAATGGTGGGACAGAACCTAAAAACAACAACATATCCCCTTTATGTAGAACAACGAGAGCGATTGGAATACATGATTGACAAATACACTGAAGAAAGGCCAAAATGTGCCACGGGACATGAGTGAAGTACCAGTAAATGAGCACATGATGTAACCTCCTCTGGTTGATGACATCATCCTCTGCTTATATCCACCAGGCAAAACGGCATGGGCTACAACTCGTTCATGGCCCGCATCGGGGTGGCGGTGGCCCCTCTGATCCTGCTGCTGGACGAGGTGTGGCAGCACCTACCGCAGCTCATCCTGTGCTCGGTGGCCGCTCTGGGGGGGCTGGTGGCCTGGACCCTCCCTGAGACCCGCAAGAGGTGCCTACCCGAGACCATCGAGGACATCGAGCGGCAGGGGGGGCGTCTCTCCGTCTAACTTCGACCCTGCTTCAATCCTTCATGTGCTGACGTTGTTTCTGATTGTTCTTGGAGATGTGGCGCCTTCACCTGTACACCCCAAGTGTAAAATATAAATACATGATCTAAAATAAAGACACAGGGTATTTTTTTGTTTTGTTTTGTTTGGAGAAGCGGCGCAAATTCTACCAGAAATCTTCAACCGGTCGTTACCAGCCGTTTGGGCTTTCCAGATCTGTCAAGGTAGTCTTCCCCGCCATCTGATCCAGCTCACCACCAGGTGGTGATTGGTAGAAAGGTCTGCCCCTCTCTTTATCCAAGTGTCCAGAACATTATGGCCTCAGCTCCAATGATACGACTACAGAGTCGATCATCGACCTTCGGCCCAAAGTGCTCTGGTTCAAGTCCACTTCAGAGCCCCCTTGTGTTGAAACATGGTGTTTGTTAAGTCCAATAACAAAAGCAGGCAGTGTCTCCCGATCACGTCCCTCCAGGTCTCTCCATCATTGCCCACATGGCCATTGAAGTCCCCCAGTGGAACTATGGAGTCACCAGGTGAAGTGTTTTCCAGCCCCCCTCCCCACACTGACTCCAAGAAGGTGGTGTACCCAGAACTGCTGTTTGTCGCATATGCACATACAACAGTCAGAGAGTGAGCATCCCCTCCCCTGCTCGGCGCCCCTCCCCCTGCGCGACTCCAGAGTAGGAGAGTCTCGTGGAGTCCGACGATGTCCACCCAACCTCCTGCACAAGCTCTGGCTTCCCCGCCACAGAGGTGACGCTCCACGTGCCAAACGCTAGTTTCCATTCCCCCGGTCCGGCACACCTAGGCCCACTCTGCCTCTGCCTGCTGCCCAGTGGGCCTTGCACCGGCCCCCGATGATTTGCCTTGTTCCTCTTACAGGGTCTGCATGAACGGGTTCCAAGCGCCACCCGGTCACCAGGCGCTCGCCTGCAAGCTCCACTCCTAGGCCTGGGGTGGGCTGCGGGTCCCGGTCTCCTTAGCCAAGGAGAGGTTCTTCCAGCGGCTTTTGGATGTTGTCTTGATTGTTATTTGTCTGGCCCCTCACCTGAGGCCAATCCGCAATAGGTGGCCCCAATAGGCGCCGTAGCACTAGACAGCACAGCCTACATGTGCATTAGGGCACTCAAACCTACCCCACGATAGGGTTACAACTCCCGGGAGGGGCATGTACACTTGTAAAAAGTAATTTCAAACATGTACCTAACTTAATGAACCTTATTAACTGGGAATTCATAAAAAGGATACCAAATTATACTATACTTCCAGATAATAAAAAATAAAAAAGCACACATTAAAAATGAATCACTGTATACCTGAAGAAAAATGTTGGTGAGATTGTTTAATCCCAGTAAGTGATTGGTTATTTCAAATGGTCTGTAGCCATGTTTGTAACTTAATTACACACTAGTGAGAAAAAACGTCATATTCAAATTTTGATAAAAACCTCAGACGATTTTACGGTGACATCAGAGCTCGTCAACACTGTACATGCTGGCATTTCCTGTATCTTGCTCCGTCCATGCAATAGGGATTAGCGCATTCATTTGGATTATTGAAGTTATGATTGCATTTTTTGAATTTGTTTTGTTTTTTCTAAATCTTCTATATATTTATACCCTTAGCTCAAACACATCACCAACTTTAGTGTTAAGTAAGCAATGTTAGCACCATCTGTTGGCCAATGAGACTGTGGCACTAAACACCAAAGCCCAAATCGAAACAAACTTATAACAAACTTATAAGCTTTAAACACTGGCAATTTATGAACATATCATGGTTCCAAAAGGTTTTATCAAGGCAGCGGTGATTTTGAGACACATACACTTGACAAATTAGTCTCGGGTTGTCATGAGAACAGAGTTGCGACCGATTTATGCAGCACACCAACACTTTTAAAAATAGATGGGGACGGATCTGAAAGAGATCTAGAGCCCGAGCGCAGTACGACGCACTTCTCAGCTGCTAAAAATAGGAAAGGAAGCCAAACTGTTGACCCGTGGGTCTGAACAAGCTTAAAATGACCTAAGACTTGCAATCATTTACAAACATCTGCAAGTGCCTTATGTAAACAGATAATATAGGTAAATTGTTTTGTTTTTTCACCCGGCAAGCTGTCCAATGTGTTGTAGACATTCCAGGTCGAAGCTCTTTTATTAAACAAACAAGTCAGCTACACAGCCTTTCAAATTCCCACAACCTTCTAAAAGGAAAGTCAACAACATCCAAATGACATGTTCATGGGATTCCTTTTGAAAGAAAAAAAGAAAATCTATCGGCCAAGTCTAATATTTCATCTTACAGTACTTTTAGTTACAGAATTAACAATTATAGTAAAAAAGAAAACAAAACAAAAAAAAAAAAGAAAATCCAATATGCAAAAAACATTAAGATACATCGATACAGACTGAGGGATCTAAAACTAGAAAGCAAATATTTTCCAGGAATCCTCTTGACAAGCTTCAGTATTGGGAATACTCCTTGGTCTCTAGTTTGGCAACAATTCTCTCCAACTGTCTCTTAGCTTCACATTGTGGGAAGTTGCTCATCTCGTAGTACTGAGGAGCTATCTTCACAAGCCTGCAGCATCGGAGGGAAACCAGATTAAATAACAGTCAACAATGCACTTTATTTAAAGCAATCTATATATTAATACTTAAATTGTAATAAAATATAAACGTGTACGTGCCATTCTGGTTTGATGTCTGTACAAGTGCGGATGTAGTTCTTGGTGGTGAGGACAAACTCGTTGTAGAGCACCCACTCGGGTTTGTGGTCCAGGACTGTGGACGGGTGCAGCTGGACAACCTGGTTGTCCTTCACCGTGAGGTAATGACCGGTGCGCTCCAAGTGAGCTACCTAAAAAGCGGAGGGCAAGGAAATCTATGAACACTTTCAACAATGCTGGAGTGGTTTACAAACAACACTTAATACCTGCGAGGTCAAATGTCTGTTTGGCTGTTGAAATTCAGTTGCGTGACTGCAGGGCTTCCCCATTTTGAAAGAGGTGTAATATGAGCTCCTTTTGAGGCTCCAAAAGTGCTGTGGTGGTGTCACAGGCTTCATTTAACAAAACACCATGGCATCCATTAAAAAATAAAAAATAAAATAAAAAATATCAATAAAATGACCACTCACAACCCTTCAAGTCAAGAATGCAGCATAGGTTTCTATATAAATGGAATGGCATATTGTTTTTCTCTTCATAATATTTACACCACTATGGCTGAGAAGGTTCATTCATAATATTTTTTTTTATCTAGCGCTTTGCTAGTCATACGACTCAAGCGCATGACACACACACACACACACACACACACACACACACACACACACACACACACACACACACACACACACACACACACACACACACACACACACACACACACACACACACACACACACACACACACCATGACACAACCCGCCCTACCTGCATCACAGATCTGATCAGGGGGACGAGCTTTAAGTCCTTCCAGACATAAGAGCCTGAATATCCAGGTATGTCAGTACATTACATTTTTTTTTTTTTTTAAAGAGATTAAAGTACTTGAATTTGAGGAACGGAACATTGGATGTTTATATTTAAGGGAAAGTTGAGATAAACTATCTCTAGTTGGCATTCCTACCATGTAATACGTCATGTCGGCCACAACTTTGCATATTTTGTTTTCTTCGTGATGTGTTACTATGGCGACCGGCGTCTGCGTACCTGCATGAAGAAGCCTGTGCAGAGCGCTCGGCGGATGTTGATGTAGTAATCTCTGCTGGTGAACTCGGTGCTGCGGCGCGGCAGGTCGAATCGGTCCATGATCCTGGACAGCTGCTGGCGGACGTTGTCGGCCGACACCAGGGAGCGGTAGTTGACAAAGTTGTCGTAGCACCACTGGTTGGACTCGTGGTCTGCGGGAACAAAGAGTCGTCGAGATTCAAGAGTCGTCGCATCAGGGGTGGAGAACCGTTCCCCCGCAGAAGGTTTTAACCAACAGCGTCCTCACTCTGCTTGAAGGCGTGGTAGACATTGAGGAGCGTCAGGTGGTCACCGTCGATGTGAGCGAACCTCATCTTGGACTCGTCCGCCGCCTTCTTAGCCTCCGTCGGCCGGACAAAGCACTGTGGGACTAAACAAGGTTGGTATGGGCCCCAACAAAGCCACCCACGGGGATGAGTCAAACATTCAAAAACAACATAGAAAGCCTACGACGCTAGGGTGCTGGGACAGGGCAGGACCACACGCTCTAGCACGTGGTCTAGCTTTGGGCTTCTGCTGGTCTTTCCAAAAGCTGTAGGAATGGCTAGAAGATGGAGGTGGAGGAGGTTTTTTTGTTTTTGTTTTGTTTTTCCCTCCAAACCCACAAACAAAACAGAGCAGCAGCAACTTCTACCACCTTGAGATTCCTAACGCCAGGCGGCTCGGAAAGTAAACCTCGATGCATGGAATAAGTGCAGCACGCTGTGAGGGACTACTCCCTCTAGAAACGGAGCCCGAGGCACTCATTAACAAGAGTTAAATCAATAAGAAAAAATATTTACAAGAACAGGCTGGAAATGTCAACAAGTGGTGCCTGCCCTTTTCCGCTTGATTCTGTGACTAAACATTCAAATGGAAAAAAACAAACTTATTTAACAGTGAATATTAAGCCTCCAAAACACTGGTGGAAAATATTTTAAACAGATCACATCACATCAGCGTGTGCTCAAAATGATCTCATATTAGTGTGGGGCTAGAAAACGATGAATGCTTTCATTTCTATTTTCATATGCCTATCAAAAATTTGTCATAAAACTGTCCGGATTTGACAAATTAAGTTGCAACAAGTGCGATAAAAAAAGCATTTTGTGTTTCTTTTTGCCAAGGATAATAACGTTTCCAGAATATTTTGTTCATTCAGAGAGAAGTGCTCTCCAGGCCTACACCGGGCTGGTGCAGGCCCTTCACCCCGCCCACAGGCAACCCGCGGGCGGGGTGAAAGATGAAAGGTCGCCCCCTGCTGGGCATTACCTGACAGCATGGCAGTAATGGAAAGGATCTCGTTAGAGCAGTTAAATTCGCAGCTGGCGATCACCATCTTGGCCAGCTGGGGGTCCAGGGGGAATTCGGCCATCATGGAGCCCAGCTGCGTCAGGTCGCCGTCGTCGTTGAGCGCCGCCAGGTAGTTCAGCAGCTCCAGAGCCCGCATCAGGGTCTCAGGGGCTGGGGGGGGGGGAGAGGAAGCCAGAAACCTTTATTTATTTGTTTGTTTGTTTATAGACTTGGTCCTGTTGCAAGGACGCAGGAAGTAGACAAAATACCTGGAGGGTCCATGAAGTCAAAGTGTACAAGGTCATCGATACCGAGCTTCTTCAGCTGCAGCACCACAGACCCCAAATTGGACCTCAAGATCTCAGGGTACGTGTTGTCCTGGACGAAGGTTAAAAATAGTATTATCGACCTTGTCAATGCAATAGTCAATAAGGAACAATACAGATCCTCAGGGGAAGACACAAAACCCTCTAATTCCAAGTGAGATGAGGGTATGCATGTGTACGTATACACAAACCAATCAAGATTCATAGTCATTACTGCATATGTTTAAGGGTTGGTTTGAAAATAGATCAATCATTTCATACACCGGAACTTCTATTGTTGGAATTGTCAGAATCGATTTTAATATTGAAACAGTTTGGAGTTTCAGTATTTAATTTTGGTATTAGACTGTATTTGTTCCTTGAAATATTTTGGTGATGCGCATCACACGGCTCACTGAAAAGTTGGTCGCAAATCTCATGATGTATAAAATGTCAACATAACGATATAGAATAGGATCGTCAGCTATCTCACGGATATCGTATTAAAGTGATAAATTGCGGCCCGCGTCACTGCTAATTCACCGTAATTTTCTCTCTGGGGGCGGGAGTGAAATACCTTCTCAGAATTCCAAACAGAATCTAGTGATGTGTTTCTATGAGGTCACATACCTGCATCTCTGTCTTGTAGGCCTTCTCTGTGTAGAGGCGGAAACATTTACCGGGCCGCGTTCTTCCGGCGCGACCTGCCCTCTGCTGCGCCGACGCTTTGCTGATGGCAGTGACGAGCAGCGACTCCACCCTGATGCGGGGATTGTAAACCTGGAGACGCGATGGGAAGGTTACCCACACCACCCGAACAGGCGAAATGATGAACAAACACGTCTCCTAAAGTTTGCTCATCTCACCCACCTTTTGTTTTGCAAAGCCAGGATCAATGACAAACACGACGCCATCGATGGTCAGAGACGTTTCAGCGATGTTGGTCGACACCACAACCTGGGAACAGAAATGATGATAATCAAAATGTTAAAGAACTCCAATGTCAAGAATTCCAAAGTGATGAAGTCAAAACATTTCGGGTTGAACATCTACCTTTCTTCCTATCGCCCCGTTGGCTTTCCTGGGTGGAGGAGCCTCGAAGATCCTCTGCTGCTGCTGTGGGGGCAGCGTGGAGTAGAGCGGAATGATTTTGATGTCTCCCACTTCGGGCCCGAGGTCGTCCACTTCACGTTTGATCCGTTTGCAGGCCTCGTCGATTTCCTTAAAGAAGGGAGAAGAAAAAAAAAACAAAAAAACCTTCGATGTTAAAACTCGCTATTTGACTCGTGACACCGGGAAGCTTTAAGAATGGATCTGCGCTCAGACTCACCTCTTGACCAGTGAGGAAGAGGAGGCAGTCGCCTTCCTCCTCCTCACACATGTGGATTTGGATGACGGTGCGGATGGCGGCTTCCAGGTAGTCGCGCTCCGGCTCGGGTGTGTAGAAGATCTCCACGGGGTGCGTGCGTCCAGGGATGGTCAGCAGGGGACAGTTGTCAAAATAGACTTGGAACTTGCCAGCGTCCAGCGTGGCACTCATCACAATCACCTGTCAGTCACAAAAAGGTTTTTGAGCTGTACACTGAAAATGTGACTGACGAAAAACAAGAATCCTTATCATAATATTAACGTTAATTTGTAAATTGAATAGTCCTTTTTGTCCCTGTTATCAATTAATTGCTAATACCAATTTAATCTATTTAGATTTTGTCTTCGATAAGATAAGAACTGGACAATCTGTGGTCTTGTTGTTATTGCATCAGCAGGCGTCTTTGTGGGTCGCAGGGTGTTTCGAGAATAAAAATACCCAGCCAGGAAGTAACAGTACTCACCGGAGTGTCTGGGGACAAAAAAAATAAAAATAAAAATACCCAAGTGGAGTAGAAGTAGAAGTAGGTGAAGGCTTCCGGAAGACAGCGAACAACAAACATGGCTGCGTGAGCAACGACGCCGAGGGGGAAAGTATGTTTATTGTTGCTCAACAACTGATGCTGCGTTCAGATGGAGCACGGTAGATGAGAACGGGATAACCACTTTCTGAACGGCACGGTGGGAATAAAACCGGGAGCGAGGGAAAGGTACAACGGCAAAACGAAACAAGCGATATGTTGCTATGGCGATGACTCCAATTAAATATATTAAACTAAATTATTATGTGTCTGTTTATAGATAAGAATTTTAGTGATGTTTAGTAATTTGATTAGCTCCTCGTTCATTTCCGCACCAGACTCAATCTGCTACATTACATGAGACTCATTCCATCATAGAGGATGGCAAAAAGTTTAAATATTTAACTTGTGCAAAGACGGGAGGTAAACATTCCTGTATGAGCGAACCAGCTCAGCAAGCCTCGTCTCGAACTTCTCCATTTTTAAGTAAAATGGAGAAGAGACGCTTCTCATGCCCCGTCACAAAATCTTGTTGGTGCATGAGGCATAGGTCCCCACGCACCTGGCGCCGCCCCCGGTGACGTCATTAGCCCCGTCTAATTTATTATAAGTTTCCATTTCATTTCATTAAAAAAAAACAAAAACGTCCATTTGATAGGCTAGGCTGTTAACACAGCCCATTGTGTCAAATGCGTTAACTGCATATAAAAATATGATGCATCATGCCGCCCTAATGTGAATAATAGGAAAAACCTGCTCATCAAAACTATCACGCACCTTCAGATCCGATCTCTGCCGCACCACCTCCTTCAGGACTCCCATCAGGATGTCTGTGGCGAGAGTTCTCTCGTGGGCTTCGTCTAGAATGATGACTCCGTATCGCTCCAGCAGCGGGTCGTTCATGGCCTCCCTGAGCAGCATACCGTCTGTCATGTACCTGCACCAAAATAAATGAGACGTTCGTTAGGTGCGAAACAGTCACACAAAAGCAATTAGGATACAGTATGGACCACAACAAGTCACAGCGCTTACTTTAAAATGGTCTTGGCCGAACTGCAGTCCTCAAATCGGATGGAGTATCCGACCTCCTGTCCGAGCATCACGTCCATCTCGTCGGCGACTCTCTGAGCGACGCTCATGGCCGCCACTCTCCTGGGCTGCGTACAGGCCACAGCTCGCTTTGGATCTGGTAAACTCTTCACCATGTCCACGCACCATTGGGGAATCTGTGAGGGGATGGGCAAAGTCACGCTGAGGTCAGATGGCCTCGAGGAGGACAAACGCCAAAAAGCAGAGGGTTTTTTGTGCATCGTGTTGTCTCTTATCTCACCGTGAAATTATAGTTTTCATATTTCACAAACCTGCGTGGTCTTGCCGGAACCCGTCTCTCCAACGAGCACAAAGCTTTGCTGCCGGGTTATGATGTTGTTGAAGTTCTCCTTGTACTCCCAAACGGGGAGCTGTAACCTCTTCTTGAGGATCTCATAGTAGCGTGGGGTGTGCGGCAGGTTGGTGAAAGGGTTTATCTGCTGCTGCACGGCGAGCTGCTTGAAGGTCGGCATGGCCACTCCGGCTGGGATGCTGTTGGCCGGGACGCTGGGGGGCTTCATGTCCCTCTCCCGGTCTCTGTCTCGGTCTCTGTCTCGGTCCCTGTCCCTGGAGCGATCCTCACGTTCTCTGTCGCGGTCTCTGTCTCTCCTGTTTGGTGTTAAAAAATAAATAAATAAAACACATAATTTAGCTGTACAGTTTGGCACGTCATGGCTCGACCTTCTGGATCTAGAAAGGTTTTTGAGGTTGCCAAAATGACATGACAATATCCTCTTTTGCAGAATTGTGGTTTGGTAGACGCAGTCGTGTCTAGCCATAGAGAAGTAGCTACAACACACTAATTACATTTCACTGCATATATGTATGAAAGTATGTGACAAATAAAAATCTTGAATCTTGAATCTACTCTAAACTAAGCGCTAGAGGTTACTTCAAAATTAAAAAATGCATATGATGAAAAATAAAAAGTGTATCATCCTGATTGACCAATGCTTAGTCTCCCTGTACCACTTTGGATAAGAACATTCTACACTGCTTGTTTGGTTTAGAGCAGATCCTTCATTTCAGACAGTTTGAAGACAGGGGGAGAGGCCTGAATCACCCATCTGAGATAAGGAAATGTAACAGGAGACAGCTGGGTTATTTTGACAGAGGATGAGTTTAATATAAATAATAAAGTACCCCTAGTTAGCACATACTAAGTCAACTCGATAAGTTAGTGAATGTTGGGTTAATGGAGGTGTGGAGTGCAGTGGGCGTGAACAATGGATTCAAGACTATAGTAAAGAACAGAAAAGCCAGGCAGTGGTCCCACTTCCCTGAGAGTAATCAGCAGGGCTGGGCGATAAAACAATAGATAATTTTCACAATAAAATCTTTCACGATAAAAATGATAAATTCATGGGATTTCTTTTCGACACAGATATTGAGTCATTTTTCCTCTACCTGCAAAGACCCGACACGAACAGCCAATCGTCTGAGCAGTGCTGGGGCCCGGGAGCGCCGGGGCTTCCTCCGCTCCCTCCCCGGCCACAGCACTCTCTGGCACATTCTCTCAACGCGCAACAGGGATGACCCCCCTGGACCTGACGCGGCAGATGTTCCTCAAACACCAATTTTAACTCAAGCCCTCCTCCCAACCCAAGTCCGGCGTGGCGCCCAATCCCACAAAAGGAGAGCGACTGAAGAAAGAATCTGCGATTTTCAGTGACGTCTGGTCTGACACAGAGAGTGCCTCGGTCCAATCCAAATGTCCCCGCAATTAATTGCAGAGCGCAGATTCAGGAACTTTTCAGTCTGTTCTCAGATGACAATTATGATTGTATTATTCAGTGTTTAACGTAAATCCATGAGAACACATTTAAAACTGCAAATTGAGCATTATTATTAAATATATATCGTGTTCATTAACGACATTGATCAATATAAGAAAAAAGCATATAGTGATAACATTTTTGGCCATATCGTTCAGCCCTAGACGTTCATAATATAATTTTAGTGGTTATACTTAGCAACGATGGCTTGCTGCTTTGTGATGAGATCCGAGAAGACTCCCTGAAATAGTTTCATTATAGTTTTTGCCATCGTGGACGATCATTTAGACCCAACAAAGTTAAGAAGCCGAATGGAAGGAGTCACGTTTGGCAATGTTGAAATTTCTTGCCAATTGTCCAATGGTGTTCACTGCGTCTTCAAAAGCCTCAGACTCCACAGTGTGTGCATCTGGTTTAAGGACAGCACATCCTGGCTGTGCACTTATTCTATGATGACAGCTAAAGGACTCAGCATCACTTGTGTATGTCTCAACCGCACAGCAGAATTCCTAAACTTCTGGAGCACATTTACATTTATTTGTTTAATAGACGCTTTTGTCCAAAACGACTTTAACGAGAGGCACCAGCGCATACATCGACCGTTGGCGCAGGTGCCTGAGCACCTGTTTCTAAATTCAACCAGATACAAGATAGCTGTAATGGATCAGAATTAATAACAATCAAAACGTTTTGGTATGTTGTGCAATATGTTACGTTCTCGTATGTTGCTCGTGCATTATGACGACACAACAAGTTAAAACTAGTCAACTGCATCACCAACTCATATCTTCTGTTAGTGCATTATGTCAATACAACAAACAGTCAAAACCCAATTCTACAAGGAATACTGTTAAACTGTTATTTGGGTCGCTAATGACGGGTAAGTTATGTGAGATACTTGCCTGCATTGCTCTTTTATGGAGTGGACAGTCAACGGTTACCATGAGTAACTTAAGTCAGTTAGCTAGCCAGTCAGCCAGCATCACATGTGCCGCGGGTGTGATGAACGATAAGCTTAGCCTAGCCAGTCGTTAGCTCGCTTTAGCGCCGTATGTCTAGTGAGCACAAAAGAAATAAAACCTCATACTCGTCTACACGGAGAAAGGCTCAGCTTTGTGGCGCGGGCTTCACTGAGCACAAATACAGCACATCCGTCACACACACGAAGAACTACAAAGTGCTGGTATCGGACGCCAGCGTTAGCCGGGAGCGCTAACTAGCTAGCATTGGCCAACATGCCTCCTAGCCGACGCCAGCCGGGGAACGGAGCCCGGTCGGGCCGAGAGGAAGCACCCACCCGTCAGAGCGCTTCTTCCCGGAGGAGTAGTCCTCTCCCAGGTCGAGACGGTGCCTTTTGGACATGTCTGGACCAACGGTGCCGTTTCGAATCAAACAGAAGCGGTCGCGCGTCCCGGCTGCATCCAGCCGCTTGAGCTAACGCTGCACAACAGGAAGTAGCTTCCTGTGCGCAGAACGGGGAAAGGGGTCGCGCTGGAACAACAGCGCCCCCGCCCCGCGACTCCCGGGCATTACACGCAGCCACGGTTTCTTTTTTGCTGCGCTCCATTCAAGTCTGAACTCGGAAAAGTCCAAATCCGAAATCCAAAGGTATGGCTATTTAGGTCGTAATTTGGCAACGGGTTTTTCCACGATAACTGAACAAACTTAATGATGACAAAGTTCAATTTCCGTGGGTTATTTCTTTCAAACAACGTCGAACTCCAGTTGAAACTACTTCAGACTTAGAATGCAGGGAATAGAATGCATTTAACTGGGAAGCGGGAACAACCGAGTCGCAAATACCGATTTCCGAGCCCCCATGGAATGCAGCATTAGGATCGCGTTAATTGAAACTGGAACTCTAGGCCGGTCAAACGGGGTATTGCACCCCTAGAGGTACTGCAGGGGTACTGCAGGGGTACTGCACCACTAGGGGTACCGCAGGGGTACTGCAGGGGTACTGCTCCCCTAGGGGTACTGCAGGGGTACTGCAGGGGTACTGCACCACTAGGGGTACCGCAGGGGTGCTGCAGGGGTACTGCTCCCCTAGAGGTACTGCAGGGGTACTGCAGGGGTACTGCACCACTAGGGGTACCGCAGGGGTACTGCAGGGGTACTGCTCCCCTAGGGGTACTGCAGGGGTGCTGCAGGGGTACTGCTCCCCTAAGGGTACTGCAGGGGTGCTGCAGGGGTACTGCTCCCCTAGGGGTACTGCAGGGGTGGTGCAGGGGTACTGGCACTCCCAAGGGTACTGCGGGGGGGGGGGTGCTACAGGGGTACTGCACCCCTAGGAGTACTGCAGGGTGTACTGCCGGGGTACTGCACCCCTAGGGGTACTGCAGGGGGTACTTCGAAAATTAAAGAAACCGTTAAAAAAAAAAAAGAGTTGATTATATACAGTATAATGTTAAAAAAACCACATGGGACACACATACAGTGCATCATTTATGTTAATTGTATTTTATTTTCCTCCCAATGCCAGTGAACTGGGTACCCGGCTAAAAAAGAGGGAGGGTACATGACAAAAATAAAAATGAACATAAATGTGTGTCATAGGTACTGTATGTGTGTCATATGTGTTTTTTTAGACATTCTATATAACCAATATTTTTTAACGCATTTTCTTTTAATTTCAGACTACCCCTTGCAGTACCCTTGCAGTACCCCTCCGGGTACGAGTACCCGCATTTGAGACGCTGCTCTGGGCGAACAACGCGTATATTTAGATTAATTTTATCCTTGGAAAAACTCAACCCAAATCTGTATTTTAAGAAGGAATTTGTGTAAATACTAACAGTATAATGTTTGATACATTTTAGCTTATTTTTGTAATATATTGTATTTGTCTTATTATACAACAGGCAAATACAAAAAAAAAATCCTACTGTGAAGACGTTGACAGCACTTCTTGGCACGATATGCACACAACCCTCTGTGTCAACCCCGTGTCATGTTTTTCCGTGCTCAATTTTCGCGACTAAAACGAAAAGTGTAAGACTGGATTCAAGATTCAAGATTCAAGATTCAAGATTTTTATTTGTAACATACATATACATACTTCCATACATATATGCAGTGGAATGTAATTTCACTTGCTTGTGTACATATCGTGTGTCGAACAGCAGTGCTTTCAGATCCGTGCTTTATAAAGTACAGACTTTTTTAATCCAATCTACGGCCCTATAGACTCCATAGCATGTCAAAAACAAAACAAATCAGGAATTTTGATTTGATTCTGCAGGGGACCCCTGCAACCTTTTTTTTTATCAACCTATTGGGGGCCGCGAACCCTAGATTGGGAACCTTGTCTGTGCAGACAGGATAGGTGCATTTAGTTGTGGTTTTGGGATGTTATGCAACACCGATTCACTGATTTTCATTCCAGTAAAGGTTAATGATAAGAATGTGCTGAAGTGAGTGTTGACAGACGTTTCATGCAAAGGTATCATTGCAGTTAGTATCAATGATATCATAAACAAATAACATTACTTTTGCAGTATTTAATGTGCTGATTATTTGTTTCTGGAGACTTTTGGGTTATGAGGGGGAAAGTGCAAACAGAATACACCCACTGTTTTCCATTTGCTGTTCCACTGGCGAGGGAACAGCAAACATAAACCAATTGAGAATATAGTCCAAATAACAATAGGCTCCACCCAGGTTCCTCCCACTGACATGCTTATATAACACTGGAGCCATTATTTAATTTCCATCTGTCACAGCACAGGCTGAAGCAGCACAGGGCTGTTTGTTCACTGCAGCGACTGAAACAATTCGACTTTTGTTGGGATCACATTAGACCATGAGTCCAAACAGGTAAGTGGAGCTAAACAACCTCATCCAGCTGATAGTTTGAATAATCCTCAGGGAAAGGTTTATCACTGGATAGATAGTTATATGTAGATACTGTATACAGATAGAAAGCATTTATACATGGATACTGTATACAGATAGTTAGTTATACATGGATACTGTATACAGATAGATAGTTAGTTATACATGGATACTGTATACAGATAGAAAGATAGTTGTAAATAGATACTGTATATAGATCGATAGTTATACATCGATACTGTACACAGATATATAGTTATACATAGACACTGTATTCAGATAGATAGTTATACATAGATACTGGATATAGATATCTAGCTATACATAGATACTGTATATAGATAGATAGTTAGTTATACATGGATACTGTATACAGATAGAAAGATTGTTATACATACTGTATACAGATAGAAAGATTGTTATACATAGATACTGTATATAGATAGATAGTTAGTTATACATGGATACTGTATACAGATAGAAAGATAGTTATAAATGGATACTGTATATAGATAGATAGTTATACATCGATACTGTAAACAGATATATAGTTATACATAGATACTGTATTCAGATAGAAAGATTGTTATACATGGATACTGTATTCAGATAGATAGTTAGTTATACATGGATACTGTGTATAGATAGATAGTTAGGTATACATAGATACTGTATATAGATAGATAGTTAGTTATACATGGATACTGTATACAGATAGATAGTTATACATGGAAACTGTATACAGATAGATTGTTACACATGGATACTGTATACAGATAGAAAGATAGTTATAAATAGATACTGGATATAGATCGATAGTTATACATCGATACTGTACACAGATATATAGTTATACATAGATACTGTATTCAGATAGATAGTTATACATAGATACTGTATATACATATATAGCTATACATAGATACTGTATATAGATAGATAGTTAGTTATACATGGACACTATACAGATAGAATGATTGTTATACATAGATCTTGTATACAGATAGAAAGATAGTTATACATAGATACTGTATATAGAAAGATAGTTATACATAGATACTGTATCCAGATAGTGATACATAGATACTGTATACAGAAAGAAAGATAGTTATACTTATATACTGTATATAGATAGATAGTAATAAATAGATACTGTATATAGATAGATAGTTAAACATAGATACTGTATACAGATAGTGATACATAGATACTGTATACAGATAGAAAGATAGTTATATGTATATACTGTATATAGATAGATAGTAATAAATAGATACTGTGTACAGATAGATACATAGATAGTTATACGTACTGTGTCAGTTTCGCCTACCACACGCCAAGTGATGTTTGAAGGGACCTCCAGCACAGAGACACAGACCACTGGGTTGTAGACACGCCAGTTTATTGTAGAGAGGGGGCTGGATGGAATAAGCCCAGGAGCAGATAGACATGTGTCACAACAGGGGCTCCTATCCTGAGTGTGTGTGGGGATGGGGGCTTTACCTGTTGCTGGTCAGACCAACCAACAGGGCAACAGGTATGCAGCCACACTGATCCTGGATCCACCAATTACCAGACCCAGGTCAGGTGTGGCTGCTTAAACCACACCATCCCCACACCACATGTAGATACTGTACACTTTAGATAGCTAGATAGATAGATAGATAGATAGATAGATAGATAGATAGATAGATAGATAGATAGATAGATAGATAGATAGATAGATAGATAGATAGATAGATAGATAGATAGATAGATAGATCGATCGATCGATCGATAGATAGATACAGTAGATACAGTAGATAGATAGATACTTACAGGTAACAGATGCAATGAATTTAGATTTGTCTAATTTTGTTCCTCCAGGTCAAATCCCTTACGTAGGGCCGTGTCCCTCCTCTCTCCATCCCTGCTCCTGGTTTTCCTGGTGGGATTCCAAGAATGTTGCTGTACCCACAGCGACCCCTCGGCTCCACCAATGGAGGTCACACAGTTCAATGGCACGCTGTCCGCGGTGTGCCGGATGCGGCCCAGCTCCGCGCTCCCCTCGGGTCTCCCCAAGGTGTATGGCCACGTGCTCTTCAGGCAGCAACACCCCCACGGGACCCTGCAGGTCCTCCTCCGTCTCAGTGGCTTCCCAAAATCATCCAGCCGCCAGGGCCACATCCACGCCGTGCACATCCACCAGTACGGGGACCTGTCCCAGGGATGCGACTCCACGGGCGGACACTACAACCCAAACCAAGTCCCTCACCCCGGACACCCGGGGGACTTTGGGAACTTTGTGGCGTACAACGGAAGGATCAACGACGCGGTGGAGTCCGGGGCCACGCTATTCGGGGGCCCGTCGGTCATGGGGAGGGCCGTGGTCATCCACGAGAAGGCAGATGACTTGGGGCAGGGCGGGGACAAGGGGAGTCTGCTCCACGGGAACGCCGGGCGGAGGCTCGGATGCTGCGTGATCGGGGTGTCCTCACCCAAGCAGTGGGAGCAATTCCACACCGGACCAGCGAGCAGCGTGTGATGCTCCGCAAATAAGGGGATTAAATGTTCTTTCAATATCAACTATAGCTCACCCCGTAAAACGAAATCCCTAAATTAACACAAATATATGCGTATATATACAGTATATATAAACTTCTTATCATATGTTTGTTGTTTTGAACTTCCATAGTCACAAGTTCTTTGTTAGACAGTTTGCAGAAGGCTCAGGTGTTTACTGTTGCAGATGCAAATTCATGAATCAAAACCAGTTGAGCGGTGTCACACGACCCAGGACTCTCGAGCCTGCTTCACACCGAATACGACAAACGACAACAACAATCCGGAAGTCCATTCGTTCTCATGGAGAGTCAGAATCCGCACACGCGAAAATCTGCGACGTGCTGCGGAAATTCCCGTCCGATCGGGGCTCCGGGGTGCGTTCAAATTTCATGGGTTAGGGGACCGGTACGACCGGAGGAGACGTCGGTAAAGTTTAATCATGGAAAACTATCATTCATGCAAAATGGTAAATGTCCAGCTGAGCAAACTATTCGTTATTCGTCTGGAAAAACTTTGCGCTGCGAAACCCAGACACAGTTCATTCGACGGCCACTAGGGGAGGATCCGGCTGTCGGGGTGCGATTCCTGTCTCGGTGTGAAGGGGGCTTTTGAGTTCGTTTTTTGAGTTCTATGTAGTGAAAATGACTCAAAATTTGAAAGATAAACAAATAAAAGTATATACAAAACAAACTACTAAAAGTCTGATTAGAAATGTCTTTATTTATGAAGTTTTTTTTCCATTTATTGTAAGGTGTTCTGGAAGCGTTGGTGAATAAATAAATAACCTTATTGTGCAGTTATGACTAAAATATAACAACATTCAAAGTTATTTTATGAATTTTGTGAGTGAGTGTGCACATAAGTGTTTTTTTTTATGTGCGATGGAGAACATGAGCAGCCATGTATAACACATTTTGTGAACACAAAAGAGCATTAAAAAAAAATGCAGCTATTAAAAATGTTTGCAATTTAATAATTTAGGGCCCCAATCGCTGCGCGTTGCAACCGTGCAAAGAACTTTTCAAAAACGATATGCCAACAATCATTGATCGAGAGATTTCTCAAAATCCAGGTGAAGGAGGGCTTGTAGGCCTTGTAATCCAACACTGTGGAGCAGCATATTAGGAATTGGGACTTCCTATACAGACAACAACATTTCAATAAACCCGTAGAAATGATAATTCAACGCCTTGGATTATTGTGAAAATATATTTTTTCTTCGACTCCACAACAAGCAATAAGAATAACCTGCTGCCTCACATTATTGCTACAGTGGGCAGTGCAACGTTCAATATTAGGGATAGTAAAACTGTCAATGGCGATAAAATATAAATTTACTAATTACACATGTAATACCCATTAGCTTCATCTCCAGGCGAAGCGAGCTGCTACGAGGTTGCAAAATAGTAATCCGTAACATTTTGGGACATTCTCTGCCTTTTGGATTGAACATACCTAAAAAATATCATGACAGTGATGAGCAGATAACTTCTTCCCTAACACCATATACACTCACTCCCATTCATCCCTGTTTATTTTTTTAGTGCATTTTCTTTCAACGTCTAATCCCCGTCTCCGCTGGGGTTGGAATCTTCCACGGCGGCCGGGACTCGGCAGGAATCAGACTCTGCCGTGCCGGGAGAAGAAGCTCTTAAACATTCTTCCTCTTCTTCTTCTTGGTGAACCGGCAAAGCCACAAACTCCACCGAGGTGTGTGACTGGCTGGTGTGCGGACACTCTGCTTCTTTTTCTTCCTCCTCCTCCTCTTTGTGGTGGTTTGCCGTCGCAGCTTGACGTCCTACAGGTTCTTCCTCCTCAGCCCGGAGGGACGTGTTCGGCTCGGGTGTCGGGACGGGCTCCGCTGCGTCCGGATCCCTTTGGAGTCGAGAGGTGGATTCTTCCTCCGGCTCTGGGGTTTGGGTGGAGCTCTGCTGAAGGCCCGACATTTTCTCGGGTCCGTCGTCAACTGTAAAGTGTCACAACACTTGAATACGCACTCGTGGTAATTAAAAGTACGATAACAGTCTGTGACGCTCTGCCATACATACATCAATGGACTCCCCAAAAACAAATTTTGTCAATAAAATCTTAAAACAAGTAAAATTCATATTTCTGTTATAATCTATTAGGAGGCTGAGTTTCAGTGTAGAGAATATTTACTTAATATTGAATGCATTTAATTAGTATATAAGTACTTAGTATTGAAGTGCTTAGTATTATCTGCAATGTTTCCCCAGGTTATGAATAGGGTATCTCGCTATCTGACCCAGTTATAGAGGTTCAATTTAAAAATCAAACCTTGTCTATGATCCATTATTAAAAGGATCATAGACATATCTCATGGCAGTTTGTGATTGTCTTGTAGAGTAAAATATAATTCTCTGTTTTGTATGCAATGTAGGGGGCCTGGCATACTTAATAGAATGCACTACAGAAACATGAAAGTGATTGTTTTTGGTGGGCGTTGTTTGCCAACAGCATCCTAAAGGCCAGACGTTCGATTTTTGGAGGAATCGACGTGTAGAGGAGGACCGTCATCATCATCAATCCTCATCATCAGCATCATCATCATCATTCTTCATTTACCTGGACCCTGAGTGGTACATTCCGCTGGTGGTACATTCTGCTGCGTTTCATTGGGGGCGGCGGCGTCTCTTCCTCCTGTTACAGGGGAATATGGTTAAGCCAAAACCCCTCATAGAAAAAAAAAACACACTATGGTGCGGTTTTGCAGACACGGTTTAATCGAAATCAGGACTAAGATAATCCTTCAATGAATACGGAATTTAAAAATGATTTTCTGAGACGTTGCTTAATTTAGGATGAATGAGTCGTAGACTAGGAAGTCCTGACTACGGTCATGAAGGATCAGTCAGCTCCTTCTGTCTGGTCTTGATCCTGGTCTTAGTCCAGATCCACCTGGAGGCCACATGCATTCAACCAAAGATTTCATTTAAGCCTCCACTCAGACCCAGATTAGATTTAGATCTATGAGATTGAACCAGGACTCGGGCAAATCAGACTATTTCTAAACCATGACCGAGAAAGACCATTTCAGGTTGTGTGATTTAGTCTAAAACGAGGCCTAATCTGTGTCCGTGAAATCACTACTTTATATACATAGAAAACAGATACAGTGAAATGAATGTGACGTCAGCAGATTTCTGACGTGTTGGGGAATGAAGATGAAGGTAGCGGTACATTGAAAAAACCTGTCTGGGAAATTAGAATTGAAACGTACTTCCGTGTAATCCCAGAGACACATTATAAGTCAGGCCTCCATGAAGCAAGGGAGGGCGGGAAGAGAAAAAGAAACGACAGATAACGTCGATTAAATATTTCGGAAATACATGGTCCCCACCAGACGAGGCTTTGTTCAACACAGAAAAGGAGATTTATTAACAAGTAGAAAGCTGAACTCCAACCTGGCAGGCTCCATAATCCAGACAGTTCCAGCGTCTTGAGTTTCTTCTCCAGCTCCGCCACTCGACTTCCCAGAATTCTGAAGACACAAAAAAAAGAGCTTTTTAAATGAGAGAAAGTGAGATATGAACAAGATTAAAGATATAATTTTCCTATATGCATTACCTATTTTTCTCAGAATGCGAATTTTTGATACAGCAGTTTATTGTTATTCTTTGTTATTTACTGTACTTTACCACATTTTTGTTGACGACTAAGCAAAGGTTTGTTCATTTTTAGGTTTATTGGGGGACGGAACGCTATTATTACAGCCTACTGTAAGTGTACGGCAGCCCCTTATCATTATTGTAAGAGGAAAAATAAGGAAAAGTTCTTGGAATTTTGAGGCCTAAAACGATCTGGAAAACCAACTTTGCCATAACACACTAACACGGTTGACGTATTGTCACAAAGACCTTGTGGTTGAAGTTTCAAAACTGAAAACTTTGACCTGAAATATTCTGTTGGTCTTGGTAAATTGACACGTCACACGTCTCGTTCTAAAATAAACGAGATGAGATTAACAATAAGAGGCTTTATGACATCATCATTTTATTTAGTATAAATGTACAGATTCTGATGAGAATGTCCAGTTGGACCGTGTCCAGTGTGCAGCGTAGACTCGGTCAGTCTGTACTTGTTCAAGGTTACCAAACTATCGATTTATGTGTGTATTTATATAACTTGTTACCTGGTAGATGTCAGTAGAACTGTTAGATTGATATTTAAAATCCGTGGTCAACATAACTTTGCCGGATTAATGAAAAAATAATAGAAGAGAATCCATGAAATGTCGTCTGAGTGTCCTTTGAAAACACTGAAATGTCGACTCAGTGATGAGTTTAAAATACAAGGTGGTGTTGGAAAAATAGAAGCCCTGTAATGTAATTACAGAAATATCTACATTTACATATATACAATACGTAAATATGACATTAAATACGACAAATATAATGTTTGTTGTATTTAATTGAAATGGGAATTACTGAAAATGTAATCCAACTAAAAAACTGAACTTAACTTTACCAAAACATAAGTAATTTACACTGCCATCGTAAATCAACGTAAATACGTCCCAGCCCATGCTGCGTTCAAGTGACCTTGGAAAATCTTGCTGCGTTTCAGAGAACCCGGGAAACCGTAAAAGGCACCAAACACAACTAAACTGGACTCCAAGTATTGCTGCCTGCAGCTATATTTCTTCTTATTATTCTTCTTGGCACTATTCTGGCTAAAAGTGTCTGGAAGAGGACAACCGCTGCAGCTACGGACATGGTTGAGGTGTCGTTAGAACCGTGACGTAGCAGACATCTCTAGGTTCAAGTTTCATCCATATCCATCAACATACGGAGTAGGAATTAGTGTAAAGCCGATTACCGATTAAAGCCGAAACGTTCGCACACCGCCGACACGCCAACATTCTAAAACCTCCAGTTAAGTGGTGGAGCAGGATGAGTTTGTGGAGTAAGACCCTTTGTGACATCATCCAATTTGCTACAAATGTGGAGGTTGTGGCTACGAACGTCCATTTACACTGTGCGAGCTACGTAGACTGCTGTGGACAATATGTGTACTCCACACATGGAGTTATGTGGACTCCATCGCTGTAGTGTGTGTGTGTGTGTGTGTGTTACTTCCATCGTCTTAACTGCTTGACGTCGGTGGGACGTTTCGTTTGATATTTAATTATTTTGCCCGTTTTGTAAATATAAATGTTCTGTTCGCATCTAACCCGGTGCCGTGTCCCTCTTTATTTTGCAGCATTCTAGCCAGTCCTAACACGCCAACTGTAGGAGTCTAAAACAATCCAAAATGTGTCCTCACACATGAAGTTCGCTTGCAGCTCCAGAGCACCAGGTCTGAATCGTGTCCGTTTTATTTTAGTCCCAAAAGTTTAAAAAGTTGAAGAAACGTCTCTGAGGGACATGCAGTGTTTAATCCGTTTGAATGGAACCGTGTTGCTGGGAACTTCCACACGGAGAGATTTCCGTCCACAGAGACACCGTGAGGCAGGACTCTGTGGACTACAGGTAGTAGACAGCCACCTTCTAACTTTTAGGATAAAGTCATAACAAGCAAGTGCATCCGCTTGTATTAGTAACTCTGCGTATCACCAGGACTCAGAAAACTTGCGTCATTATGTCAGCCGATGCTGCGTTCATTGGAAACTCTGAAAATTGACATTGTTTTAGTCGTAATGCAGATGTAAAGAGGAGCGGCAGCACAAAGTGATGCTACGAAAACTGTTGAACTCGAAAATTTGTAATTGGTGTCGATAATGGACCCCGTGTATTGCTGCATGCAGCTACATTTTTCATTGTTATTTATTTTTATCGAGTCATTGATTATTTTGTATTGGGAAATGTTTATTGTTTATTCAAGCACTATTTTTCTTGTTATTGTTTATATCATAGAAGATACTTTTAGTTAATTATTAGCTTTATTGCATATTTACAATTTTTCTACATTTTATTGTATTACTTTATTATTATTTCTATTTGTTTTTGATAAGCTTCTGCTTCTGTAACACTGCAATTTCCCTCCAGTTATGCATAAATCTATCTATCTATCTATCTATCTATCTATCTATCTATCTATCTATCATACCATTTGTGTCATTATTTAATTGTTTATGATACAAAATGCACAAAATAATATTCAGTTATGGAAGATTAAAAAATAAAACAACACACTCATAACATACTGTAAAAAGTAATAATAATAATAATAATAATGAGTGTTGTACTTGTTGGTTTGGCGTTGGTGCTGCACGACCATGTTCTTCTCGTGGATAGTCTCCAGCAGCGCCGTGGCCAGAGACTTGAGGTCTGAGATGGACTGAGCTGTCACCGGCAAACTGCAGCCGCTCTCCTCCGAGAGAAGCAGCTCTTGCACTGCACGCCAATAAAAACACAAAAACAACAGTCGACACCAGAAAGTACTACAATATACAATAAATAAAACAACGGACTCATCCATAGTCATTCCAAAGTCGTTCCAATGTGTGTGTTGCTCAGAGTTAAAAATGTAAGTGCGGAATTCTTTGTTTTTATCTCAAAACCCTTTTCACCTTGTTTGGCCGACAGCACTCCGGTGAGAGCGCTGCTGTTGGGTTTTCCGCTGATTTTTGAATTCTTTCTGCTCTCCAGGGCGCTCTTAAATGATATGAAAACAATATATATATATATATTGCTGTTTAAACAAACAAGAGGAGTTTCTGTTCTAAAAGTGTTGGGAATATGACTAGATAATCAACTTTTACATCATCGGAAAAACTAACATGAGCAGAGAAGAAGGATCAAATTACTTATTTACAACGTTCGTACCTTATACTTCATCAAGTTTGATTTGAGCATGTTGACCTCATCCTGAAGTTGAATAAAGCGTTCGTGTAAATACCTAGAAGAACAGATTAGTTACACGATCAGCATCGCTTATTTAAATCCCAAAGGACATCCAAAAACATGCAAATGAAGAAAATACTATGGAGATGATGGTTAAAATAGCAACCATCTAAGTTAAACCAGGCAAGGCTGGAAACTGCGTTTAATCACAATTTATTGCGATTATTCGCACCAATTATCATGCGATTAATCGTGATGAATTCCAAAATTAATTTATGAAAAAAAAAATCAAAAAAAATCAACTTGTAAAACCCAATAATGTAGCTTTAGGAATGTTGTTATACTACCTCTATGCAGTTCAATACAGTTGAAGTAAAAAGCAAAGCTTCACATTTTGTAATTGTATTGTTATGAGAAAGAGAAAGAACCCCACCGGTTCTCCATGCAGAGAGCGTCTACATCTAAAAGGCGGATGTGGTCGTTTCCCAGGATGTGGTTCATCTCCATGTTGAGGCGATGAGCTTTCTCCTGGAACACGTTCCTCTCGGCCCGGACGTCCTGCAGCTCGTCCGTCAGGGACTTGACGCTGTGCTCCAAAACCTCGTTCTGCAGCAGAGAAACAGCGGTGTGAGGCAAATCTATCGACCGATAATAACTGATTATGTCTTTCAAATTAATTTGAATGAAACTGCTATCAATGCCCTTTTACAAATTGAGAAAACAGGGACATTGTTAAAATGTATGTCATTTGTTTATGCAGTAGTGTACTTTAATTGATCAAAATTGTTAAAATTTTACCAAGTTGTAGGACACCATGGGTAATACCGTTGATGAAAAGAAAGATTTTGTTTTTTTATAAATTAATTTAGGCTGAAAAAGCTAAAAATAAAAAAATAGGGAGCTTAATGGGCCAGTATTTCACAAAAAAAACATTTAAAATTTATAACAGAATTTCAGAATTGGAATGTTTTTCAATAAAGTTAAAGATGTTTGTCCCTCGTTAAGCCATTTCACGTGTAGTCTCTAATAGTCTGTCCCAGAAAAAGCATTTTTGTCCCTGTTTTTTCTTATGTCTGTCTCTATAATGCGCAATTTCAATCAAAATAATGAAATGAAAAGATGGAAAAAGCAAAAAGTAATAATAACTATGTCACAAACGAGCTCTAAAATGAAATGAAAGAAAAATAGCAAAACTGCACTTGACTGTAATCGTATGTAAGGACTGTCGATTTTCAACGTGAACTGAATTTAACAACGTCTTGAACAAAGCATAAATAAAAACATAAATAAATAAAAGGGTGAAACTAGCATAAGCATGTAACTAGTAACATCAGGTTCCTCTTCACCTGCTCCCTGGCTCTCTCCAGCTGCTGCACCAGGTCTTCCCTCTCGTGGGCGGGGAAGTGTCGCGCCCCCACCTCTTCGTCCCCGAGACGCTGCCTGGTGATGGTCATTCTCAGCAGCTAGAGGACAGGACGACAGTCAGCAGAGTTGTTATTGATCCACAATATTTTGCAATTGCCTTTAAAGTGTACAAAGAACTGAATCAATGGCAAAAAAAAACAACAACCAAAAAAGAAAAAACGGAAAAGCAATTTAAAACGCAAACTATTTTGAGAATGGCAGTGGACACTATACATCATACCTTGTTATCACCTTGGGCCTCCACCAAGCGTTGTTTCAATTCCTTCACTTCCTCAGAGAGTTGCTTATTATGTTCCCGCGAGTCTTTCAAAAGCTGAGCTAAATTAACCTTATTTGAAAAGAAATAATAAAATACAACAGAATTCATTTCTCAAAATTGGACATTGCTTCCTAGAGTTAAATAATAACATTTCAATAATTTCTTTGATCATTTAATGGTACATTTTCGCATGAGGTTTGGAGTAATATTTGCCAAGGTAAACATGTGATGTGTGACATGGATTGATGTGTGACATGGAGAGATATATCGATCGATTATAGATTTCATGAGATGAGACGAGACATCTAGGACACCTTTTTTTTTTTTTTTTTTTTAGATACTAATCCACTCATTAAAATCAGCCACTAAAATGAAATTACCTGATTTCTTTTCTCCGGAGGCAAAGTGGAATCTCCATCCTGAAAGAAAAACAAATGCAACGTTTCAGTCAAATATATCACATGACATACCATCTTACCAACATGTATTAAATTGATATTGATGCTGCGATAAAAAAAAAAAAAAAGAGCAACATCCGTCCCGTCTTCAGCGGGGGGCAGAAACCAGAGCGTCGTACACAGTGCTCCTTTACACTGAAGAATAATCGGCTCGGATAACCTGTGTGGAAAGGTGTGTTTGTGGGACGTACGATGATCTCCCTGTACTTCTTCTTGAGCCCCTGGTGGCGCTCCCGCAGCTGGTTGGCCATCAGCTGGTACTGGTCCCTCTCCTGCTGGCAGCTGTCCAGCTCCTTGGACAGGATCAGCAGCGCTTCCTTCTTGCTGTCCAGCTTGCGCTTACAGACCAGGAACTGCGCGTCGACACACATCATCACAAGGGGTCATTGACGACGTGATGGGACAGCGCGAACAAATTGGTTGACTTTTGGGAGGGGGGTGGTTTCCACGTCAAAAAAGAAAATAAACAAAAAAATATATACACGTAAGAGGGAGAGGCAGCAACTCCCCAGTCAACGGCAACAAAGGGATTCGTGAAAAATAAGAGAATGCACTTTTGATTACAGTGCTGTAAGTAATCACATCATACTTTTGAGGTCGTTGCTTTAAACCCTGCTGTAGTCCCTTAGCCCATTTCTTTTACACATCCTTAAATGGCCCAGACAACACAAATAAATACATTATTTTACTAAAGACGTGAGAATGTGATTGATCCTTTTTGGCGTGTGTGCGTACAACCGCACGCACACATGAGCCACATGCTCGAACACAGAAAGTCCCGCATGACCACAAACTGTATAATTATTATCCACAGTGTGGGGCTGGGCCTAAATGTTGACACAGGAGGCTTATTTCTGAGGAGCAATGAGCAAACAGGGAGGGGAGAGGGAAAAAAAACGTCCTTCTCTGCCTCCCCTGCACCCTGTGAGGATAAAAGCTTCGAATAAACCCTTCGTCGCAGCCCCCGCGCACCCTGCACGGGCTTCCGCGCACAAGGTGATCCCGCGAACACGGGTCGCTGTCGCCGCATATTTGAAGCGAAAGGACAACAACAACGACGACAACAACAACAACAACAACAACAGGTTCCGCACGTCCCCACTTTAAACGAGCGGATTTGTTTGTTAAACCGCCGACGCCGTGGGTTCGTCGACACCGGACAGCGCATAGCGCATCCCCCCTCCTCCGCAGTCAGGCGGCGGCCGCGCTCCTCCCGGCGCTCACCTCGTTGACCAAGCCCTGCCAGTCGCTCTCGCTCCTTTTCGCGGGATCCATCCTTCTCGCCCGTCACCGTGTAACCGACGAACGCGCTACGGTGCGCTGCCGCGGGGAACCATGGCCTCGCCGTGCTCCGGCAGCAGCGGACCTGGCGTCCCGCTGGGGGGGGGGGGGGGGGGGTGTCGACGGCGGCTCGGCTGGTCCGCGCCGACGCGCCGGGGGGGGCGCCGCGTTCAAGTCACGCGCGGCGGTGGGGGTTTTGCGCTCCTCTCCTTCGCCGCGCGTCGGAAGCGCTCACGGGCTCCAACAACGGTCACGTCTGTTTCCCACTCGACCGAGAGACACGAACGAACGGAAGGAGCGAGGGAGGGGATTATTTAAATCATCGTCACACAATGAAGTCGTGTGGTAACGTCGCGCGTGATAGCGCTGCAACACTTTATTTGATCGTATATAGTTATTCATTTATCTTTATTTGCATTGCAGCCTGTTACAAATAGTCTATGTTACAAGTACGTTGTCAGTTACGCCAATAACATGGTCTTTGGTTTTCTTAAAGCGATTAACTATTAACTACCAACAGCGTCGGTGCCGGGGCGTGGGGGAAAATTGCGGTACAAATCAGAACCCCGAGGTTACGAGTGAATATTCAACGGCTTGAAAACGTGTGTGAGCGGCGTTTCCAAATTCCAATTCTTTGGGGGTTTTTTGGGGGGGGTTACGTTTCGAAGAAGCTTGCAGTACGAATCTCTCCTATTTGACTCGAAGGCAGCATAAACCAAACGACATGTAGCATTTGGGGGCGCTCGTAAAATAGAGACTTGAAAAAATCGGACACGCCTACCAAGAGCGACACGGTCGATGCAATGATTTATTGAGCGAAACAAAACGGAATGTGTAATAATATAGGCAACATGTCAGATGAAAATATTTTTGGTTATGTAGTACGTACATACATAATTTATGTATGTACATAATGTGCGTACATTATCTATGTATGTATGTATGTATGTATGTATGTATGTATGTATGTATGTATGTATGTATGTATGTATGTATGTATGTATGTATGTAATCAACAACATATGAATCATGACACGTTTCATTATTAATATTTAAAGCCAGCCAATGTGCGTCTGCACTGTGCAGATGAAAGATGAGGACGTGAACACGTGCACAAGTTGAACAGTGTCGGTCATCTGGAGACACTGCATCACTCGTAATACAATTACAAACAATACCACAAACATCTGTGATGTATGACAACAAACAGTATCTCAAGGCATTTCAAGTTGTATAGCGGCGTGAAAAAAAAAAATGTGTGATTGTAATGGCCGTCAGGGATGAATGATTCGAATACATATTGCATAGGAATAAGACATTGCTTCGTTATATGTCAGGCACTCTTTTTTTTTTCTTAAAGCTTAACATAAACATTCTTGCTGGGTAATTATATAACTTAAGCTCCTGCATTCAAATAACATTCAACTATTGTACATCAACATTTCAGGAGTTTTTACATCCTTTGTACAAAATACAACAGATGTACAAAAAAAACCCCCATGTGTTTCTGAGCTAGTTTTCCGCTCAGAAAGATAACTTTCAAATTGTTTTTTTAAGCAAATCACCGTTCACCAGGGTTTTGGACAGAATCTTTGATATATTTGTTGAAGGCGTGATTGTAAAATACATCTTTTGAGGTAATGTCTCTAATATTTAGCAAAATGAAACTCATGCCTGTTAGATTTTATATTTTTCATTTATGAATAATGCTACATATTTTAAACTAAGCAAAATGCTCTACCCTCAGTCTGGCATGAGTCATACTGCATTTACAATTCATAGACATTGCATGAAGTTTGCAGAAACATATATCCCGGACACTGCATATGGTATTGCATAATGTCACCCTACATTATTTAAGCTCCTTTTCCCCGAATCACAAAATATGTGTTCAATAGTTTAAACAAGTTGCTACTATTATTATTATTATTTTTTTTTTTTTACGGAGGCGTTACAAGCTCAAGTCTACAATAACATGCTCAAAGACCATGGATTTGCCCTTGAAGCTGGAGGAGAAAATGAAGTTTCTCCCGTCGGTGGTGACCGGGGTGAACGACCGAGGGGACTGCACGTAGATGTCCTTAAACTTGGAGAAGGTTTTGGTGTCGGCGTGCCAGAGGTAGATCTGCGTGAAGGAATAATCGCTGCCCAGGGCGAGGTAGTGCCTCTCGGCGAAGGTGAACGGCTGGAGGATCATGGCTCCGCGGGAGGGCAGGGCCAGCACCTCGGCGAAGCCCTTGCTGGTCCACTTGGCCACCTTGGAGTCCCCGATGTAGCAGGTCAGGGCCACGAACATCTCCTGCTCCACGCGGAAGGCCTTCACCGCCAGCACGTCGTCCACGCCGGGGATCTCGCCGTGAAGCGTGAACTTCAGGTTGCTCTTGTTCCAGAGGTAGATGACGGGCGGCTGGGAGCGGCTGGCCAGGATGAGGTGCGGCTTCCCGTCCACGTCGACGAACTCAGCGTCCGTGTCCCGGAACCACTCGTGGAGGAACTGGTAGGAGAAGAACCCGGTTTGGTTGCGGTCGGGCTGGTCCGTCCACTTGTAGAGCGTGGACAGGCCGGCTTTGGAGCTGTCCACGATGACAAAGAACCACTCGCCGTTGATCTGGAAGACCTCGATGTCGTTGGGCTTGGAGATGTTGAACACCTCGATGGTTTGGAACTTTGTGAACTTGTTCTGCTGGTCGTCAAACTTGTAGATGTGGGAGCCGCCGAAGAGCTGAGTGACAATGATCAAGACGTGGTTTTCAATCACCACGGACTTGCATCCAACAACCGATTTGCCTGTAGAGGAAATGAATAGTGAGCAATGATGCAACTGATCGCTGTTATTGATCCTTTAAGGATCAATACCCAATACCCAATGACTGAATGGCCGATGACAAACACAAATTTGGTTCACAATACTTTTGTTGCCAAACCTGTAATATTGTCGAATCGTCTGAAGTTCATTTCGATGTGATCCCATTCCATCACCACACAACTGTTGGAATCGGGGGCGGCCATCGCCACGTAGATGTCCTCTTTAGAGGAGAAAATGTCCGCCGACATGGACTGGACTGGTATAGACTGATGACGGACAAAATCTATGAAACAGGAAAAAAAATCAACAAAAATGGCAATAAATAACTTCAAAAGAAGGAAATTAATGTTCCACACAACACATTATGAGAATCAAACAGTATAGAGGGTAAAAACAAAAACCCCTTTTTCCATGAATATCAGTTTTAATTTGGTCAATGAATGCAAATGTGTGGCCAATGAATTATAAAATATAATACATCATAAATAATAATGATGTATATATATAAAATATATATACATCATTACTCATATATATATATAATATATGAGTAATGATGTTGATATTATTAAAAAATACATACAATATATACATTATCTATATTTTTTCTATTTTTATATATATATAAGATTTCTACTTTGGTAAAAGTTTTATTTTGTCCTTCCATTCCATTATAAAATGACAATCATAATGCAAATCATAGCAATAATAAAATAATAAAGCTGATATTCGTTATAATTATAATTTTTGGAAAAGTCACATGCATTTGTGTCACTTGTGTATGTGTGTGGAAGAACAGGGAACTGACACGGACAGTTTTTTTAACTGAATATTGACTTACCACCCATTATTGATCTCCATGTTTTATTCAGCAGTTGCTTATTTAATGGGTATTTTATGGATTTTTCAGTGTTGCAGAATCCCAGTGATACTAGGCTATTGCTGTTAAATTGTTCATGCTGAACATGCATTGTGTTTAAATAGCTTTATGTAACACATCTCATTTGTTTGGAAACTGTTGTTTACACCATTGTTCTTCCTGATGTGCCGGACATGCTTTGATATGGGCTCGAATCCTTTTTCTGCACGTATGGTTTCACCTGTGGAGATGCACTGCCCGGGGCCGACGGGGACGTCGTTGAGGCGCTTGCCCTTCAGGTCTCCAGGTCCCACGCAGTAGACATCGGAAACCGTGGCGTTGGTGTTTTTCAGCCACATCATCAGCCATTTGGTCTCACAGCTGCACTGGAAGGCGTTGCCTCGCAGATCCCTGGACGAGGGGGAAGAGAAGAGACTGTCAGCGTGTTATTATATCGTTAATTTACGATTAGGAAACTGCATTACTGACTTTACAAATGGTCTCCACTCAAAACAAATGATAAATGGAGCTACTTATATACAGTATGTCAATAATGTCCCATTACAGTTTCAGTTTACAGTCAGCATGGCCCCTTTAGATGCATTATGATGTATCTATACGCGAATCTCCCTTTCTCCATCCCGGCCATCCATCTCTCAGAGAAGGGAGTCGATTACAGTGGAAGCGTGCAGACAAACCGTGCTGTTAGCAGCAAGCCAGCAGCCTGAGTCAGCTGGACAGCGCCTGACGTGCACAGAGGAAAAAACTCCTGCAGACGAATCTGCTTACTCACACTTCCAGCAAGGAGTCCAAGTCGAAGAAGAGATCCCGCAGTAGGAAGCTCATGTTGTTGTTGGCCAGCGACCTGGGACAGAATTACAATTCATGATGTTACGGATGTTAGGACGTATCAGAACGGCGATGGCCAAAAGCAAAGATGGCAGCGCTTACAGATGAGTTAAATCCCGTAGACCCCTGAAGGCATTTTTGGTGATGGTCTCAATCTTGTTTCCTTCAATAAATCTATGGAGTAAACGACAAAATAACACGTTGATGGCCAACGTCGGCAGTGCGATGAGCAGCTTTCCAAAACATCTCTCGCTACTTTGAATTACGGAATAATACTCACAGATATTCGAGGTGAGGAAGGCCAGCAAATGCATCATCTTTAATTGTGGTCAAAGAATTAGCATTTAGAAGCCTGCAAAGGAAAGAAAAACCGACATTGATTTTTCTTTTTGTCGATGAGTTCAACTCCATTGGATGAGCTCAAAACCAGTGCATTTGGCTTTATTAGTATTTTGTTTGGTATATTATTAGCAATATATATTGTATTGCAGTGGTGGTTTTGCGGTTCAACTTACAGCAACTGAAGAGAAGGCATGAGTAAAAACATCCCTTCTGTGAGTTCAGAAATTGATCCGTTAACTATGCTCCTGTTTGGCAAAAGGAAAAGTGTACGTAGAACATAGAACATAGAACATACAAAGTATGTAGAAAAGCGTGTCCAACTCAAAGTGAGGAAACCAGTGGGAATTATCCAGTTGATGAAAGCATAAGCTAACACTCACTATTCACCTTGAATATAATATGCATTTTGCCTTGTTATATAGATAGTCATAATATAGCCTAACCTCATTGTTTAATTCATAGTTAAAGTTGCTACTCACAGTGAATTGATGTCACTGGGGACAGTCCGTGGGATCTGCGAGGTGCCGACGCAGATGATGGTATCCTTGGAGCAGGAGCATCCTGAAGGGCATTTGAAATTCCTCTTGGATCCCACTGTTGCGTAACAACACGTTAGTATCAAACTGAGCAATAACCTCCGCTTCACGGACGCCATTCTGCGCGCGGAGTGTAAGAAGAAAATGATGTCAACCACTCTGTGCAGTGTGCTGGCTGCTCTGCAGGTCGCCGCTGGGAAGCCTGACACCAGCACTTTGCGTTGCAGGATCCAGGGAGGCCGCTATAGGCTGAGCTCTCTGAAAGGCGCGCACGCACACACACACACACACACACACACACACACACACACACACACACACACACACACACACACAGAGAGAGAGAGATGGAAACAGAGACCTCCAGGATACAATTAAAGGGGAATACACAGTAACCTATGATTGTTGTCATGGTGATTGAATGACGGAAGCCACTTCAGCACTATGGACAGCTCTATAAATGAGTGACATCATATATAATGGCAACGTCTCATTCATTTGATGTGTTTCACCTGTGAGATGAACCAGTGACCCACTGTAGAAGATGTAGAGTTTGTATCAAATTGCAGTTTTTCGATTTTTACGACCACTCAGACGATCCGTGGATTTATACAGCATTGGTTCATGATGTTATAAATTGACTGTGTTCTCAATGTCACGCTGATGTTCTTCAATTTTCGGTGAGTTCTAAATGTTTTATCAATATTTCCCGTTACAGACGTTGATCGGTGTGAATCGAACTTGGACCATAACACGCATAAAATGTTCCCCTTGCTGTATGGGAAAAGAACTGGGAAACGTTTTGCTTCATTGGTTTCATCTGCCAATGATGGTGCTGGGTTGTTCCCTTCTGCTGGTGCTACAGACAACATGTCGTCAAAGTGCTGCTCTAATACTTCCTGTACAATATCAACTGGTTGGAAACGTGTCCATAAACATACCATGTTATTGTTTATAGGTTAATGTTTCATCAATATTCCCATCTTCTGAACTTAAATCTGCATTTTCAGTATTATCAATGCACATAGATTCATTATTGTTGTTTGTGGTTTTTGGATCTTCTTCAATTTTGGAAAAAGGATTATTCCATTCATTGTTCAATTCTACATCCTTATACTACTTGTTATGTATTCTCAAATATGCCGACTTTGGGTTTTGTTTCGGCATCGACAACAATAACAAAAACAAACTTTGTAATTACTTTACATAACAATAATAATAAATACTTTTTATTTTATAAATATAATAAGTAAACATTTGTTTTAATCAGTACTTCGTTGTATTTTATCTGTTAGTAATTTATAATTGGAAAATTCCGTTTTATAGATTGCTTTTCTATATTGAAATACAGACAAAATTTATGGAACTCTAACATTAAATTGGCATTAAAATTATTTAGGAAGAACATTTCAATACTTTACACTTTCTGTCTTTTCATTTAAATCTGCTAAGTTTAACTGTAGGAAACTGTTTATACATGACGTTTCTTTAAAACAACATTATTTTTTATTTTAAATCAAATCTTGTCATTGTTATAAGCTCACCTTGTTGTATGTAAGGACGTACATCTGGAGTCTCAGTGACGGCAGGTGGCGCTGGGTCTCGCGTACGCCAGTGATGACATTTACGCAGGTTTATGTATTTATGGAGGTTTATGATAATCGTCGAACCTACATGATTTTAGTGATGACGTTTTCGTGAAATACATTTGAATGACATTTTCAACAAGTTTAGTTTCCATGAAATTGGGCTGGATGATATAGCCAAAATGTAATCACAATATGTTTATGTCGCAGTATATTGATCGATGTTGATGATTGTCACAATATACATTGAATATTATTAATAATAATAATAATAATAATAATAATAATAATAATAATGCTCAATTTACAGTTTTAAGTGTATTCTCATGGCTGTACCTTAAACATTCAATAAATAAAATAAATATTTGTAAATTAAAAAGATAAATAAATAATATATAAATATATCAGGGCTGCGGATATTCCTCTATTATTCCATTCAAATTTGTATGGCTTTTATTTTTAATATTAAAATGTAGTCAAATTTATAATGCTCAAATTTAGTGGAGCAGAGCAATCTTTTCTCCAAAAAAAGCAAATAGAAACTCTATATGTATTTCATTTTCTCCGTTTCTCGCTGCTGCGGAGCAGATGGCGGATCGCTCCTGAAAAAATCACGGCCCGCTGGCAAATGCCCTGTGGCCCGGTGCGGTCCACGAGCCGGTGGTTGGGAACCTCTGCACTAAAAGACTTTCCGTCGATGACGGTCGGGTTTATTTCCCACTTTCATCGCCACATCTGTGGAATTACTGGACACTCTGGTCAAAGACGCATTCCCTTGTACACAGTGAAACGCAGAGGAGAGGGAGACGCGCCGGTGCGCTCGTCCGTCTTTGCTGACGTGGACTTTGCACAGTTACCGGAATATTTCTCTCTAATGTGCGTTCACTGTGCAACAAACTGGATGAAGTTCTATTGAACTTTATTTCTAATAACTTGTGGATTGAAAATCTCATTTCGTTTCATTTTGTTTACAAACAGTGGTGTGTCAGTAAAGCAGGACCAGCTGAATATTTGGGGCCAAAGTTGTTTGGTTTTTCACCAATATCTGCTCTGTATGTTAATTGATTTGGATGAAATTTAAACTACAAGATCCTTGTGACATACCGGTTTAAATGACACTTCAACCGTGTTCGTAGCTCCTGTCATTGTTGTGTTGCAGATACTTTTAACTGAGTTGGACATATTTTGACGTGAAATGCATTGGACCGCGTCTGTGGTATCAATCAAATTTGGTCGGTTTTTCATTCATTTCTGCTCCGTATGTGGATCGGTTTAAATGAAACTTAAACCACAAGATGTTTGTGACACACTGGTTCAAACAAGGCGTGAACCGTGTTTATAACTTCTTCCATTCTCCTGTTTCAAATAGTTTTAGATTTCAAAATTAAGAGAATTTTCCTGGGACAATATCAATAGGGGACCAATAACATATAATAAGCCATAATAATAATAATAATAATAATAATAATAATTATAATAATAATAATAATTTTGGAAAGATTACATTTCACTGCATATATGTATGGAAGTATGTATATGTATGTGACAAATAAAATCTTGAATAATAATAATAATAATAACGTATAAAACAATAAGGAATATAAGTGAAGATCAACTAAAATACAGACAGAAATGTGTAAACGTAGCACTGAAAAAAAAAGATATATATGTATATATAAAGATAAAATATACAATAAATATAGAAATAAAAATGTATAATAAATAAATACATAAAACAAAAACTATATTTATATATTATACTGGAAAAATTCAAATATAAATTCAATTTAATTAAAATATAAATATCTCTGGAATCTCATCTCTTATTTCATACGCGCCTACACGCACGTGTGAGCGTGTGTGCAAAACTAGATTTGAGGAATACAGCGACAGATTCATTCTAACAGTACCTCCAGAGGGAGCTGGAGGAAAACATTTTGGTCAGGCTGCACTCATCGTCAACCGTGTTCTTAGGTTATGACAAGGTATGTCTTCCAGATAGTTTTTGCTTTAGTTTTTGGTAGGACATATTTCAACGTGAAATGCATTGAACATCGTCTGTAATATTGATCAAATTTTGTCGGTTCTTTGGTGATTTCTGCTCCGTATGTGGATTGATTTGGATGAAACTTCAACCACGAGGTGTTTGTGACATAGCCACTCAAACATAGACATAAGCCTTGTTCATAGGTTCTGCCAAAGTTTGTATTCCAGATAGTTTTTGATTATAAAAATCTGAGAATCTTTCCTGGAACAATAACAACAACAACTTTAACATTATTATTATAATATAATTGTAATAATAATAATAATAATAATAATAATAATAATAATAATTATTATTATTATTATTATTATTATTATTATTATTATGGTTTTATTGTGTTATTATAACATATAATTATTATTATGTTATTATTATAATTATTATTAGAGTTATTATTATTATTATGTTACTATGGTTTTATTGTGTTATTATAACATAATATAATAATAATTATGATTATTATTATGTTATTATTATGGTTTTATTGTGTTATTATAACATAATATAATTATAATAATAATAATAACAATAATAATAATATTTTTTTATATTATTATTATTATTATTATTATTGTTATTGTTATTATTATTATTAAAGAAACTAAAGAGGAAAGAGAATATTATAACAACATAATATCGTTAATATGTTATCGTTTTTTCATTCAACCCAAGGACCCTTTACAAGATGTTCAAGCACCCTGCCCTGTGGATCTCCATCGTATCCTTAAGGTTTTACTACTCTAAAAGTGATGCAGGGAGCCTGGCCACCTAATTCAAAAGGTATGTGGAGTAAAACAATGAGGTAAAACAATGGGTTCTACCCAGCAGGTTTCTGCCCCTGCCCCTAACAAGGTGCTGACCTTTGCCTGGGTTCCAGTCATCTATGAACATTAGTGAAACGGAACA
Organism: Zeus faber; assembly: GCF_960531495.2. Classification (NCBI taxonomy): domain Eukaryota; kingdom Metazoa; phylum Chordata; class Actinopteri; order Zeiformes; family Zeidae; genus Zeus; species Zeus faber. The sequence continues at coordinate 20,303,656 of NC_137191.1, forward strand.
CCCACGGCTACAGGGGAGCAACTGTACATGTCTGCCATTGCTGGCATAATTCATGACAGTTCTGCAGCTTACATTGCTGTTTTTAGGCCAGAGTATTCCTGAAACACTCATGACACGTGCAAACTGAAACGAGATGATGCCGTGATGAGACTTTGCGATCTCTTTCGAGAGACGAATAAATCTGCTATTAAGAGCCGGCATTGACATGTGGAAAGGTAAATGTGTGCTAGACGTTTTGCCAAAATATTTCAAATCGCGGATGAGGCTCTATCTGCTCGAAAGAGAAATCGTCATCTGATCAAAACCACAGAGTTGAGTTTCCCGTGCCTAAGTCATAAAAATACTGTACTTCTGACGGGGCCGAAAAAGTACGCTCCCAAAAACCCCAAACATAATATAATCTATGATGAATCTATGGTTTACAAGCTTTAAATCCAAACCCTGTGAGGCCGGGGCGAACACGATGCAGCTAACTTACATTTTTCAAGTGCAGCTCCCCCAGTTTAGCGGCTGATTTACTATCATATCGTTTTCAAATCACTTGGCCATTTCGGGGAGGCACTGATTTACAGTCGTGTGAAATACTTTTTGCCCCAAGTCTGATTTTCTGTGCGTGCAGATTTTAACAGTGAATGTTATCGACGTTTAACCAAAACATGACATCTAAGTGAACAAATAAAAAATACATCCACGTTTCATTTGTTTATTAAAACTACCAGGCCCATCCAGTATGAGTATGTGTGAAATCGGAAATCAGAAAGACTGATTTCAAATTATTGAATTTGAATTTGAGAATTTGAGCTGCTAGTTATTGCTGCTAAATGTGGTGCCGCCAAGGAATAAGTTTAAGGGGGCAATTATTTTTTGCACATTGGCGATATGGGTCTTTGATAACCTTTTTTTATTAAATACATGAAATAATAATTAAAAATGAAAAGGTTGTGAGTGTACTCCGATTCAATTGATCTAATATCACAGTATTTGCCTCGAGACCTAAAAACTAGTGTGACAAGCTGTTTTGGCGTAGAATACAGCCAGGTATGAGACTATTCATATCCCATAATGTTCCTCCTCTGCTGTAATATTTCCATGACATGGTTTGCTCAAATTGTATACAGAGGTTTATTCTTTATTGTTATTGTTTAGGTTTTTTTAGGTTATCTATTACATTTATAGCTTTGTCTGTCTGTCTGTCCGTCTGTCCGTCTGTCTGTCTGTCTGTCTGTCTGTCTGTCTGTCTGTCTGTTTGTCTGTCTGTCTGTCTATCTATCTATCAACTGTAGAGGAATATTTATCCTTCTTAAGTGAATTGTCAAGTGCAGGGTGGCTTAGAGTGACTCTAATCCCCAACAACCACAGGACCAGCTCACATCTCACGCTTTCAAATGTAAAGATGACCCCTGGCACTCGGGGCCCCGGAGGCCACGGGGGGCCGGGGGGTCCGGGGGAACCTGGAGAAGAGCAGCACTGGGCTGCTGGTGACTGCTTCACAGCAGGTGCTCGGGATCTCAAACTTCTCCAGTTGCCGCTCAGGGTCTGGAGAATGTGGAGGGCTGGTGTCAGAGTCCCCGAGGTGCTACTAGAGCAGGATATTCCCACAAGAAACATAAACATAGCTTGCTCGCAGACTGGAAGGTAGTTGCACATTGAGAATCCGAACAGTTCATTCATTTGGCAAATTAAGTGTTTATTATTTTTTCAGTGCCGAAAATGTCACATAACACTATAGCACTTTATTCTAGATTCAGGATTCTTCATTCGTCACATACAGTCATACAAGCACCGTGCAGTGACATTATACAGGGGAATCTCTGAAGGCTGTGCAAAACAAAGTGGGAATCAATTAAATCAATCAATAGGATAAAACCAAACAAAGCCAAATAAAATCATTTGAATCAGAAATATACATGTAGTATGCTGGATTTTTTGCAGGGGGCGCAATGTGCTATGAATATAAGCAGACAAATAGAAATATACAGTCTATATAGTCTATTGACTGATTGATTGCTGGTGGATAATTTTATTTAACTTAAAAAAAAATTGGTTCAATAAAGGCAAAATATATAATTTACCATGTTGACTATTTAGCCTTTACTTCTTTTTTTTTAATTAGTTTTACCTTTATATTACCAGGTTAGTCTCAGAAGCTTCCTAAATGTATCCCACCGGAACGTCTTCACACAAAAATAAATCTCTCGTCTCTCTTCTTCAAGTGAAGAGAGGAGCACCTTTTTTTGATATATGTTTTTTTTTTATTGTTGTTGTTATAACAATTGTGTTTTCCACCCTGGTACATGTACATGTACATGTATTTATGCAAACGCAATGCCTATTTTTGTCAGAACGTGAACTGTTGACTGTTGAGGTTTATTATTAACTCCGCAGGTTCATTGTATGCCATTTTCTTCTGTTTTTTATCTTTATTATTATTGTTCATCTATCTACTGTCTGTAGCCATGTATGCATGTATGCATGTATGTATGTGTATATGTTTGTATGTCTGTCTGTCTGTCTGTCTGTCTGTCTGTCTGTCTGTCTGTCTATCTATCTATCTATCTATCTATCTATCTATCTATCTATCTATCTATCTATCTATCTATCTATCTATCTGTCTGTCTGTCTGTCTGTCTGTCTATCTAGCCAACTAGCTATATATATATACCCATACATTAATAAGTATCTGTGTATCATGTATGTAAATAATGATGTTGTCAATGTATATAAATGCTCAATAATTTCATAATAATTCAAATATAGCTGCAGTTTTATCACTGTACTTTTTTTAAAAATTTCACTCCTAGTGCTTCTTTCACATACACATACATCATACAGTGGGTTACACGATCACTTAAGGCTGGAAAACTGTTCATTGGCCTCCTCCTTGCGTGTGTCATATGCCCCTCCAGTGTTCCCTCTACATGGGAAGGACAGGGCCCCAGCCACTCCCTCCTGCATTCCATGAATTGGGTTCTCCGTCCAGAAGAACAGTTGTGTGTCCAACACTCGCCCAGGCCTTTAATAACTGTATAAACACGATGCTAGACGTTCACAGATAAAACAGTTCAGGACTGCTCTGTGGCAGTGGGGTTGTTTTCTGAACGCACATGTAGCCTGGATTAGTCGAGTTCCTCGAGGGCCAGTGAAGCTGAAATGCTAGTAAATTTAGGTCCCTACGTATAATGGATACAATGGCCACTTCTGAGAATGAAGCATTGCGAGTGTTTCTCTTTATCAGGGCCGAGCAGCTGTTTTAAAACAGATGGTGAGGAATGACATTCTTCTGTCAGAATGTATTACATGCACGGTGACTTTTAGGTGTCAAATTGTCAACAAATATAGTTGATACTAAGGATGTCAAGGGCCGACACCCCCATTTCAATGTATTCTGTCTTCAATGACATTGTTGTAATGAAACGGTTTGACCACAGATAAAAGCAGAGGGAAATTAAATAACAAGGACCCAAAGGACTATTAGTGGACAATACAAATTACAAATAAATGTATACAAATATGCTGTATACACCGTAAATAGTCATATGCCTAAACACACCTGTAAATATGGACATCAGCATTTAAAATCCATATTTCTCTTTCACAGCAATACTGTAGACATACATACATAGATTCTTTGGCTGCAAGCATTCAGACAATAGATATAATATAATAATTAATACATATAATAACATGGACAGATCTAATTATCTTCGGAGAAATCAGGCTGGGAAGAAAGAACTTTGGGTGAATTTATATCAAGTTGGAAAATAAATCTCAATCTTAATACAGCTATAACAGAAAAGCCCCAAACATAACAGAAATGCACTGGAAATGCCAGAATGGATGTGGAACTGTTCTTCCCTATAAGGTGCTGAACCCTCAAAACTCTGACTTTATACAGCATGAATAAAGTCAGAGTTTTTTCAGAAAGTCCCTTCCTCCCTCCCACCCCTCTCTCCCTATATATATATATATATATACATAGTATATTAAAGTATAGTATAGCCATAGTATTACATTTATAATATTGAAAATAAAATATAATGAAGGCAATAAAACAACAATAATAATAATAATAATAATAATAATAATAATAATAATAATAATAATTGTTATTATTTTTTCTATTATTATAAACTGAATGAAAAGATTGAAAAATAGACAAATAGATGATAATTAACAATAAAGAACAGGTGCACATGAAAGTAGGTGATCTCTCTCCCTCTGGCTCCCCCCTCTCCCACACACACACCCCCTCCCTCCGTTTCTCTCTCTCTCACACACTCTCTCTCTACCCGCTTCCTTCCCTCTCTCCCTCCCTCCCTTCCTCCCTCCCACCCTTTCTCTTTCCCTCTCTCTCTCACACACACACACTCTCTCTCCACCCACCTCCCTCCCTCTCTCTCTCTCTCTCTCTCCCTCCCTCCCTCTCTCCCCTCTTCCTCTCTCCCAGCCTGCAGAGTTTTCCGTCCTGTGTCAGGGTAACATCGTGGACAAAGACCACCTGACGGTTTATGACCAGACCGATGGAAGCAGTGGGGAAAACTCTCACCTACCGAGATCATGACACCGGACCGCACAGAAAGCTGCTCCCAGGACAAGACCAGGACACCAAGGAACCCCCGGAGATCCAGAACCTCGAGTCCAACTATGTGGACCTGGACAACCTGCTGGACATGAAGTCTGAAGCAACAAAAACGGTGAAAGTGACGTTCACCGGGGAGGGAAACCAGCGGGCTGTGATCAAGTGCTGTGACACCTCGACCCAAAATAAGAGCCCCACTAAGAGCTGTGAGAATGAGGACAAGAGCCTTTCAGAGGACTTTATCGAAGAACACCCAAAGGACAAATGGATCGACGTGACCATTTCTGGAGATCTGCCGCTGGAACCCCTGTTCGGGTGCAAAGATCCCCAAAACTTTGCGCACTTGGAAAATGAAAACCAGCTCCAAACCTCGGGTGACTGTAGTGAGGCTGAGTTGGAGGAATACACCGACATGTATTTGAACTGCAAAACCGAGTCCGATGACGGTGCCAGCGCGGTCGCGTCAGACCACTGCGAGTCCGAGACGGTCCAGGACGAATCCCACTACATCACCACGCACGAAATCCAGCTCACGGAGCTCGACCACGACGCGGACTACGACCTGGGCCAAGGGACCTGGGACTTCGAGGACGACAATCTGGTTTACTCGTTTGTGGATTATGCTTTTTTCGAGAGCGACGAGACGCAGGAGGGGACTTTGGTGGTTCCGGGAGACAGAAAGACGCAGGTGAAGAACGACGTTACGCACAATCCGTGCGTCAGCTCGGACGAAAGCGTACCTAAAGCTGAAAGCGGTGATAGGAAATTTGGAAACCCAGGGGGGGGCATTCCCTCATCGTCCATAAAAACATTCTCCAGGGAGGATTCCGACAACATCCCCGAGGATATAACCCAAATATGTGACCATAATACGCATGCCGGGCTCAGGAGCCGTCTCTTTGGTACTGGCGCCGTTCCACGGGACACCGTGCACCAGTATTTCATCCCCGCGCCCAGACGTCAGCACCTTGCCACCAAACTAAGGTGGAACGACGTCAACGAGTACTCGAGTGGTGGGTCCAGTTCCATCAGCGAGCTGGACGACGCCGATAAGGAGGTGCGGAATCTGACGGCCAAGTCATTCCGCAGCTTGGCGTGCCCCTATTTCGATGCCATCAATCTCAGCACGTCCAGCGAGTCGTCGATGTCTGAGTACGGGCTTAACAAGTGGTCAGCTGCTTATGTGAATTTAAATCATGGGGGCATGCCGCGGAGAGGAGGAGGAGGAGGAGAGCCTTGCGTCTTTACGCACAAGAGTTTGAGTGCAACGCTGGAGCTTAGCAAGGCAAAAGATAGTGAGGATAAACAGAGCAGCGGCAACACCAAAGCTCCGCAAAGCGAAATGCATGCCATGAACAAAAAAACACCTTCTAAACAAGCACCCCCTCCAAACAAACAGGTCGAAACCCAACCCCAGCTTGGTGATGTTATTACATTGACAGAGACGTTCAATTTCCATTGCAATGTGGAAGCAGGCTTACCTGAAGGTAAAAGACGTTTGAGATGTTCCAGGAGTGCTCATGGATCTCACACTAAAGATGGGGGCGCCTCCGGAGACATACACACGCATAAAAGAGCAATCTTTGCATCGAGCCATTTGAAAAATGTAATTTCCAAAAAGATGCAATTTGAGCAGGAGCGCAAAATGGAGAGGGGTGAGCTTCGAGACTCACACCCCGCACTCTCCCCGTGTTTTCAGTGCAAAGAACAAGAAGCTATTAAAGAGAGGAATCAAGGGAGAGACCTGCAAAGGCAAACCTCAGAGTCAGGTTCGGGGTACACTGTTACTTCTCTGGAGGAAAAGAGCAATGAAGGCAGTGGACCTCACTCCTGTGAGGCCACAGAAACGAAAAAGAGAAGTGACACAAAGGATAACTCAGAGTTATCAGAAAGGGGACTCAGTGAAAAGAATGATTCCCAGGAGCCACCAAAAGCACAGCTTACCCACAGCCAGCACAGTGCTTTTATATCTCTGAGAGAGGGTGAACCTCAGAAGGAGCGAGAAGATCTCACAGCCTTAGGTGACACCACAGTCAAGGATGAATCAGATGCTAGCAACGTGGTGAACAAATTGTCTCAGCTCTTTGTCTCCAGCTCCCAGTTGCTTCCCAAGGAGACAAGCTGTGACCAGCACTTGTCCAACAGCACATCAGCCATCACAAGCTCTGGTCAACAGTTGAACATGGATAGTGAAAAAACCACAGCGGGAAGAGAAGAAAATGGGAAAGGGGAAAAAGCTCCTGAGATCAAGATACGCCTGAGAAGCGTGAAAGAGAATAAAGGGTACACACTCAATATTGCCAGCCTTCTGACCCCTAAAATAAGCAACACGTTTCGTACATTGAAGACAGCCGGTGAAATGCCTAAATGCCAAGTCCTTTCTACGTCAGATAAGATTCCCCATTTCGCAGTGAGAGACGTGAGGGACACTAAGTGCAAGTTTCAAACACCGATCTATCACGTCAGAGATGTGCGCAAATTAGTGAAAAGTTCCTATCATTTTGTTACCCTGGACAGTAATGACAACAAATGCTCTACTTCTGCTGCAGCTGATGTGCATGAGGATAAGAGCAAAACAGATTCATTTAGACAAGTATTACCATCTCCAATCGTTATTAAGTGTAATTCAGTCAAGACAAATAGCAATGTTAGACAACCTGCGGCTACACCGGAGTCATCATCCCAACTGAAACAAGGAGAGGTGGGCAGATCCTCTCCGAAAACCTTATCTGAACCTTCCAAAGGTGAATGTACACCATCACACTGGACGGCAGGCAAGGAGGCACCTGCTGTATCCAAGCCGCTCAATCCAGAACAATCTGAACTCAAGCCAAATATTGAAGCCAGATTGGCAAAGCGTCTTGAAAGATTGGCCAGTGATACAGGTGAAAGGAAAGGTGAATTGAAAGTACCCAATCAGGCCGCACTAGAGAAACTACAAGCAGCTGTCAAAACAATGGAGCAGCTTTACGTCTTTGACAGAAACGAATGGAAGCGTAAGAACCTGGCCCCACAACCCATCACAGGCAGCCATGTTCTTTCTCTTATTGCCAGTGAAGAGCATGGGGCAGAGGAGCCTGTTACAGCAACAGTGATGACCAGACTGAGTGACTCTGAAATGACCGCTGACAGCAGGATTCCTCAAATTCCGCCATCAGAACTATGCAAGGACAAAGAAAATAAAGGATCTCTGAAAATCATACGCGTCCCTTATTACGAACACCCCTTTAAAACTCAATCCCAACAAGGTGAGACCTATAGGAACAAACATGTGCTCCATTTTGGCAATAGTAATAAGACTCCTATAACCATAAGCTCTGTGAATAATGATGTTCCTCAAATGTCGTCTACATCAAAAAGCACTGTCTCCAAGGCCCCAGTGGCTCCTTTGTCATTTAAAATTGAAACGCCAAAGCACACACACCTGGGCCAGTCAAAACCAAAAAGCGGTCCCAACAATGCTACTGCTGCTACCTTCGGCACTTCAGACCCTGAGAACTATTTAACAATACCAGGGTTGGGCCATACAAGTGAGATGCAGCTGCAAAACCAAGAGCAGGTCAACAGTCATATCTATGGTACCAAAGCCAAGACAGGGTACACTCATGGACCTGAACACGCCGATGGGGGTTTGAAAAGGTCTCCTTTTGTTATAAAGACTGATTCACCCGAAGTTCCTCCTGCGACCATCTACCACCATTCACCTACAGCCATACAAGTGCCTCAACCGCAGGTTTTCTGCCTCTCGCCCTCCATCCCTACCTTGTCGCCTATTCCCGGCGGAGAGGCGATCCTGCCACAAACCCAGCGGAAGATGCTCCTGGACGTCACAACGGGACACTATTACCTGGTGGACACGCCCGTACAGCCCACCACCAAGCGTCTCTTTGACCCCGAGACGGGTCAGTATGTGGACGTACCCATGTCCCGTTCTCCCGTGGCCCCTATCACCCCTCTGCCTGTGTCACCCTTGACGCTAAACCCGGGGGCTTACGTACCCACGTACATGATCTACCCGGGGTTGATCCCCTCACCCACTCAGAACGTACAGCCAGAATGTTTCTCTGGTGCTGAAAACGCAAATGGGAAGCCAGAGAAATACAGCCAGTGCTCTGGGCAGGAAGCTAGCGCGACAGGTGCTGAAAGCCCATATTATAGTGCCACAGGAGAGACGACTCATGTGCCGCTGCAGCTACCTGTGACTGTGGGAAATGTCACCACCAGGGAAAGTGGCGCAGCCTCGGAAAGGAAGCCAGTTATCAGCATCACAACTCAACAGGGTCCGAGAATAATCGCTCCCCCCTCGTTCGACGGAACGACCATGAGCTTCGTGGTAGAACACCGGTAACCCGCGGGGCTGTAATATGTGAGTACCCCATGAGCATTTCCACTTAACTCCTATTATATGTGAATAGTGCTGTAAAATGTCTGTCTTAATATGATGCAATGCTTCCCCATGATTTTAAAGTAAGCTCTTAGCCAAGGAATATGACTGACTCTCATACCCCCTCTGCTGTAGGGCAATCCCAGTCGAATGGCCCTAAAGTCCATTGGAACCCATTGTCACCGTATTGGCATATTCCATTGTAATTCAATACAAGCTATCTTGTTGGGAAGAAACTGATCTTCAAACTGTCCAACTGCTGTGCCGAGGTCACATGGGGTTGATAGCGTTCTGTTTTGAGCGGCTTAGAGGCGGAACTGAAAATTCTTGGGGTTGTTGATGTGAGAGAGAAACAGTCAATCATTCCATGAGACACGTGGATTCGTGCACGCATGAAGGGATGCACTGCATCATCTTTTCTGTCAGGCCTGTGATGGGACCTTGTAAATGATGCTAGCACAGCAGCCCACGACGGCTGCAAGGGCGGTGTGTAGGTGTTAATAGATATGCAGCAATTCCATGACAGGTAACTTGACTCTCATGAACTCTGGCTTGGCTTGTTGGGACGATAGTATTTTAAACCGCGTCCTGGAGCTTGTCTGTTGAGTTCCTATTTTTCTGCATTACACACTGTCGGGCTATTTTCATCGTGTGAGACGAGTTTGTTTACATGGTTTATTCACAGGGGTTGAAGGGTGTCACTGGAAAGTATTTCAGCCAATGACGCTCTGTAGTGTGTTATCCTTAATCAATGTCATAGAGGCCTTAATTACTGAGATAGTGTTTCAGGTTATTAGTGTGCTTGCTTCGTGTTCCTGGCATTTTATTCAAATTCCTGCATGTCGGCTGTGTAGAAACACTTATTTTACGCTCGTTCTTCTGGTATATTATGGCAACAGGAAATTTGTTGCCCTATGAAAATATTGTTTGAAAACATAAATATATTAGAACTAGATAAGAAATTGTGTTCCAAGTGACAATTTGGTTGCTTGAAACTGATTAATTATTTTGTTCCTTATTTGATGATAATAACAAATAATAACAGTAGTGGAACCATTTAAACAGATAGTTAACTTGTCTGTTTCATTTATATTTTGATTTGAAAATTGAATGCAAAATGAATTGGAAGTAACACACACACACACACACACACACACACACACACACACACACACCCACACACACACACACACACACACACACACACAAACACACACACACACACCCATCATGCATTTGATTGCTCACAGAAACATACTGTATATACCCAGCTATACAGTATAAACAGTATTTTGATGTTTTCAAAGTTGATGTTTTTAAATTTTAGAGTTAACTGTTTGATCCTGGTGACTCTGTTTTTACATATTTGTTGCTTATTATTATTGAGGAGGAGGTAGCTATACTGCCCTAAAGTGTTCATGGATACTATACTGGTGGTGTTCTTAATGGGTATATTATTATTTGCCTATACTTTGTTAATGTAAATGAAAGCAACAGAGCAGAATATTTTAGGCAATGATATCTGAATTAAAGATTCAAACCAATGTTGTTATTATATATTCAAATTTTATAAATACAAGCTTTGAAATAGTATTGTTATTATAAACCAGCAAACACTTGATATTCATGCTGTTTCATGGGATTCAAAACGTAATTTTGACTTAAAACTTTTTCAATTCCGATGCCAACAACAACATCAAAAGCAACAACAATATAAATATTAATATAAATATTAATATATCAATATATTAATATTAATGTAAACATTAATATTGATATTAACATTAAATATTAATATTAATATATTAATATTAATATTAATAATCAATATAATATTAATAATATAAAAAATGTGGGTATATTGCTATTAATATTAATATTAATATTAATTAATATTAATATAGTATTAATATTAATAGTATGTTAACATTAATATCAATATTAATATTAATACGCAGACTAATATTTATATTAATATATTAATATTAATATTAATATTAATAGTATGTTAATATTAATATTAATACTAAGACTAATATTAATATTAATATTCATTAGAATAATAATTATTATTATCTTTATTTGTATAGCACCTTTCATTCACAATTTGCTGCTCAATGTGCTTTTCAGACAATGCACATGTTCAGCGCTTTTTAACGACAGAGCCTCAGGGCCTGTTTCTCTGATATTTAATGGGCTGGTGATACTTTGGGGCATAGTGAGTAGAAGCTGCCTCCCCACTTTTCTTATGGAGTACTGTGGGAACATTTAAAAGACTGGCAGCAGAGGACCTCGGGGCTAGTTTTGGGTCATAAAATGGCAAGGAGTCTGAAATATGGGACAGTAGAAGGACCTTGAAATCAATTGTCAACACCGGGAGCCAATGCAGTGAAGCTAAAACAGGACTTATATGTTCATTCGTTCCGATTTTCGTTCAAAGTCTAGAGGCAGAGTTCAAGTATAGTGGCAATGATCAAAGAATCCGTTTTGGTCTTCAATCAGACGCATAGATGCAGTATATACACACTTACTTAGAAGTATTCAATACCCATTCTCAGCTAATGTGTCAAAAAAGGAACAACTGCCCAAACATGAGGGATGAATGTCAGCTGGACATGTGGTGGGACAAGCCGGGGGCCTAATACAGGGTTGAGCACCGGTGTGAAGGGGAACACAGGGAGAGAGAGAGAGAGAGAGAGAGAGAGCAAGAGAGAGAGAGAGAGAGAGAGAGTGGGGGGGGGGTGGGTGAGATGGTGAGAGAGTGAGAAAGAAAAAGTGGGAGGCATAGAGAGACAGAGAGACAGGAAGGGAGGAAGTTTTTGCACGCATTTCTGAGTGTGTTGGGTGTATTGGGTGTGTGTGTTGGTGTGGTGTGGTGTGGTGTGTGGGAGGCGAGGTGTTTGTGCCCTGGGGAGAAGGAGGGGCATGGCTGGGATGGCGGTGCGGCAGGGAAAGGTCAGGCGATGTAAAGTATTTGTTGTGCTGATGCGGGGAGAGGGCAGCTGCTCGGAGAGATCAGATGCTGCCCTCGCTGTGGCTTGGACTCGAGGCTGCGAGGCGGTGGTGCCGGGGTCAACTTTTTATAGCCCCCTCCACCCCCCTTCCGCCTCGCCTCAAAAGGGGAGGAAGAGGGGGAGAGCGCCGCTGACCTTCCCAAACAACTTGTTTGCAGGGTGGAATTATTTTGTTGTACACGGGTTGGATGGTGTTACGAAGTTGAAAAGCGGCGCTCCGCATGCGGTACAATGGCTTTGATTTTGGTTTTGTATCAGTGAAATTGAGGATTTGTCGAAAGGGGCACTGTCACTTTAAGGGATAGGTTCACCTTATTTCAACCTAAGCCTTATTAAAATGTTGGCCGACATTTATAACTGCGGTGCTCATTGCACAACCTCGCTGAATGAAACTTACCACTGTGCTGCAGCTATTCACTGTGCTTAAATGCAGTCAAACGGGTGGCACGATGAAGCCTTAAAGCAATGTTAAATCTCCTTTTCAAAAAACTGGAAAACGTCCAGTTTGCGTAGGCAACCACGGTTCCCCGAGGAGGGACCAGATCTATTACTCGTGGGAGTGATCGTCAGATCAGGTAATCCAATCAAAACACTCTGCATTCACGCTTGAAAAGGCAGAGGAAGGGACGCCGCCGCACTTCCGTTCCACCCTCATGGGGTATACAGTAAATTGTGGCTCGATCTCCGTTTCCTTCTCGTTTCGCTGCTCAGCACCTCGGAGGGGCACCGTGCTGATAATTGATCTGGTCCCTCCTCAGGGAACCGTGGTGGCAACCTAGACGTCCCTATCGCAGGGACTGCCATCTATTACTCATGGGAGTGTATACCACGATGCAAAAAATATGGTGATCACCTGAGGGAGGCTCATGTTATAACGTACCCACCACTGGCGTGTGTGTCTCAGACATGTGTGTGGACGTGTGAGGAAAAATGCTTATGGGATACTTTCTGTATCACCTGCTTACTCAGGTCTGTGCGCACGAAACACACAAATGTGTGTGGGGAGCTCCGAGATGCTGCCCTGAAGAGGGCCTAAGAGGAGGACCCTCCCCTGGTAGAGTGTGCGCACGGGCCCTGAGGGGCCTCTAATGACAGGCTCCTATAGGTCAAGTCTATGGCTTCCACCAGCCAATGAGCCAACCGCTCCTTGGACAGGGGCATACCCTTTACTTGGGCACCGAAGCACACAAACAACCGCGCCTAAAGCCCTTAGTGCGGTCCGTATAACACTGCAGCAGGCACAAAGTGTTAAGCCTCTCCTGCTCCCCTGACTCAAAAGGCGGTGGAGAGAAGGTCGCTATCTCTATGACCTGACTCCAAAATGGAGTGGTAATGACCTTCGGGGTGAAAAAAGCGTTGGGACGCATGACCACGCTATCACCTCCACCCACAAACTGTATGCAAAATGGGTTGGACTGACAGTGCAGCAAGGCCGTTTGAAGAGAAAACGATCTTGATGTCTGCAGCGCGTAGGGGCTCAAACGGAGGCCCTGACAGAGCCAGCAAAACTACCAATAAGTCCCAAGAAGGCATTAGGGACTTCCTGCTCTTTTCTCACTTCGCTATTATATTTCCACGCCTGCTTCACCTCTCGGTGTGAATCACCGGCTGGAGTGCCGTTCGGCGAGGCAGTACATATATATTACATTTATTTTCCCTCTCTCTCTCACCGCAGGGAGAGAAAGGTGACAAGTACGCGGAAGTGTGTCACTTCCTCTACCTTTTCAGGCGTGAAAGCGGAGCGTTTCGATTGGGTTACGTGATATGACGATCAGTCCCTCGTTATATTGTCAGACACTGTTAATATGCTATACTGGAAAATAATAAGGCAAAAACATGCATAATATCAAGTTTTTATTGACTCTTCTGCGCTCCGGCAAATGAGCTTTTTCGGCCAAATCCATCTCACCTAAAAGACTAGAAACAGGAAGTTGTGCCGCTTCCTACTATAGCCAATGTTACGCTTTGGATGTACTGCAGCAATAAAAAGTCGTTTTAAACAAAAAGTGACATGATTACTCTTACTCAAACATAGCCTGATTAGACTGCATTTAAGCACAGCGAGAGTGGTAAGTTTCCCAATAGTAAAGTGTTCAGCGAGGTTGTGGTGTGAACAGTTGTAAATGCTGGGGACCAACATTTTAATAAGACCTGTGTTGAAGAACATGGTGAATGGAACTTGTGCTCTAAAACTATTTTTGCTAGAAGCACTGGATATGTAGCGCTGTATGTATAGTGATACTGTACAATATAGTGATAAGTTGCTACATCAGTTTATAGTAGTGAGAATGTGCACTGGTCCCATTTCATTTTAACACCCATTTTATCTTCTCTTTGCAGTTTTAGATGCATTTCCGGAATTCGTTTACTATAACGTCATTTGTCACCGCCGACCCTCCAGATTCCGTCCAGGTCCCACCTGCGATGAAACCCCTACAGTGTCCACCAGCTGATGTTGCACTCCCCATTCTGTTTCTATTTGTATTTGTATTTTCAGCATAGACTACTGTATGCACTCTGGTGTACATGTTGGGCTTTGGCCTCTCTGATGTCCTGCCCGGCTGCTATATGACACTGCTTTGTAATACTTTCCATTCAGCTGCTGTCTAGACCACCAATCTGATATATAACAACAAAACTGTTAGGCACTGCATAATGTCAATTCAAAAGGAAACAAGGCAAGCCTTTTAATTATAATTCCACCTTATTGATCAACTAGCAATCTATAGCATCAATATGGATCGATGCGTATTTAGACGTATTCGTTTTCAAAGCTTATAAAGGCCCTTAATGTATTCCTTAAGTTGTTCAAAGAAAGTGACTGTAAATGTAAATATCCATCTTTAACCCATTTTCCTGAAGACAGGGACCACTTGTCTAAGATGCACATTTTTTGTAAACCAAAGAAAATATAGATAGATGATTATTAAGGCTCATACAGGAGACAAATTTAGAGTAGCAATACGAAACACCCTATGCTGGAAGTCCATGACTCCATTGTGTTTTGTGTCACATAATGCTGCTAATACCTGCCATAACCAGTGTGATGTACATTATATGTGTATATTGTGTTGTAAATGTCCTTTAAATGTTATCGATAAGGAGTAGAAACACACTGAGTGTGTTGCTCGGTGAGAGCTGGGACTCTTGTTCAGAGGATTACTTAGGGCGTGTATTTCCTAAGTAGAGTAACGGGGGCCAGCCGGTGGAAGCTTTTAGTGGATAACCTCCTCTATCAGCTTCACTTTATTTACACATTTGTGTGTAAGGAGAGGGGAGAGGGTGCGCGTCTGTCTAAATGTGTCAGTGTTTGTGGTTGCCAGTTATGCCCGGCATTTCAGCACAGTGTGAGCACACAAGAAGGAGTCGGGTTACTTCAGCGTTACAGTGTTAGACCTAAATAGATGTACAGTGCAATATCTTGCTCCTTCTATACGTTTACCTCATCTTTTTTTTTTTTTTTTTTTAACCCTACTTTTGACTCTATATATGTGTCCATGGTTTGCCAGCAGGATTGAGCCCTCTAAAGAAACTAGTTTTGATAAGCAAATTCTGCACAGAGAAGCCTCTCAGTCATTTATTTTAATTATTTTCCTTGTCGCTTGTTTCCTTTTTGAATGGTCTTTGCAGTGCAAATAACAGGGAACCCTGTTCTATTCACAGTCCAACACAGCCATAATGAATACCGTAGCATATAGTGTGTTTAAGTACATGAAAGGGTATTTGGAGCTGCTGGTCAGTCTATCTACCTGCCTTCTTTACATTTTTACTGTGCAATTGTGACAAGAATTCATATGGGAAAAAACAAAAAAACCCTTACGAATCGATTTCAATTCGGATGATGCTGATTCATGATGCGCTGTACAAGATTTGATGTGATTGTGCTGTGAATTGGACCTTATTAACTCAAACAATACATGATGCATATTAAACAATGAATCAAAATTGTTCGCCATATAATAACAACATGGCCGACAATTACAAAGCTTAAAGGATTAATTGATCACTTGCATTTTTAGAGCAGTGCAAGTAATGTATGTATTTAAATAAATACATTGAAGCCAGTTGTGCAGAAAACTATGCAGGATATGGTGATGAATAAACAATGTTAAAAAAAAAAGAAGTAATTCCCTTGAATAGCATTTCTCTATCCAGCATTCATTATTTATTATGATATTAATTGTACAAAGTTGACAAAATTGTCAATTATTTTTCTCCCGTAGAAAAAGATATAGCTCTTTTAATTTTGGTACTTTTTTCATTATAAAACCCTCTAAAGCTGATGAAATATCAAATTATATATATATTTCCATTTGTTTGCTACAATTAATGCTGTAAAACAAATCAATATATATTTATGTACAGTATATGAAATGACCATATTCTGTGAATACTATCATAATGTACTTAATACACTTGGATCACCATTTTGTCATCAACAGTAAAATGAAAATATCGGTGATATCAGTAGCCTGATGTTGGGATGAGACAAAATGTTTATCTTTCAGATCCATTTCCCCGGAGCCTTGCACTGTATGAATAATGTCGGCATTTTTTGGTCTGAATGTCCAACAACAACAACTCTCTGACCCACAGACCCTGTTGACGCTTGCTTTTGAAAATATTAAGAGGACGGCTAATTAGAAAACAAGATGGTCGGAGGTACGTGGGAATGTCCAACGACAAAGTGCAGTTTGAATGAAATGTAACGTCAAGATGAGGCGGTCGTGTTCTGGGCCTTGTGTTTGAATAACGCACAAAATGATTGTATTGACTGGCCGCCTAAAAAAAGAGAGAGAAATCGGGATGAATAATGTGGGTTGAAAAATGTCATAGTGTGTGGATGTATAAAAAGAAGGTAATGTGAAATGTGGCAAGTGACTTTCTAAGAGACTTGAGAAGTCTGCAAATGTTTAATAAAATCAAAATGCAAGTCAACCGAATACATTGTCCATTTGTATCATTATTTTATAATTATATATATTTTATTGTCCATTGTGATTACTTATATGTTAGTATCATAAAGATACTACTGTACCCATTATCTATTATAAAATACTATTTTTATTATTACCATTATTAGAAAGTAGTACAGAAAATAAAGATACTGGCGGATATAGACATTTTAATAAATTCCAATCAACAAACAAACAAACAAACAAACAAATACAAATTAAGAAAGAAAGAAAGAATTAAAGAAAGAAAGGAAGAAATTTGACGGAATTTCTCCCTAGGGATTAAAAAAGTGTTAATTATCTCATTTTATGTAGAAATCTGAAATAAAACGTCCAAGGTTTACGCTCAAGAATATGGTAAGAAAAAAAAAATAGAAAGCAAAATAATGATAGTGAATAATGAATGAATGAATAATGTAGTGCCACCCTCTTTTTTTTCATTTTTTTTTCTCCTTTTTTAATTGCATTGTATTATTGAACACAACCTGGAAATGCAATATTGATATTTGGCTTCACGGGACAGCCTCATTGTACAAAGACAAAGTTATCCTACCAATACGAATCTGTTCTTATATAAGTCCTCAAATTAAGCATTTGAGTGCATCATTTGGATAATTTTCAAAATACCTGAAACGTATGAATCTATCCCCCCCCCCCCCCCCCCCCCCAGTTGAAACATGCAGATCAATCGCAGTTCTAAGGGAATGCAGCAGATTTAGGAGAAGGGAGGACCCCGCCGAGGCCCTGGCATGCGGCGCTGTGCAAGCTTAGCTCTCCTGACACTGAAACATCACCAGCCTCCCCGGCTTAGGTTCAACCTGACAGTTTGCCCGCTTGTTTACGCCGTCGCCATGGAGGCGGCGAGACTGGCGGACACTGCTCTGCCCCCAGCTGCTCTCGGCGGTTTCTGAAGAATCTACATTAAGGCCCAGTTGTTGTGCCCGGATGCCAAAAAGGGGGCTCTGATGTCACAACTGGGACAGAAAAAGTTATGATTTATAGCACTAACCTGGGTCAACAAGTCTAAGTTTCATTCAGGATCTGCACTCTTCCTTCTTCGTCCTTCTGGACGGTATGTACAAATACTTTGTCATTGTACATAAGTACATTTTTCAAGTATGTACTTAATATATTCAATTTGGGAGAATTTTACTCTGTTCTATCCACTGGCTATGAACATTATTAATACTTTAAGTACACTTAAGCGCAATAAGTTTTATACTTTTACTTACATAGAAATGTCAATGTGTTACTTCATCACCATTACGTCATTTTGTGTCAGAGCATTTCTACCACCAAATGAACCATTTTATTTTTTATAAATGTGACTTCTGAGCCCAGCAAAAATGCTGCGTTAGTGAACAATATCTATGTTTTTTGTGATCTTATACTGGAGAAGTTTCAACCGCTGTGTATATAATCTGACAGATATATAACACCATCTGAATTTACAAAAGGTAGAAGGCAGAACACAGAGCTTCCGGTAGACATTTATTGCCAGCCATTTACAAATCTATCAAACCCGCCCGGAAACAAGGACACAGAGCGCTTCACACGAGTCTTTAAAATGCGGTAAAATCATGGCCTTGTACAATAAATATATTTAAAAGTCGATGGGATCAGCAAAAACAGCCTAACCTTATGTCGAGCATGTACACACATCTTAAGTGATCAATCAAATATCTGAATTACAAAAATATACACAACCTTTATTTCTAGGGATTTTTTTCTTTATTATATCATAATTTAAGATCCCAAGATTGTCCTAATAGTAATATTAATAATTCAAACAATTGCTCCATGTTTAATAATAAAAAAAAAAATAATGACTTGCTGAAACAACAGCATTTTTATTTTAAAGAAAAGGCACCTGGGCCCTACACTTTTTTCGGTGGAATATTTACGAACTGTAGGTGTGTGTATTGGGGGTTTCACAGTAGTACTATTCACATTGAGTGTAAGGCATCAAATAAAACATACAAAGCCGCCCATCATAAATAGATATTTATAACAAATCCATAAAACAAAAATGCAAAAATTCCCATGTTTCAACAAAGGCGTTGAATCAAAACGACTTGTTCTCTGAGGAATGTAAACATGGCGTGGTGTCGTAAAAAAAAAAAAAAAGAAAGTCCTCTTTGAGGGCGGAGCTCCCACTGGCGTACCTGGCCGGAAAACGACTCAAGGGTCTTCGAGAACCACGGGCGAGGACTCCACCCTGGGCAGTTTCGGCTCCGCTCTGCCTACCGTGTCTCCGCGGAGCCCTAGTTTACCAACTGGAGTCGAACACCTTCTTGCACATGTCGGAGTTCTGCTGGTGCAGAGGGAATTCGGACCCGGAGACGAGCTGCTTCTTGCTCCTGCGCGACACAAAACTCTTCCCCGACGGCAAACTCTCGTACTTGCTCAGGTGTTCACTGAGGGGGGGAAAAAAGAGGAGAAAAACAAGGAGAGTCAAACAAATTCGGCTTTGGATGAATACTCCCTCTTTTTATACTCATTGGCTTTGTTAAATCTTTCAAGCTTTTCACCGTCCGGGACACAGCCCACAATCTTTTTAAAATTTAATTTCTAGCCACAGTAAAAAAAGGTTGGCTCAGGCCACTTTATCTGTCGTCAGAAAGTCGCCACTGACATGGAATATTGATTTGAAGAGATTTACGCCTAGTTTAAGGGGGACGGCCCATTGTTCCGATGGCCTATAATTCTGAAACCCCAACAGTCTGAAAAATGTCAGGTTAGAGATGGTTCAGTTTAGGTATAAGGTTCGAGATGGTTAGAGGGGACCTATTATGCTCCTTTTTAACACAAGTCAATTTATGGTCTCTGAGGTCCCCAAAACATGTCTTTGAAATTTGTTGCTGAAAATACCACCCAGATCATGCATTTGAGCCGGTCTAAAAAGCCTCTATAACCCTCTCGTTTCAAAACGGACTGCTTGAGTGGGAGGAGCCACCCTCCTGAGGCCCCGAGATCTGTGAGCCAATGGGGTTTGAGCACAAGTTCCGGGTTCTGTGAGCCAATGGGGTTTGAGCATGGCTTCTGGGTTTCGTTCCGTTTACTCCGTAACGTTCACTTATTTCACATTAGCAGTCCTCCAAAATATGCTTCTGAACAAATTTGAAGCGTGAAATAAGCAGTCCAGCTGCTGAATCTTCAACTCTTTTTTTTCAAAGTTTGTTCCGACTTTCGTTGTCGTGCTTCAAGCTTGTGGGAGACACGCTGAATGGCACGCTTTAAATCAATGTCAGCATTCTGTTCTCATTAAGCCATTGTAGTTCCAATGTAACCTCACAATATGGCGCCACTAGTTAGTGCCTTAGCATTTAGACAGTGTGAAATGCGGGATGTGAAACCAGGCGTATAAATACGTATTCCTCAGAAGTGTGCATTAATAGTATCCCCAATGCATATATTAAATGTCGTAGACTATATTATATATATTTCATATATATATAATTATTATATATGGTATATATTCAATTGTGACCCCTGTATTGTTATAGATATGTTCTTGTCAGAGAGAGTCTTCTGGGGAAGGAATGGACCTCACGATACCTGAAGGGGAAGGAGGTCTTGTCCATCTGCATGCACACCAGGAAGGGATACTCGGAGAACTGGACGGTGGTGATGAAGTCCAGCGATGCCTCCATCTCAAAGCTGACCTCCATCCCGGCTCTGACGAAGTCCGTGTCCACCGTCACGTTGCCAGTGACCACCAGAGCGCCCCTGCCACCCAAAGAAAATGACATGGGAATGTATTTTAATGTTCAAGCAGCGTATGTTAAAACACAGATATCTCATTACAGGGCTTCTGGCCTTTCTCTAAAAAACAGTTTGTATTATTTTTGTTTTTTTGTCTGTTCCAAACATGCCCGGGCCCTAAAATGTCCGCGTGGTTTATTCCGTGCCTATACATAGCCCCGCTGCCGGTCTATTATCAGAGCAGACAAGGTACAAACTATGCTTATCCACTCACCTGCCTCTGCCACTCCCCCGCCACACTGGGATTATCTCAAGATGAAGCACTATCACCAGATCCAAAACCCTGAGTATCTGACTGAGTATATCCACTGGGAAAGAACACCGTCCAGACGTCTACGGCATGCTGCTCCGGGGCCAATGAAACCACCTCAAGGGCCTCAGATTAGAAAAAGCTACAAGGCCTCCAGTGTCCCTACACCAAGTACAGAACTAAAAAAATAAAATAGACTAATAAATAGTAATTTGCGCAAAATGTAAAAACTCCTTCTTAATTTCCCTAACTCCGCGTTTTTGAGCCTATTTCTTTGTCCAATTCCACAACCCAGAAACCGGGAAAATACATGGAAAGAATTCATTTTCCAAAGCCCCTCAAATCACCTTTTTTTATTCTTTACCTGGAACTGTTAACTTTGGGTGTAAATTCCCACAAGTAGGGAGGAAAGGAAACTTTCAAGGGGGGTAATAACATGTGTATATATATATATATATATATATAGTATTCGATTTCAACCCCCTTTTTAACCCCCATTTAAATCCGATTTCATCACTGCGGGCTTAACTTCACGTTATCCAACACCGGGCTCAGTGTTCTACTGGCTTCTGTTGCGAAGCGTTGATGGTAGCGCGCTGAAATCTGAAATAGAAAACCCAGGAGGGATCACTAGAAGAGCTGACGTCATATCCACACCTCCCCCCCGGGAGGGAGGGAGAACAGGGGGGACGCACTCGGACCCGCATAGTGACAGACACCGCTCTGGATTATGTCCAGCGTGGAGCGTTGGAAGAGATGAATCAGACAGCACTTATAGGCCTGGGTCTGAGGTCTAGGAAATAAACCCAGCATCAACACCGCTCTATCTGCGAGCGGTGACTATTTTCGGACGAGCGACATAACCCACCCCTCATTTTCCAAACAACTTCCTTTTAAAACAACAAAGAGATTCCCTTTCTATCTATCTATTTGTCTATCACAACGCTCCTTGCCCTAATCCATATTACACGCAACAGATCCTTTTCTAAAAGTATATTCAGTAAGATCATTTCTTATCACGAGAGTGGCATTAACTTTTGTAGTCCTGTGTATTTTTGATGGGAGTGGGGTGGGTACCTGTTGTTGACGCTGGTCTTGGACTCCCGGTACCACAGGCTGATCTCCATGCCTCCAGAGATGTCGATGGCCAACCCTCCCTGGAACTCTGCGCTGGCCTTCAGCCCGGACTGGAGCTGGATGACCTGGTGGGGGCAATGACGATGGAAGGGATCAATATTCAAAGATAGAAAATAAATAAATATATATATATACTGTGTATATATATATATATATATTTTTTTTTATAACATTATATATATAATGTATTCTTATTGACAACATAATTAAAAATAAAATAAATACAACAAATATTTAATATAATAATATATATATATTAATATAAAATGTTAAATGAAATAATAAAATAAAAAATGTTGGCGTCCATCTTTTAGTACTGTTTATAGCACAACCTCTCTGAAACCCTACCGCTCTACTGCAGCTTCTTTTATTTTTATTTATACATTTTTGGAACCGACGTTGAACATTGTTTACCACTGTACGCTCAAATAGACTGCTGTACATTCACACAGCAGGTTGCGAGTAGGAAGCAACGCGACTTCCTGTTTCTAGTCTCTTGTGTTAGCGCGGATAGAGCCAAAAGAGCTAATTGGCAGAAGGGGAAAAAAGAGTCAAAAAAACCCTGACAAAGCTTATAAAATACATGTTTTTGCGACCACCATTTAAAGACTGTTGGAGAAAATATTGCAATGCAATATTGCATTTTTGAAAAGGAGATTTAACATTGTTTTGAGGCTTAAATGGTTGCCCCATTGGGCTACATTTCAACAAATAATGACAAAAATATCCTTTAACATGCATATGATTTAGAAATAGAAGCTCCATTTCAGTGATGGGGTTATCAAGTTTTCGTTTTGGGCGCTCAGTACCTCAGAATGGTCAGTGAGCAGGATGAGGCCCTTCACTATGTTCATGGGCTCCCCGGACATGGAGAACATTTTGGACATGAGGTCGGCGTAGCCCTTGAAGAAGGTGACGGGCCTCAGCTGGATGCCGAACAGCAGGGCGGACATGCCGGCGAAGGACTCCAGGTCCTCCTCGCCCTCGTCGGGCGTGGTGGCGATCAGGGACTCCAGGCCCTGGGCCTCGATGGCCACCTGGAAAATGGGGGAAAAAGGACGTTTTACTTACATTACAGGATAATTCCCTGATCCGTATTTCTTTGCAGCTCTATTCTATGTATGGGAGATGGCTCAATTGCAGTGGTATTCAATTCAGCATCTCCAGTGGCCCTGCTATGACGTGAAACATGTAAAGCTACTCATTTTAAATCATCTGTGAGGTGACTTCACCTGCAGGCCGTGGAGCAGGGCTCCTTCACTGGAGCCGTAAATATTCATGTTGCTCCTGCGCAGGATTCCGGAGCCGGAATACAGGATGTCCAGGCTGTACGTGGAGGTGACGTCGGCAGATCCTGCAGGAGGAGGACATTTGTGGAGATTGTATTTGACAGAAACAGATCAGTAATTCCGAATTAAAACAAAGGTAAAATGCACAGAATACCAATGCAAAACTGTCTATAACCAGCCGTCAAATGTTACGGTTTGGATTTTTCCCCAGAACGTCTTTGCCTTTGTCCTTAGAATTACTTGAAATTATAATGTCCCTAAAAATCCATTGCAGTGTGTTTGTGCATCTAATAAATCGTCAAAGTATTTCCACCGTAAACTTTAAATAAATGTTGCACTTACGCGCCATGAAGCCTGAGTAAGCGGAGGATGAACCCACTTTAGAGAAGCGGTCGTAGTTGTGAGAAACCATGGCCTTCATGGCCTGTTGTACCACTTTGCTAAAAAAAACACAAAAAATACATATAAAGACAGAAATGTTTTGTCATCGGTGTTTTGTTTTTAAAATCAATTCATTCATTGCAAATATATTGAAAAAAACCCACAAAATACTGTAAAAATCACCATTTTATACAATACAATAAGATGTGATGCGATAATACTTTATCAGATCAAGTCAGAAAAGACAAAAACTAAGACAAGAAATAAAGATACATACATTTACCAAAACATATTCAAGGCCCTTCAACATACATTTGATCTGAGGTTATACTACATATTTAATTTTATGGTTGACTGCTACTGTAGTAGTTGACTCATCGATGGGGAGGGCCGGAAGTACTGTAGGTGCTTAAAAAGCCGATGTTTAACATAAAATTAATTGAGATGTAGGGAAAATAAGTCAATATTAAAATATAACATCTTAAATTGGGGAAAAAAAATTACAAAAATTATGTTTCAAGTTATTTGTGTTGTTTTTTTTTTTTTTTACAATCAATTCATTCCTTGAAAGCATATATTGAGAATATATGTATATATATATATATATATATTTTTTTTTAAGAAAAATCGTGTTATTCACCAGTTGAGTATTTGGAGGTAAGGGGCCACAGTAGGTAAATTGAACATAAATATCCGTTAAGTATTTGTTAGAGGGGAAACCCCTGAGTACAGGACATTCACGTCCATCCTCCAGGTACCTGGCGGGCATGTGGAAGTGCAGGATGTCCTGCACCTTGGACAGCATGTACTTGTTCATCTCGTGCGGCAGGTTTCCGATGGAGAGCAGCAGGTTCTTCACCTCCTCGCAGGACGGCTCGCTGCCCAGGATCACGTCGGCCGCCGCCACGCGCACGTTCTTCTCGTAGACGCGGCGGTTCTGGTGGTACACCCTGTTCACCGTGCGCTTCACCTGGGGCGCCATGGACGCAACACACTCTGTTAGCGGTGATTCAATTCAAGGTCATTTTCTGTGGTGAGCTGTTGACACGGAGGTGTATTGCTTATCAGGGCTTTTAGGTTTACTGTACCTTGTGTTGCCAATGGTTTTTATTGTTCATCATTTATTTTTAAGCAGCTTTTCCTGGTTTATTGTTTTATTTTTTTTTTATAGTTTACTGTAAATTACAGAATCGTTCAATCTTCTAATGAGGTTGAGGTTTATTGTATATTGCCGAGTTTTTCTTAATTATTGTTACATTTTTTATTTACCATGAGGTTTGTTGTACATGTGTACAATGTTTTTTTTGTTTGTCTTTGTTTTGTTCCAAATGTTTTATTGTTCACTGTTTATTTCTGGGTTTATTTCTTTGGTTTGTTGTTAGGTTTATTTGATTGTTGGCTGTCTGTTTTATATGTTATTTGTAGATTGCCATTGTTTTCTTCTTTCCTTTTTTGTTTATTTTATTGCCTTTTGTGAATGTTTACATTTATATGTATTGTTTATCGTATATTTTTAGGTTTATTGTTAGTTTTGTTTTTTATTGTAAATTTCTAAAGTCAATTTTAATGTATATTTCCAAATTTCTTTATCTTCTACTTAATTCTTAGCTTTATTGTACCGCCGTTTCCTATCTATCAGTCTAAGTATCTATCTATCTATCTATCTATCTATCTATCTATCTATCTACATATCTATCGATCAGTCTATCTGTCCATCCATCCCTCCACTCCTCCCTCTCTCAGGGACCTACCTCCTGGGTGATGAGGCTGGGCTGGTACCTCTGCAGGGCGGTCAGGGCGATGGTGTTGTAGGCTCCCACCTGGGCCTCAGCGAACCTGGAGAAGAGCGGGACGGCCTCTGGGAGCAGCGAGTTCTTCAGGGCCAGGAGGAACATTTGCACCTCGGCCTCGTCCTGCGTGCTGTCCGGACCTTCCAGGAGCATCTTCTTCACCTGCACCACGGTCTGGGGGGGGGGGGGGGGGGGGTAGCAGGAATAAAGAACATTACAGTATATGAAACGATTTGATGTGGCAGATGTCTGGAGTGGAGAAAAGTGGGTTATACAGTATGTCAACCCTGATTCTATTCAGTCTATGCAATAAAATAAATGGTTGGTGCAAAAAGTGACTTAAAGTTGAGGATTCAGAGCCGCTCGAGTTCAAACAATACTTTTTCTGAATTATTTCGTGAATTATTTTCTTAATTCATTTTGATGAATTGAGTGTTAGCGTATTTTAGCTTACTTGTGTTCAATCAATCTTTGTTGAATGTTAGTCCAGTGGAAAGAGGCATCACAATATAAATAATAATAATAAAAAAGTATATAAAGAAGAAAAGCCAGCCATCCACATTTCAATACACAATACTTCAAATTACAATCACCAAAGGGAGCCAGTGGCACTATTTTGCAAAGTTACATAGCACAGTATGAATATTAATATAATATCCAACTGCAATTTTACAATACAAAAATAAAAACTTGAAATCAAAGCTATATTTCATTCAGGCTCTTTAGAATATAACGAGACAAGTTCATATCCTCAGTGATCAGCTCAGAAATAGCTTTTTTTTTGAGAAGTCATAAGCTTACACCCATAGCATTTGGACTGTGTTTGTCAACTTGAGACAGGTTTTTTGGGGACTTACTGGTAAGTCGCAGCCTCCTTTGTGACACAGCTTGTTGACCAGCGCTCCCATGATGATCACCACCGACTCCTTGATTTCAGTGCTGCCGATCTTTCCCTTGGCAATGTTCTACGACAGGAAAAAAGTCATCATGAAAATACAATTCATCACCTGGATGAGGGAAGGTCTCATCATAATCTCTAAGAAGAGGTATTGACCAGCAGAGCCTGCAGCATCCTCTCAGTGGGGTTCGAGGCGAAGCCGCAGGCGTAAAGGAACCTCTCCTGCAGAACGAGGCCGCCGGCATCGGTGAAGTTGAGGAATTCCAACATGGCGTCCAGGGAGGCGGGGGTCTGGGCGGAGGTCACGGCGTCCACCACCTGAGGCCTGGTGGAGTATGACATTGTTTTTTTTTTCGAAATTCATAAAAAGTCGAAGCGAATTAAATAAGAACAATGCACAGATTTTATGGGACAGCATCTCACATAAAAGACATACAACTTATGTTATTTTGGGAAAATTGCAATTCGTACCAGGAATGGCTTTGAGAAGGGATCTTGTTTATGCCATGTTACTTATACCAAATTTGAATCATAATTGGCACACTGAGAAGATGGAATAATATTTTCTAATATTATTTGTCATTCTCTCCGTGTGTATCTTCTCAGCATGTGAATGAGAGCAGTTTTTCAAAACTTCCATGCAGTTTCGGTAATTAACTTCATGCATCGAATTAATCCAGTACCTCCATAGTAAAGTTACAGTACCTGCACAGCAAACTATGAAGCCCCCTAGTGGCAAACCTATGAATGGCAGCTATTGTAACAAAATGCAAAACAAATAAAGTCAATCCTGCATCTGGTTAAAGAAAGGGAGCAACACCTACATTTTAGAACTTATTTCTTATTACATTAGGAATTAGTCCACGAAACTGATAAAAATCCACCCCCTATTTGTCATATTTTGTTCATATAGAGCACACAACAGGAGGGGAGGACAGTAATGAAGAGGTGAGGTGGTCTTACAGGACACTCTTGCTGGCACTTCTCAGCACCTGGAGGATCTGGCCCTTCGGGGCCTTCCTGACGCTCTGGATCAGGGCCAGGAAGCTGCGGGGGGCCGTAGCCCTGGAGAGTCGGGCCGGCTCGAACTGCTGCCGGACAGACTGCCAGTGCTCCAGGAGCTGGAAGAGAGACGGGAATATCAGAGATGATTAGAGGAAAGTCTCTGTCAACTGAAATGACCGATTGAAAGTCTGTAATACCAGCATGAAGCATTCAGTAGAACGTTGGTCGCTTGAAAAATAAGTAAAAAATTAACAACCTTAATAGATATTTTGTATGAAATATTATGGTCCGGCACTAACTTTTAGAAGTGGTTGACAAGTTGGCGGCTATGCATCAGCTGTTGGTTGCCAAGTTGGACAAAATGGTTGACGAATATAAATCATTTCAATAATTGAGTGCTCATGATCCTATTTTCACCCTTATTTCAATATTAGGAAAGTGGTGTCAAGAAAGGGGAAACATATTAATTAACAGAAATGCATTTTATGTTTATATTTAGCATGTATTATTTTTAAAAGTTTGAACAGTTGTCTCCACACCTGTCAATGCATTACATTAATGCACATTCTTCTCGACTATTATCCCTGCACAATGCGCAGACTGTTATACCTCATACTGTGAACATCTGCACATTCCATGGGTCATATTTTGCACATTCCTGCACAAACTGTACAGCTCATTTATTTTAAAAAACAGCCATATTTTAGATATTCTTGTATATTTTACATATTGTTTTCTTATTGAAAATGTTTCTATTTTACACTTGTGTTTCTCGACTTGCAGTACTTGCGTTTTACTTTCTCATTACCTCTTACTATGTTTATAAACATCATGTACAGTATGTTCTATTGCTATTGCTGTGCACCAAACATCCAGACAAATTCCTTGCACATGTAAACTTACTTGGCATTAAAAATTATTCTGATTCTGATTCTACGAGTATGTATCAGTATGTAGTATGTAGAGTATTCTACAAGAGTATTCTACAAGAGTATGTTTTGTATCAGATGCCGGATTCGTACATTTTCGATTTCTAAACATTTCTACACATAAAAAAAGTGGTTGACAAGGGAGCAACCAGATTGGAGAAGATGGTTGACAATGGTCCAAATCTGTGTTGCTCAGGGCAACTGTGCCCTGTATATGATTATATTATATTATATTATATTATATTATATTATATTATATTATATTATATTATACTAAAAAGGCTTAAAACTTACTGATGGACAGCCCTTGCACTTGGATGTGACCTTCTGGGCCACGATGCCCACAGCTGCCAGTTTGGCGTCGACGGACTGGACGACCTCAGCCACGTCCTTCCCAGCAGCCTCCAGTGGACCAGCCTCCTTCCCCACCAATTTCAGGGTTTGCCTGGTAAAAAAATAAATAAATAAAATAAAAATAAAAATAAAAAACATAGTGAATATGAAAACCAAATTGGTTTAAAAAAAGGTAGATTTAGAATTTGGTAATTATACATTTTTTTATAATGGAAACCAAGTAGTAAGTTTAATTCGTCATTTTAAAATGAATGAATAAATGAATAAATAAATAAACAAACAAATTCAGTAATTAATTAATTAATTAATTAATAAACAAACAGACAAATCAATAAATAAATGCATCTATTTTAAATAAGTTAAATGTGGTGGGGTTTTTTTTCATATTCCACAGTGTGTTTACCGTGAAACGACTTTCGCCGCAGTGGACCTGCGAGCGTTGAGAGCGAGCATGTGCGTCTCCTCGGCCTCAACCAGCTCAATGAATCCGTCCTTAATCGTGAAAACCGTGACGGAGCTGGACTTTCCAGTCACGCCCAACACCTGAGGGGGAGCAGGGTCACGGGAATCAAATGCAATTCACTTCTGACTTCTCCCTTCTTCTCCCCCGTTGCAGTTGGGTCGGTGTTTCGGCCGCAGACTGACCTGGCTGTGGGTGGTGAAGCCGCTCTCCCGGGCGGCGCACGTCTCCAGGATCTTTGTTCTGGTCAAGCGTCCGCTGGCTGCTCTGTACTCCACCGTGCAGCGGCCGGACACGTCGTTCTGTCGGGATCGGGGGGGATTTCAAGTGAGTGCCGTGCGCCGACACGGAGAAGGGCAGGGGGAACCAATGGGCTGCGGCGCGTGCTCACCTCGATAACCTTCCCGGTGTTGAGCTGCAGCTGCAGTAAACTGGCCAGGCCTCTCTTCAGGTTCCTGACGCTGCCAGGTTCCGAGCGGTGCGAGTAGAACGCCTTCACCTGTTTGACAAGCAGAAAGATCACGGCTCACTTCAGGAGGAATCTTGGTGAC